>NC_135530.1:3190000-3557500 GCF_051989575.1 Stigmatopora nigra
AAAGAATCTAAATATTCTATCTAAAATAGTCCAATGTATATTAAATATCCTGATTTTCCCCCTTTTAAATAAATAATTGTATTTTTAATCATTTTTTTCAGTTTTTAGTTCAAAAATCATTTAGTAAAATCTAAAAATATATTTAAAAAAGCTAACATAAACATTGCTTTAGATCTATAAATAAAGTGAATATTCAGGGGTTTTAATCCAGTTCTTTTAATCCAGTTCTTTTAATCCATTTATTTAAAAAAATCTAAATATTGTATCTAAAATGGTCCGGCCCACGTGAAATCAAGTTGACGTTAAAGCGGCCCGCGAACCAGCCCTTGGTCCCGAGGTTAAATATTTAGACATTTTCTGAAATGATAAATCCATCACACATATTGCTTTTGGACTGACTGAAAGACACAGGATCAAACTCCAAAAGTTATTGAAGATATACGTAGTAAGATGGATTCCTTCCAGATCTGCAGGAGTTTAAACCTACTATGAGACACACACACACTAAAAAATATGATGTACAACACTCCAGACTGAATTTTATTAGCCTCCGTCCTCAAATATTTCCACCTTACATAACGCGGCGGTGCAACGGCTAAAGGTATGCTGACACTGGGCTCCTGCCAAAATGCTCCATTCAGCATCGCCCAATGACAACCCATAATTGGCTCATAAATCTCCCCGACAATCAGGTCATCGGATTCCTCGTTATGCAACTGCAAAGATGCCAAATAGCGTTTTTAGGTGTTGGTTCGCGGGCCACTTTAACGTCAACTTGATTTGATGTGAGCTGGAACATTTTAGATATAATATTTAGATTTTTTTTTTTTATAAATGAATTAAAAGAACTGGATTAAAAGCCCTGAATATTCAGTTTTTTTTACAGATCTAAAACCATGTTTATTTTAGCTTTTTTAAACGTATTTTTAGATTTTACAAAATGATTTTTGAACTAAAAACAGCAAAAATGGATTAAAAAATGACAATGATTGATTTAAAAGGGGGAAAATCAGGATATTTAATATACAGTGGACTATTTTAGATATAATATTTAGATTTTTTAAAGATAAATTGATTAAAAGAACTGGATTAAAAGCCCTGAATATTCAGTTTTTTTTATAGATTTAAAACAATGTTTATTTTAGCTTTTTTTAATATATTTTTAGATTTTACAAAATGATTTTTGAACTAAAAACACAGTAAAAATGACTTAAAAAATGACAATGATTAATTTAAAAAGGGGAAAATCAGGAAATCTACAATACATCTATACTCTTCATTTGAATTTGATCCTAAAAACAGAAAGTCAGCACTCCTAATTTACTTTCTACACAAAATGAAGCAGCGGGCCAGATTTGGCCCCCAAGCCGCCACTTTGACACACTTGTACTAAACGATCCGCATCAAGACGACAGAACGTACAATCCCATCATATCTGTTTGAAAGATGTGTGGTCGACAGCGTGAAACCAAAACAAAGACAAAGTGAATCTCTCTTGCTGACTAATTTGAAATAATCAAACAAGTGACATTGAAATTGTTGACATGGGAAAATGTTGCTAGTTTAAGACTTCCAGTTCTTTTTTTTCAAACCTTAGAAAAACTCTAGTGTGCTACTTGATAAAAGCCAATCATTATTCTTTTTTGTTTTGTTTTGTTTTGAAATTGAAAACAAGTGTTTCAAAATCAAAAAAATGATATTTGAAGCCAATCCAAAAAGCACTTGCAGTTGTTCCCAGGCCGTCGTAATTTGTGTACTGGAACATCTGAAAATAAGCCAAAAACTGTGATGCAAAAGGAAACAACGAATAAACCGTGTAAATATTTAATTTCCTGGCAGATTGCTCCAATCACAACACAAATAAAATACTCCTCAAATTCATTTTCTTACATCACAAGTTGAAAAAAAGGGTAAATAAGGGATTAGCATTTGGCAAGAACTGACCTTAACGCAAAAAAAAATGTATACTTAAAATCTCTCTATATAAGAACACTGCTAGAAAGGATTAAACCAAAGACTTCCATTTTCCAGATGACAAAACCAGGGCACAATTTATGTAAGACATATCCTCACATAAAGAGCCAAACTCCGAATAGAAGGAGACGCTGGACAAGTAAAGTCAAACTAGGACGCATAACAAGTCTTCCAGACAGACTCCCAAGTCACTGAGGGTCTTTTCATTGGATATTCAAGTCCGCCTGCTTTTCAAGGACTGCTAATCCTCCATTAAAACAAGTCTGAGGGAGGAAATTAAGCCTCCATGGACCCATTTTACCTCCATTATGTCACCTTAGAACAGGGGTGGGCAAACTTTTGGGCCCCGGGGGGCCCACATTGACTTTAGAAATTTGACAGATGGGCCAGGTCAGCACAAGATATGATACAAATAAAAAAGTGCATCCGTTAACAGTACATATGAAACATCAACAGGAAAAAAGGACTCAAGTATTAAAATACTTATCACTCATCATTAAAGTAAAAAGTATAAAGTAAAAAGTCAAGTCAAAAGGAATGTATTAAGAAATATTAAAATGTCATTTAAAATAGATAGAGGGGCTGTAAAAGTCAAAAAAATAAATAAGAGTGGACAGAGCTACTGCCACTGGCTTCCGCGCCATCTTGGGGGAAAAAAAAACAAAAAAACATTATTTGGACAACGTCAGCGGGCCGGATAAAAAAGCCTAATGGGCCGGATGTGGCCCGCAGGCCGTAGTTTGCCCACACTTGCCTTAGAAGCAACAAGTTCTTTCAAGATGGCTTACAAAGGGACCCACACCGGGGGGATTCAACATTTTAGCTGGAAACTACGTAAAGCCGCAGAAGGCCATGGTAGAGAAACCTCATTTTCCAGTGGCGTTTTAAAAGTTTTTCTCTGAAGTTCTTGCATCAGAAATACTTCGTCAAGCCTAAGCCGCGTCTGGCTGATCCTTGAACCGTACATCCTAAATCACGGCCGCTCGTAAACTAGGGTTTGAAGGATGACCACTTGCAGGTGGTCGCCACATGTCACGGGGATAGCGAGTTCATAGGTGAAGGAAGGAGCCCTTACTAGTCAAAAAAATAATAAAATATGTGACGTTAGGCGAAAGAACGAGGGAGAGTAAAAGAGAAAAGCACCATTGGTGAGCTGTTTTCCTCAGAAATACTCTGACACGCCCTGGGGATTTGCTTACAAATATGACGTAAGAAACCTAAGTGGAGATTAAAGAGCTACAAGTGCACTGTTCCAAGACATTTTGCACACCTTTCTGTACGTCAACAACAATACAATCAAGAAAGTTCTCAAGAAAATACTTTTAGACGTCAGACATCTGGATTTGGCACTCGTTGTCCTGTCTAACTGGGCCGGACCATTTTAGATATACTATTTAGATATTTTTAAATAAATGGATTAAATGAACTGGATTAAAAGCCTTGAATATTCAGTTTTTTATAGATCTAAAACAATGTTTATGTTAGCTTTTTTTTAAGTGTATTTTTAGATTTTAAAAATGATTTTTGAACTAAAAACACTAAAAAAAATGGATAAAAAAATACAATTATTGATTTAAAAATGGGAAAATCAGGAAATGTAATATACATCTATACTCTTCATTTTAATTTAATCCTAAAACAAAAAACTCATGATTGACTTTTCCGGGCCACACAAAATGATGCGGCGGGCCAGATTTGGCCCCCGGGCCGCCACTTTGACACATGCGATCTAACAATGCATTTTCCTATATCTGCATTCTCACCCTCTTGCTACTGTCACAATGAAATTTCCCGAATAAGGTATGAATAAAGTTATCCAATCCAATCTACTATAGTAAAGTTCCTGCTCAATTCGTCAAACCCGATCTTAAATTCAAAAGAAAAGCCTTCAACTGACGTTGGCATTCAATGCGGAACTCAAGAGCGAATTTGCGACTGAAAATATTCTTGTAAAGATTCCATAGCACAGCCCAGATTTTTTAAAAAGTACTGTTGCACCAGGACGAAATCCGGCCACAATAAGATCAGAGATCTTCGCCAATGAACCAAAGTGTGTATTAAAAATACACGGCAGTTTGGTTTGGTCTCACCTGCGTCAAAAGCAGTCAGTGTGTTTGCGTGTCAAGGCCTGGCTTGTTCGCCAAGCGTCTGGGCCTCATCCAGCACCTGAGGGAACGCGGACAGTTATTCAATCCGTGACTCAAGCCCGGTGCTGGATTACTCACGTCTTTGCGGGGTTTTTACACATGACAGCAAAAAAAGGCAAAATGTAGATGCTTGCCAATAAACACGCCTCTTTTGAGCAAGGCTGTGATAAACAGAGAATGACAACAATAACAAAAAACAAGGCCATGATGGATGCCAATCTGAAAAATGGAACAGAAATCGTAGGAATTTGCAAGAAGGATACTATTGTCTGATGATAAAAAACATGTTCCCAAATTGGTCATTTTTAAGTACCCCAAAAATTCCTATTTTTCTAACTGCGAGATACTAACGAGGATTTTTTAAAATTTCCATAAGTACTGTTTAATATCGAAGTACTTTTTAATATCTAAGTACTGTTTAATATCTATGTACTGTTTAATATCTAAGTACTGGTTAATATCTAAGTACTGGTTAATATCTATGTTCTGTTTAATATCTAAGTTCTGTTTAATATCCAAGTACTGTTTAATATCCAAGTACTGTTTAATATCTAAGTACTGTTTATTATCTAAGTACTGTTTAATATCTAAGTACTGTTTCATATCTAAGTACTGTTTAATATCGAAGTACTGTTTAATATCGAAGTACTGTTTAACATCTTAGTACTGTTTAACATCTTAGTACTGTTTAACATCTAAGTAGTGTTTAACATCTAAGTACCGTTTAATATCGAAGTACTGTTTAATATCTAAGTACTGTTTAATATCTAAGTACTCTTTAAGATCTAAGTCCTGTTTAATATCCAAGTACTGTTTAAAATCTAAATACTGTTTAATATCCAAGTACTGTTTAATATCAAAGTACTGTTTAATATCGGAGTACTGTTTAATATCGAAGTACTGTTTAATATCGTAGTACTGGTTAATAACCATCCAAATCTTAACAGTTCCCCCCCGAAAGTTGCAAAGATTTCTCTCTTCCAGATGGCGTTCGCTTTGAGTCATCGACCCACCATGACGACAGAAAAGTTCAAAGCCTCGTCCTACCTGTGCACACCTGGCTCAGGTTGCATTCGGGGGTGGGGGAGTGCTTTTAAAGCAACTTGTCAAAAAGTTAAGCCCATCTTTTGTCCACCCGCCTGTTTCTGCACGGTGGCTTTGACATGATCTTTTGTGTCGATGACGGGCGGGTGACGAAGAAAGATAAAGACCAGATTAGAGAGAAAAAATGGCCGGCATCAGTACTCTTTCTACAGCTATCAATAGCAGCTAATACGCACTAGATCAGGGGTGTCGAGGGCCGCTTTAACGTCAACTTGTTTTCACGTGGGCTGGACTATTTTAGATAAAATATCTCGATTTTTTTTGTTTAAATGGATTGAAAGAACTGGACTAAAAACCTGAATATTCAGTTTTTTTTTATAGATCTAAAACAATGTTTATCTGAGCTTTTTTATAATATATTTTTAGGTTTTACAAAATGATTTTTGAACTAAAAACACCAAAAAAATGGAATAAAAATGAGAATTATTGATTTAAAAGGGGGAAATCAGGAAATTTAATATATATTTATACTCTTCATTTTAATTTGATCCTAAAACTGAAAGTCAGCATTCATGATTGACTTTCCCAGGCCACACAAAATGATACGACGAGCCAGATTTGGCCCCCGGGCCGCCACTTTGACACTAGACAATCCGGAATGGCTGCTAAAGAAACATCCGATTCCAAAGTCGAACAGATAAAAGTTGCAAAACTCAAGTCAAATCATCTTATTGACAAGCAAAAGTCCAAAAATCATCTCATCTGACAACATGACTATCTTATTTTGTTAAGTGCATCAAATCAACTTCCTCTCATCAATACCTGACGACACAAGCAAAAGTCCACATCCCCCATATGACAACATCTTATTTTGTTAAGTGCATGAAATCAATATCCACTCATTTACACTCAATATCAACCTCGAATTCGCACCAACGACGCCATGTTGACTCGTCAAGCACTTTTCCATCCGAATGGTGTCTAACACGCCGTGAAGACAAAAGTAAAAGACACCTGCACGACGCTCTGATATGTCAACAAGGAGCACGGCGGTCTGATATTTTCACGCCGTTGATTTTTCCCAGAAAGCCGTGGGAGTTTTCCCGGAATTCCGAATGTCACCAGCTGCGACAACAACAAAAAACGAGTCGTAAGCGCACGGGCGCAAATGGCCCACACGTGCGCCACCCCACGTTTTAAAATGAGACTACCGAATGTACAGAGTGACGTGATGACGCAATTAAAAAGGTGAATTGAATGGGGAAATTGAATGGGAACATCTGCTTGAGTGGAAAGTGGAATAAAACAGCAGAAGAACAAAAATGGACTTACCTTGACAAGATTACCATATGTACATCAAGGGGGTCAGACTTAGGCCGCATTAACGTCAACTCGGTTTCATGTGGGCTGGACTATTTTAGATATAATATTTAGATTTTTTTTTAAGAAATTGATTTAAAAAACTGGATGAAAAGACTTGAATATTCAGTTTTTTTATAGATCTAAAACAATGTTTATTTTTGCTTTTTAAAAATATTTTTAGATTATACATAATGATTTTTGAACTAAAAACACGGAAGAAAATTGATTAAAAAATGTCAATTATTGATTTAAAAGGGGGAAAATCAGTAAATTTAATATACATCGGACCATTTTAGATATAACATTTAGATTTTTTTATAAATGGATTAAAATCCCTAAATATTCAGTTTTTTTACAGATCTAAAACAATGTTTATCTGAGGTTTTTTTAATATATTTTTTAAATGACTTTTAAACTAAAAACACAGAAAAATGATTAAAAAATGACAATTATTGATTTAAAACGGGTAAATAAGGAAATATAATATACATCTATAATCTTCATTATAATTTGATCCTAAAACAGAAAGTCGCCACTCATGATTGACTTTCCCAGGCCACACAAAATGATGCGACGAACCATATTTGGCCCCCGGGCCGCCACTTTGACACATGCCGTACATAATAACTTTCACATCTAATGACAAGTTTTGCTAAATCTAAACGGCAGGACGTCATGTTTCCAGTCTAGTCATAATAAATATAAAAAAAATTGCCCAAATAGGCTCAAATTCTAAGACTTTCCCAAAAAGAAAACGTTAATAATCACCCGTTAAGGCTCCATCAACGAGAGAATACGTTTCAAGCTTGTAACGTCAAACACGTCAGCGGTTTTGAGACTCACCACAAAACGCCATTCGGCGTGGAAGTCGCGGCCCAAGCGTCCTCATTCCTCGTCTCCCGCCCTGCGTCACGTCGGCCGATTGGCGGCCGCGGCGCTCTGCGGGATTAACGCGTAATGGCCACCCTGTAGGGAATAATTATACGGTTAGCACATTTTTATCTTGGCAAAGAATTTTCTGGGATGAACATGAGGTGAAGAGGACGGCAAAAGAAGACGAGTTTTAGCACGGCATTGTGGGTAAAGTTGAAAAGTCAGTGAAACATTTTGTTATCAAAACAGGTTTAGGTAAATAACTCCATATTGAACATTTGTCTTGTCATTTTCCTTCAAAATGAACTTTTATTACCGTCAACCGTAATATTCTTCAATTATTTTGGTACTTTGTTACAAAATTGATGCTACTAAATGTCAAATGGCTCTTCCTATTTTTTGGGTTTGGCTTTTTAACTACGGATGACATCACTCCAATTTAGTCGGGGTGCATGAGCAACGCTAACAATAAAGTGTTTTGATAAATGTCTGCCTTGTCATTGTCCGTCAAAATGACAGCCATTGTCACTTTTCTTCCTGCAGAATTTTTATTTTAACTAGGTCTACATTGTCTTCTGTGTCTTATGTCTGTTTTGCTACTGCAACCAAGAAATGTACTGATTTTTATTTCAACTAGGTCTACATTGTCTTCTGTGTCTTATGTCTGTTTTGCTACTGCAACCAAGAAATGTACTGATTTTTATTTTAACTAGGTCTACATTGTTTTCTGTGTCTTATGTCTGTTTTGCTACATCAACCAAGAAATATCCTGAATAAGGGGTAAATATGAATAAAAATTCTAAAGTTACAATGTGTGTCAATGGGAAAGCAGTCCAGTTTTTAGAGAAATCCGGTTGGCCAAGTTAAGAGTAGCCAAGATTTTTTTTTTTTACATTTTTTTTTACTGGATTACAGCAGCAGTTTCAAATTACAAAGCAATCTCGCTGATGTCATCCCTGCCCATATCCATAACAAAATGCTCGGAGGGTGCTATGGTCAAAAGACTAAATACATTTTGCTTTTTAAACCAGGCATTCCGAACAATGCGCCATTTATCTTAAAAAAAAGATTTGTTGTTCATATTTCAGTGTACTTTTTTTGTTCATATCCTTATTTTTCACACTAGCTTAGTGGACAGGTTGAAGAGTTATAGATCTTAACTCTGAATGCATATTGCGGCTTCAGCACGGCCTTACTGTACATGACGATTTGAGACTACTACGTTGGGAACTCAATGTTCTGGGCGACCGCGGGCCGCTGCCAGCCAAGAATTTCTAGTCTGGATGTTGTCAACGGAGGCGCGCTCCAATAAGGGCAATGTTTCCTAAGCAAGGGTGCCGTGAGTGACGCTCAGGTGTGTCGTGGGAAATCCACATAGATGTACATGCATGCATACAGGAGGTCTTAACACTCAGCCATTTGTTTTGTTAAAGAGTCTGATAGCTGAATGGAACTATTATGAGGTTGAAATTGAAATATCAATTCATAGATTGTACTATAACAAGATTTGAATTGTAATATTATAAGATTAAAGTCATTGGGTTGCTTATTTTTATGTCAAGTAAACCGTTTTCTTCAATTATTGTCAACGTTAAGTTTGGCTTTTGTCGCAATGTTAGTAATATCGGGAAGAAAAAAGTTGTAATATTACGAGATTTAAGTCATTTTCCTGTTTTTGTCTCTGTGAGCACATAACTTAAGTCAAAAATTTAAATAAGGTTAAAACACATTGCACTTATAATTTTAATAACAGTCAGACTGACTTTTATGACGTTAGATTGGTGGGAAAAAATAGATTTTGTAATCATTTGTTCGGGAATATTTTATCCCTGCAAATAAAACTTTGATGGGAACGAGTTTACAATGTTAATATAGGTAACATTGTTTTAAATTTGAAGATTTTTAGATAGTTCTGTGACTTGAGGGTTGGGAAACACTGCAATTTGTCCCTGACAATACAGACGGACATTTTCTAACTCACTGCTGAACTCGTATCTTTACTAGCTTTCAAACTATTTCTTGTTCTCGCTCTAAAAAAATGGGTAGGGGTCATCCACAGGTTAGAGTACCTGAACTGAAGCTTTTGGGGGTTTCATTCTGATGAACGGCACACCACAATCATTGTTCAAGACGTTTTTATGTCCAAACAGAGACGTGGCAGTGGGTTTAAACGATTGCCCTGCGCTTTGATGTGGGATTAGTGCAGGTTGCACAACTCGAGGGCCAACCTGGCTTTTCTCAACAGTCTTGACAAGAGACACCGTCCGCAAGTTATGGACATTGTACGTTCTTACGTGCCAATTCTGGTCAGATATGAAACAGTACTTAGATATTAAACAGTACTTAGATATTAAACAGTACTTAGATATTAAACAGTACTTAGATATTAAACAGCACTTAGATATTAAACAGTACTTAGATATTAAACAGCACTTAGATATTAAACAGCACTTGGATATTAAACAGTACTTGGATATTAAACAGTACTTGGATATTAAACATTACTTGGATATTAAACAGTACTTGGATATTAAACAGTACTTGGATATTAAACGGTACTTGGATATTAAACAGTACTTAGATATTAAACAGTACTTAGATATTAAACAGTACTTAGATATTAAACAGTACTTAGATGTTAAACAGTAATTGATTATTAAACAATACTTGGATATTAAACAATACATAGATATTAAACTCTCTCTCTCTTAGATATTAAACACTCTCATGAATATAATTTTAAGAGCTGGTTTCAACATTCAAAACCATTTGACTGGCGACCAAACGTCCGAGCATCGATATGTGAGATTTTAATTTGTAGCGTTTAGATTGAGTTTCTTGAGAAAGTCGAATCTACTCTTGCTGTAATTTTGAATATTTGCGGTCATGTTGTCAAGATGCAAAGTCATTTCCGCTAGTTTGGAAATTGAACCGCTTGAATTAAAGCGTACGACAGGGTAATTAAAGCATTGTTTTTGTGGAATGACCCGCCGCCGACCCGCCTTGGATGACATTTGTTTGTACAGAGTTTAGCGACCAAAAAAAAAAAAAACGGTTGCGCAAACTTCACGTTTTGTTCTTCCTTGCGTGTTCCGCTGTACTTTTCATTTCCGATGAGATATCGCAAGAGCGTTTGAGATGGCGCCAAAGCTCGTTTTGAACATTTCGACTGAAGTTTCAAATGACACAAATTGATGCCGTGAGTCACAATCGGCTTGGGAAACGGCGCTTTCTCTGACAGGATTCCAAAGTGTGAAAAATGTATCGATTTACCGACGGAGGGCGTATTTCTCGTGGGAAGATGGCCGAGGCGCTGGTATTATGGTGATGTCATTCACCTGCTGTGTATTAGGGCGACAAAGGCTCCCTTTGTGCCTGGGCAAACACATTTCTTCCTGTTGGCCCTCACGTGAGCAAAGTCAATTGACTGCACATGTTGGGAGGATTCGGGGGGAGGGGCGGAGCCATTCATCACCGCTTCGCCGTCTCGTTGGACGAGGCGGAACACTTGCTCAAACCATGGCTTAGGGAAGGCCTGACTGGGCAAAAAGGGACGAGTCGTGTGGCGGTCAACGCGTTTCCCAGAGAAGGTGGATTACAAAACAAAGCTGTGGCCATGGAATGATTGCAACAATCCAATTAAAATATAAATCATTTAACGTCTTGTCTTAAAACATTGATTTGGGTAGAATTGAACTGGCTACCAATGTATAGGTCAACCGGATTTTGCTGTTTAATATACCCCTCATTTAATATACCCAAGTATATTAGATGGCAGGGGTATATTAGATGGCAGGGGTATATTAAATGGCGCACAAATGGGAAGGTACGATCACTTATTAACGTCAACTCCATTTCATGTGGATTTGAGATAAAATATTTAGATATTTTTTTTGTTATAAATGGATTAAAAGAACTGGATTAAAATCCCTGAATATTCAGTCTTTTATAGATCTAAAACAATGTTTATTTGATATTATTTTTAATATATTTTTAGATTTTACCAAATTATTTTTGAACTAAAAACTGAAAAAAAATGGATTAAAAAATTTCAATTATTGATTTAAAAGGTAATGTAATATAAATCTATACTCTTCATTTTAATTTGATCCTAAAACAGAAAGTCAGCACTCATAATTGACTTTCCCGGGCCACACAATATGATCTGGCGAGCCAGATTTGGCCCCCGGGCCGCCACTTTGACGCCTATCCTATAGGTAATATTGTAAAGTGTCGACACAACCATTGACTCCATGTTTACCCTCCAAACAATTTGTCTTATGTAGCGTCATGTCCGACAGCTGATTGGGGTCAACAAAGCACACAAAGATTACAACAACAACAACAAAAAAAATCAACCCACGTACGGGACTGAAGTGCACTTGGCGATAAGGAAACGCAGAGCCGGTTATGCGACGTTAATGCTAAACGACAGAAGCGTGAGGAAATGGTTTCGGTTCTTATCTCCACGGGTCAAAGGCTAACTAGTTTCGCCGCAAGGATGGAGAGCTCTCCATTGCATTCTTGTCTGTTTACAAGTCACGGATGGACGGATAAGCGAGAGGAGGCCTGAATTCTTGACTAAAACCTGAACTGATCTCAGTAAAATACACCAAAAAATACTTGAAAAACAGAAGGAGCTTTTCATGGAAGCACGTGTACGCCATGTTGTCCATCTTGGCTTGTTTTGACTTCTCAAAAATAGCAACGAGTCGCACTATGAACTCAAAAAGGACGTTATTATTTTCCCAGGAATTAGCGACGCACGCCAGCACGTGTTTGGCGATCGGCGTTCACATTTATGATGTTTACACTTAAAAAATAGGAAGTATACTTTGTTGAAGAAGTCACTTTTCCACTTAACAACGTGATGCCATTTTGGCTTTATCGAGAACTACACTTATGGAAAGAACACCCGATAAAAAGCAGTTTTTTTTTCTCTGCCAAGGTCAAGCGTTTGGCGAACCGGGAAAAAAAAACATGTCAACCTAATGCCCTAATGTGAGACCCCCGCTTTTATCTTCCGGCTTATTCTCACCATCCAATCCGGCGTTACGATTTGCCGGAGGTGGTGTTGACACAGCAAAAAAAAAAACCTTTGATTTTCTGTCAAAATGGGTCAAAAGACAAAGACACAAGGTTAGAATGTAAGGGAAGGGGACCAGGGTGCTTGAAAACGCCCCCCTTTTAGGACTATGCGGTCAAATGTAGAGCCACCCACGCTGAGTAGACGTGTCTACCTTGATCTATTCGAGGTTATAAACAAAAGCGGAGGAGGAAAGAGCTCTTGAAAAAAAGCTTTTATTTCAAGAATGTGTAAACTACAAGGAAGGCTAGAAATGTAGTTAACTGGAAATCTTTAAGTAGACAGACTGACCTGGCAACCTCGGACAATTGCTTCCCTTATTAATGATTGCAATTCTCCTTGTTAAAAGATTTTAAAAAGTTTATGAATAAACACTGAAAACTGAAAAATATTACCAGTGATTACAGATTGGAGACGAAATGGGTCCTCCCTTTAAATCAATAATTTACATTTTTAATCCAATTTTTTCTTTGTGTGTTTAGTCAAAAATATTTAGTAAAATTTAAAAATATATACAAATATTTTCGTGTTTTCCACTCCCTCTATCGTTTATAAATGACATTTTAATATTTCTTAATACTTTACTTTTTACTTGACTTTGTACTTTATACTTTTTACTTTAATGATGAGTATGTTAATACTTTAGTGCTTTTTTTCTGTTTATATTTCATATGTACTGTTAACGGATGCACTTTTTTATTTGTATCGTATCTTGTGTTGACCCGGCCCATCTGTCAATTTTTTAAAGTCAATATGCCCCCCCCAGGCCCAAAAGTTTGCCCACCCTTTCTCTAGTATGTGTCATGGTTTATCTTCAACCTACAGAAGGGACTAAAAATGGGAATTATGCCTGGGCTACAATCTTACATATTTACATATACATGTCAATTAACAATTAACAACTAACATGTCTGTTGGTGCAGCAGTTTGTTTATTTATTTTTTGTCCAATAAGGTCAAAGTAACTGTCGAAATGTCGCCTTTCCTACATTTGTAGTAAATCTGAAACATTTTGACTCATCGCCTATTATTCTAAGTCAAATTTTGGTATTTACTTTGGTGGAAAAAATCAGCAAAATCTTCCGCAAAATTAACTGAAGTCCAACTTTCTTTCAGATTGGAAAATAGTTGTGTGTCACCACCACGTTTTCATTAGCGATCCGTGCCTGCCTGCGGTTTGACAATTTTTGCCACGCTTGCTCGGAAACTAATTGGCAATCTCCACTTTTTACGTTTTTTGGAGATTTTAAACTGGTCGTACGTTGGTTCTGGCCTCGTATTTCTGTTCCGATGCTCAAATGTACTTGTCAAAATCATTGACTTGGACTTTAGTGTAAATAGTAATTTTGCGGCTATTGGCGCTCCGAATAATCTCAGCTGCAGAAAAACTGGATGAAACCCGAAACCGTGTTCTTGGATGCGGTGCTAGCCACGCCTCTTCCAATCGGCCATGTTTGAGAACGCAATACAAGCTATTGCATTGTTCCTATCCAAAGTGGCATCACCAATGCTGGCATGTTAGAAAAGAACGGCCAGTTTGTTCTCGGTTTAATATTTTCATACAAAGAGCAACGTGACTCATAAGCTCTGTTCTTTTATTTATTTTTATAAGGTAAAGCAGTGAAGTTGAGACTTGTTTTTCTTTGTAATTGACGCTCCTTGAATAAACACGCAGTTTGAATGAATAAGACTGACACGCGTGTTTTAATTGGCAAGTCAATGAATGGTGGATTCATGCTGGTACTAAATGACCATTTACAATGTATTTTTTTTAATGTTTTTTCTTGTGCTTTTTAAAAAAATATATAATTATATGCATGGCAATGACTGCTGTAAATTTGTTAACATTGTGAAGCAGAGGAGCTTTTTTTAAAAGAAATAAATATATTTTTTAAAATTATAATTATATGCATGGCAATGACTGCTGTAAATTTGTTAACATTATAAAGTAGGAGAGCTTTTTAAAAATATTTATAATTTTTTTTAATCAAATTGTATTTGTATGAATGGCAATGACAGCTGCACATTTTTTATGTAAATTTGTTAACATTATAAAGTAGGAGAGCTTTTTTAAAAAAAATATATAATTTTTTAATCAAATTGTATTTGTATGAATGGCAATGACAGCTATAAATATTTTATGTAAATTTATTAACATTATAAAGCAGAGGAGCTCTTTTAAAAAATATATATAATTGTTTTTATCAAATTGTATTTGTATGAATGGCAATGACTGCTGCAATTTTTTTATGTAAATTTGTTAACATTATAAAGCAGGAGAGCTTTTTAAAAAATATATTTATATATTTTTAATCAAATTGTATTTGTATGAATGGCAATGACAGCTGTAAATATTTTATGTAAATTTATTAACATTCTAAGAAAACGGCACTCACTTTTTTTGCAGAAAATGAATAAATGAATGAATATTCAATGTCTTTTTTGGGTTGAATTAATACATTAGACATCACTATCTTGTATAAAACATGCATTTTAGAAGCTGGCAGTTAAACACTGAGCGCCAAACCACAAAAAAAATTATCCACTTATGTTGCCAGCAGTTTCTTTTTCCAGGAATGGCGTCCAACTTCGATACGAAGGGACCCAAAAAGCCCAGGATACACAATTTTTTTTTTTAAGTCTAACCACACTATGTAATGTATGATGTGGTCCATTTTTTTACAGGCTTGTGGGAAAACGAACATGTGTGTTTTTTTTGCTCGTGGGAATTGTGTCCCACTTTGCTTTTTGGTTTTCCAATACATTTTATGGCTTTAAATGGGATTTACGCTGGACTAGTAAGAATTAAAGCTATTAAAGTTCATTTGGTGCAAATGACTTTGACACACAATTGTGCCTTTTAGTCGACTGGTGTGCATTTTTTTGTTCAGATAGGGTGACGACATCCCACTTAATTGGAGTGAAAAAGCCAATGTGGGTTTTTTTTTTTTTTTGCTGAAAACACCTTCAGATTTGAAGGTATTTGAGTAGGTGAAGTGTTTTAACTTATCAACACTAATTTAAACAAGAACAGTCAAGTGTATTTTAAGTTTTTGTTGGACTACGGCCAAAAGTTTGCCCAAAAGTTTGGTTTAGTGTAATAAATTTCAATTTGTAATAATTTTTGGAGGGTTTATTTGATTTAATTCCTATTTTTCTAGAAAAAAATGAGAATGACTTGATATGGATCCTTTTAAATATGCAAGATTTTCACTTTTTTTCACTCAAAAAAACTCTAAAGACATAAAAAGGAGCAAACGGAATAACAGCGTCAGAATAACGAGCCTTGACCTTGACCCTTGACCTATGACTCACACATTGCACAGATTTGTCGTCGTTGGCGTTAAATCAGCGATCAAAAGAGCTCCCGAAACGACGAATTTGTCTGCATTGTGTCATCGTTTCCGTCCAGACGGTAAGAAGCGTGTCGAAAAGTAGCAGGCGCGCTTTCTGCTGGGAAATCCGCCAGCTGTTTTCCATTTTTTTTTTTCAACATATAGGCCTCCGCTTGAAAAATGGACCGACTTCACCGTGGAAACCGGACGGAAACCGACAAAGAATCGTGGATTGATGAAAGTTTCGGCGGTAGTGGTGAATTTCGGGGTTCTTTAATCCATTTACATTCCCGGCCTTTATGTCATTACATGTTGATTTATGAAGCTCGTTACCCAGTCTGTGGTTTTTAGGATGAGCTCGCTCGTACGGGAAAGCGCCGTTTGCATCCTTTTGCGGGTCACAACGAGCCAAGTGCCGTGCAATTATCTCCAAAAACGACTGAATAAGAAGGATTTGATTGGGGGGGTCGCTTCTACGCCGCCACCGCCGCCATGGCGCCCTTGCCAATGAGGGATTTTAACTCTCACCGTGTGAATACAAATCGGGGTCATTTCTCTAATGTCGGATTGGATTTTGGAGCTTTGAAATGTTGGGTTTTTTGTGAATGTGTATTGGTAAAGTTGGCTTAATTTGGAGGTGCTGTTTTGTATTCATGCACTTTCTTTGTAGGGCATGTATTGACTTATTCATTATATCTGTATTTTGAATAATAAGGGATTGGAAATGATATCAATTGGCTGATGTCTATTGTAAAAGTTATAGCTGAATGAGTGTGAATTAAATCTGCATTTATTAAGGTTTTTTTTGCTGATTATTGCTATTTTTTGCTTGATTTTTTTTCTTGTTTCCAAAAATAATTGCACAAATATAAAAGGTAACATTAGATTTCTTCTTTGTACACATGTATTAACTTATATCTGTAATTTGAATAATATGGGATTGAAAATGACATCAATTGGCTGATGTTTATTGTAAAAAATATAGCTGAATATTTTACATCAGTGTGAATTAAATCTGAATTTATTAAGGGTTTTTTTGCTGATTATTACTCTTTTTTTGCTGATTATTGCTCTTTTTTGCTGATTATTGCTCTTTTTTGCTGATTATTGCTCTTTCTTGCTGATTATTGCTCTTTTTTGATAGATTTTTTTCTTGCTTCCAAAAATAATTGCACATATATAAAAGTTAACATTAGATTTCTTTAAGGTAGTGTGCTTTTTTTGGATGCCGCTTTATTTAAAAACTTCTTTGTGCGTGTATTTGAAAAAAAACATAGGCTAGGCACATTTTATTTTCAATTTAAATGTCTTTATACATTTTATAGTACTTCTAATTGACCGCATTTTATAAAAATGACTCATTTTCTGACCTTTGAGACTTTTTAAATGTATACATAACGTTAATAACCCAGTTTTTGTTCAGATTAGATTATAGATTAGATTATATTAGATTAGATAGATCTGACGTCCATCCAAGTATACACCAGGCAAAAAAATACGGCTAATACGTCTCCAGGCTTATGAAATTGTATTATTTTTAATTTCTAGAGCAGTCCTAATACTGTCAAAATATCAGAGAACACTTTAAAAAACGCCATCTGGAATTGGGTGTGTGCAAAAGTCCACGACAGAATTATATAACCAAAGTAAGAAAAGATGAATGCACTTGACAGGAAAGCAAAGTCCGATCTGCCGGCCCTTTAAATGTCATCAGGACGCGTCGGGAGACGAAGGTGTCGTCCGTTACGTAAGATTAAACGTGGAAAAATCCTTTGGCGTACGATGGGAACATTTCACGTGTCATTTACATGTTTGTCACTCACTTAGAAAGGGAAGAGGAAAAAGATGGCTGACCTAAAATATCCGTTTTTTCCATTGCATTTGTTTTTCTCTGCCTTGATTTCAGAAGCAGATTGGCTTTAGCCAAACGCCATTTTTTTTTGGAAAATACGGAAAGGCCGAAGCCATTTTTCTCTTAGTTTTGCGTTCTACTTTTTGCTACTTGATTTGGTACACGTGCCTTGGCGTGCTAATCTTAAAAGCCCGAAGAACGACGCAGACTTTTTACAGTCTTGTAAAAATGTTCACGCGAGGTCTGACTTTTTAAACGTCCACAGCTGCCCAAACAATCTTTCTCTCGGCGGCGGCGGTGGCGGCGACGGCAGCACTTTTCGATTCTCGGCCAATATTTACTTTGTATCAAAAGTAGAACGTCTCGGGGAAAACCTATAATAATTGATTTGTGGAGATGAAAAGTGGGCGCGCCCCTGTTTTGACGCCATTTTTTTTTTTTAACTCAAAGGTCGGGAAAGACCAGTCTAGACTAGAGCAAGGGTGTCAGACTCGGGTTGGTTCGCGGGCTACGTTAAGGTCAACTCGATTTTATGTGGGCCGGACCATTTTAGATATAATATTTAGATGTTTTTTTAATAAATGGATTAAAAGAACTGGATTAAAAGCCCTGAATATTCAGTTTTTTATAGATCTAGAACAGGGGTAGGGAACTTATGGCTCGGGAGGCATATGTGGCTTATTTGATGGGTGTATATGGCTTATGTGGGCTTTTTAAATCATATTTTTTCTTCATTAGAGTCTTATGCATGCATCTTCTCATTGATACTCATTGATTAGCAACAGTGAAATAATGTTCTCAAAAGAATTCAGACTTTTTTTCTTACTTTCCAAGTGGTGAAATGAATAATAAAGGCTCACATTTTTATGTATTTTGACTTTTAAATTCTGAGTATGGCTCTCAAGGAATAATGTTTGAAAATATAGATTGTTTATGGCTCTCTTTGTCAAAAAAAGGTTCCCGACCCCTGATCTAGAACAATGTTTATTTAAGCTTTTTCTAAATATATTTTTAGATTTTACAAAATAATTTTTGACCTAAAAACACAACAAATTGATCAAAAAATTACAATGATTGATTTAAAAGGGACAAACTCAGAAAATGTAATATACATCTATACTCTTCATTTTAATTTGATCCTAAAGCAGAAAGTCGGCACTCATGCTTAACTTTCCCGGGCCACACAAAATGACGCGGCGGGCCAGATTTAGCCCCCGAACCGCCACTTTGACACACGTGGTCTTGAGCTTCTAAACATTTTAGGGTCCCCTTCAAAAACGCAAAGAGCCGACCGGTCATCTGCATTATTCCACTTTTAAATGAAAACACATTTGCCATCTCTTGTTACATATGCCAGCTTTCCGAGCATCTAGCGGCTAGCCCCTGGTCCCAGACATCCGACACCCCCGACATCCCCCCCAAACCCCCTCCTACACCCTCCGCCTTCCACAGAACCCCAAAATGGAAAATTGCAGCCTATTGACTGCACCATTTGATATTTTGGAAGCATCTTTCAGCGCCATCTCAATTGCCTTTGCAGACGTACGCTTTCTAGACATGACTCAATATCCTGAGGGAGGATTTTGGCCTCTTGCAGTCGCATTCTAATTGTAAACATTGCATTTGTACTTTCTACATACGTTTTGTGTACCCCGACATTTGTGCCATTGGAGCGCTACTAAAAGTAGGTTAATTGCAGTGGTATGGAGGCTTTCCAGTATAATGGCAGTCTGGCTTTCTTATCCGTCGCGATTTTCCAACTTTTTACAGCGTGGAAAGTGCAAAGACGCGTCAAAATAATCTTTTTGCGGCAGGCCACGTCGTCATTTATACTTTTATTCGGGACTGTGGCATTTAACTAACTTTATATTTGCATATTATAGAGGATTTTTGTTTTTTTATCACATAATTGACCTAGATTTTGTCCTTGGAAAATCTTCTCTTAATATATATTTTACGATTTCTTTAAAAAGAGTGAATAAGCTCTTTGGTCATTATACACATAATATTTTTACTTGATATTTATTTGTATTTTGATTTTTTTCAATGAGAAGAAAGGATAAAGAAATAAAGCTGGAAATATTGCGTTTTAAATGCACTTTTGTTTGAATTTAAAAACAGCAAATATTATGATATTGATGTCATTTTTATATTTCTCTATTTTGGATAACAAACAAAGAATATAATTAATTTTCTTTGAATTCTGTGGTCCTTAAATCTAACTTGAAACTGCGTGGCATGAGGATAATATAAAAAAAATGCTATTAAAATGTTTTCAAATAACTAACATAGCCCCAATATGTCAGCTGTCAATCAAAAACTCACCTCATTCTGCACAACAGTGGATTTATGATCATTATGTCATAGCAAAATACTTTTGTGACGGCTAGTCATGTTAATTAATGATATTAAAACATTTTTAAATGACGCAATCAAAAAATACACCTTACCTTGCATGTTTTGGAATGTGCTTGAAGAAATGTCAATCATTCGTAGCCATTTTTGTTGCGTACTCTAAAAAATAAGAAATAAATATATTAGTTTTCAGTCAGTATTAAAGATTGTTGTTTAAAAAGTCAATTTTCTTAATCTTGCATGCACAAATACAGAATAAATGGTACTAAATATAGTGTAAAATCAATATTGTAAAGGACATGTGTCAAAGTGGCGGCCCGGGGGCCAAATCTGGCCCGCAGCATCATTTTGAGTGGCCCGGGAAAGTCAATCATGAGTGGTGACTTTCTGTTTTAGGATCAAATTAAAATGAAGAGTATAGATTATTAAATTTCCTGATTTTTCCCCTCTTAAATCAATAATTGTCATTTTTTAATCCATTTTTTCTGTTTTTAGTTCAAAAATCCTTTTGTAAAATCTAAAAATATATTAAAAATAGCTAAAATAAACATTGTTTTAGATCTATATAAAAATGGCATATTCAGGGCCTTTACTTAGGTTAATTTAATCCATTTATAAAAATAAAAAATCTAAATATTACATCTAAAATAATCCCGCCCACATAAAATCAAGTTGACATTAATGCAGCCTGCGAACCAACCCGAGTCCGACACCATTGAAACAAATCTTTACAAAATGTTAAAGTGGGCTTTTACTGCACCTTTAAATCCGACTAATTAGTGTCTTAACTTCACAAAATCCCCCAAACATTTTTATCTCTCGACGGAATTTGAACACCTTTACACACAACCTTTACAGGTGGAATAAAAACCAAAACATTGACCTATTTAGGGCGTGTCTTACCTACCAGTTATCTAACAATCACATATTCAATAACATCATAAAACAATGTAATCATCATCACAGATACCACAGCTATGCTTCTTTTTGTCCCAACACAAAACTAGCCAATCAGAAACATCCCATCGGGCAATAAAGAAAGTTTTATGTAATATAATGAAGAGGTTGCTGATTTTATGAGTAGGCGTGGCAACCTACTTTTCCATTCTTTCCTTCTACTAACATACTTTTTTTTTTTTTTTTTTAGACCAGGTTAGCAGAACAAGCGTCCATCTTGTGGTATTTAATACCTGTGGAACATTCTGTACTTCTAAGAGTACTATAGGGGGAGGGTTAGTAAGTTCACAGACTTGCTGGAAAGACATCCATCGTATCCATAATGGACATCACATACTGTATCCTAATTAGTGGAATGTGAGATTGTCGTGCAAAAGTCTGTTTTAAATGTGGTTGACGTATAAATTCAATTAAATTTCATGAGAATAACTCATGAAAATGCTGAGCCAGCATCTGCCGTCATAAGTACTGCAATGCTATGCACAAATGGAAAGTCTGCAGACCTGAATTGAACTGTATTTTTTTCTTCATTTGCATTGTAGACTAGCCAAATCCCCAAAATGGGGAGTTGGAGGTTCTTTCTTGGAAAAAAAAAACATGTCCCCAATTTATGTGTGCGTTTTTTTTAATTTTTTTATGTGTGTCCGTTTTATGGTTAAGAGCCGCTTTAAGGTCAACTCGATTTCATGTGGGCCGGACCATTTTAGATATAATATTCAGATTTTTTTTTAAATAAATGGATTAAATTAACTGGATTAAAAGCCCTGAATATTCCGTTATTTATAGATCTAAAAGGATGTTTATTTTAGCTTTTTAAAATATATTTTTATATTTTACACAATGATTTTTGAATAAAAAACTGAAAAAAATGATTAAAAAATGACAATTATAGATTTAAAAGGGGGTACATCACAAAATTTACTATACATCTATACTCTTCATTTGAATTTGATCCTAAAAAACACAAAGTTGCCACTCATGATTGACTTTCCCGGGCCACAAAAAATGATTCGGCGGGCCACATTTGGCCCCCGGACCACCACTTTGACACGTGATGTAGACCATGTGTTTGGATTAAAAAAAAAAAATATATATATACACTTTCATAATCTAAATACAAAAAAAATGTCCAAGTTAGGTCATTATTTTTAAGGTTATACTGTATGAGCATGTATATAAAAATGAGTCACTGTTATAGATTGTGCACATCTGCAGCTCATTTTTACGGGGGTGGGGGGGTTGTCAGTTTTTTCGAGGGGGTAGCAGTGGACCATCACGGCATTCAGCTCACTGTTTATCTCCTGATCCCCAAACAAAAGCCTCCCGGTTCCTGTCTGTGCAGGGCCTCCAATCAACACAAGCAATCTGCTCTTTACTTTCTGCCAAGATGGACCCCCCTCAGTCCCCCTCAGTCCCCCCCCACAGTCCTCCTCCCATCCCAGTTCACGGTACTCTGAGGAAGACCTCCTAGTTGTGTTTTTTTTTACAGTTTGGTGCAAAAGCAGCAGGTTGCACGGATAAGCAAGCACATTTTACAGAAGCTGCTTTGAGCCTAAACAGTGACTGGTCGCCATTCTATCGTTTTTTTGTGGAGGTACGATTGACTGTTGATTTGGATAATAAGTAGTCATTAATATGTATCACCTAATTACATTTTCTATTCAGTTATTGTCCCTTCAATCAATGCAAGTATAAAAGTACTTTTTTTTGTTCCTTGGAACAGGTGTGTCAAAGTGGCGGCCCGGGGGCCAAATCTGGTCCGCCACATCATTTTGTGTAGCCCTGGAAAGTCAATCATGAGTGCCGACTTTCTGTTTTAGGATCAAATTGAAATGAAGATTATAGATGTATATTATTTTTCCTGATTTTCCCCTTTTTAAACCCATAATTGTAATTTTTGAAACATTTTTTTTGTGTTTTTAGTTCAAAAATCATTTCATAAGCCCTGAATATTCAATTTTTTTATAGATCTAAAACAATGTTTATTTTAGCTTTTTTATATATATTTTTATATTATACTAAATGATTTTTGAACTAAAAACTGTGAAAAAATGATTAAAAAATGACAATTATTTATTGAAAAGGAGGAAAAAAAATTACAAAATTTAATATCCATCTATCCTCTTCCTTTAATTTCACCCTAAAACAGAAAATCAGCACTCATAATTTACTTTCCCAGGCCACACAAAATGATGCGGCGGGCCAGATTTGGCCCCCGGGCCGCCACTTTGACACATGTGCCCTAGAACAATCAAATACCAACGTGAAGGCCGAGTGTGCAGAAAATCCCTGCGAATGTGCCAGTGAGCTCTAAAGGTAACAACACTGGGGTGTATGCGTTCAGTTACATAAATATATTACATAACCTGTACTTACTTGATGCTTACTTCTTCCTTAAAGCACAGCAGGCTCCCTGCAAGAAAAACAGTACAGTAGCTTACTTGCAATCCAAGTCAACATATGAAAAAAAGGGGAGAAAAAATATCTTCAACACGCCAACTTTATGTTTTTACAAGACATTGTGTTTTAAAGATCAACTACTACAATCAGAAAGAGTCCAAAACATATTTTATGAGTACATATAGGACCCCGTCGTACAGTTCAGCTGAATTCAACATTGAGGACAACATATTTAAAATACATTTTTGGTCAATTATCATAAATTAGGGATCTGTTTGAGGGGATTTAGATAGATATTAGAATCTGATGTCAATTTTTGACATTTTTAGGTATTGTAAATAACGTAAAAGCACTATAAATACAGTAAATCACCAAAAAAATAATCCTTTTTGTGCTAAAAATTAAGTAAATACTTCATTTATTTTAATCACACACCCCCAAAAAATATAGATTTTTGGATATTAGAACCTGACATAGATTTTTTGACATTTTTAGGTAATAGTAAATAAAGTAAAAGCACATTTCACCAAAAGAATGTATCACCCCCCCAAAAAAATATCATAAAAATCATATAAAATGTCAAAAAAATCCACGTCAGATTCTAATATCCAAAAATCAATATTTTTTGGGGGGTGGGGCAAAACTATAATGAATTTATTAAGCAACACAAATTAATATTTGGCGCAAAAATGATTTATTTTCCAAGGCCTAATATTGTCCCACTCCAGTCCCGCAGCTCTATTAAAAATGAATACAAAATAGAGATTTGACACATGTTATATTGTTTTACATCTTCCCTGAATCAAAAAATAATGCAACTTTAAATTGTAAGACCAAATCTTTAGACCTCCCCAACCCCCCACTGTTGAAGTATTTTTCACCTTACTGAAATTCCTCACATACCTTCCTTGTTATCCACCTCAGATTTGAAGCAAAAAGATTTTCCTTATTTAACAAGTCTTATGAGCGTATTT
Source organism: Stigmatopora nigra (assembly GCF_051989575.1). Classification (NCBI taxonomy): domain Eukaryota; kingdom Metazoa; phylum Chordata; class Actinopteri; order Syngnathiformes; family Syngnathidae; genus Stigmatopora; species Stigmatopora nigra. The sequence goes on from NC_135530.1 coordinate 3,214,359, forward strand.
GGAGGTAATACAGATAAGGTTTGAATTTACACCCGAACGCATATAAAAATGTACTTTTAAATGACAACTTTCTACTTTTTTTAGCCCTATGGCAAGGTACATTGAAGTAAAACATATGGTGGAATTTGACCAAAAAACAGGAGGAGCTAAAAATAGAATATCAGTAAATATTCAGTGTTCTAAAAATGCAACGTGGCCTATTTGGGCCGGTTACAAAAGACCCTCTTGAAGGAGGTCATGTCAACAAAGACAAGGATCGAGGCGTTTAAACAACTTCCTAAATCGCTGTTCTAAAATTAGTGCTTGACTGTTTTTGGAAGAATAAATAGGCACGCAACGGTCAACTCTATGTCTAATAAAAAACGGAGTGGAGCAAACAAATGGAAGCATCTGGGTAATATCAATGGATCTTATTTGACAAAACCTGGAGAATTTACATACCATAATATTTGGGAATTGTTGTTTCCATCACAAAAGGGGATGCTTTTTTTTCCTGATAATCCTCCATGTATCTTCATTATCTGTGTAGCAAACACCTAATAATGTTATCTTTTTCATAGTCAAATGCATTTAAAGCCATCAAACACAATTGGAATAAAACAACTGGATTAAAAGCCCTAACTATTCCATTTTTTTATAGATCTAAAACAATGTTTATTTGAACTTTTCTTTCTTAGTTAAGGAAAATCACTTTTAATCATTATGTTTCATATTATAGTGGAAAACAGAAAATATTTTTTATATATTTTTAGAATTTACAAGATTTTTGAACTAAAAACACACAAAAAATGATTTAAAAATTTGAATTATTGATTTAAAAGTGGGAAATCAGGAAATATAATATACATCTAAACTCTTCATTTGAATTTGATTTTAGCTTTTTTATATATATTTTTAGATTTGACAAAATAACTTTTTGAACTAAAAACACAGAAAAAAATGATTAAAAAATGACAATTATTGATCTAAAAGGGGGAAAATCAGGAAATATAATATAGATCTATACTCTTCATTTGAATTTGATCCTAAAAAAGAAAGTCGCCACTCATGATTTACTTTCTCGGGCCGCACAAAATGATCCGAAGGGCCATATATGGCCCCCGGGCCGCCACTTTGACACCAGTGCACTAGGGATTGAATCTGGTGTATAGGAAACTGTTTTGTGTAATGTTCATGTGCAAAAGTACATGACTTAATCTGTGGGTTTAAAAATAAAAGTCTTTCTACTTTAACTCTAGCTGTCATTGATGCCGATGGACATCCAATTTATATTGATTAGGAAGGCTGGCAGCCTCTCCAACTTTTTCTTACAGTCAAAGTTAAATAAATCAACGACATAAACAGACAATTATCTAACTACCATGTGCAACTACTGGATTCATGTGGAGCTTTGTTTCTTTAGGAGCTTCCAGTTGTTTTTCTTAAGACCATCATCATCATCATCATCATTCGTAGCGAAGGTAGCCGATAATGAGCTTCGGTATCTGGAGTTGACCTACGACCTTAAGGCTTCTGGTGCCAACTTTACGCCGCACTGCTAATCTGCTGAGTTGCTGAAGATTCAGAGGGTTGGCTGCAGAATATAAAAAAATTGTATATAAAAAGAGGAAAACTCATTAGGTTGGCTATTGTGCGCCATCTGGTTGCAACGTTATGTCACTACAGTACTTGTTTTTGGTTGAATACATTTTGTGGAGGGGTACCTTCATAGGAGTGCAGGCAGGAAGCAACTGGAGAACCCGGTGTGGCCAAATCAATAGGTTTTTTGTCGTGTTTATCTCGGGCGTAAACGTTGGCTCCGAACTCCATGAGGGTCTCGATCATTTCTACTTGCGCCCCCTTGGCGGCGAGGTGGAGCGCCGTGCGGTGCAGCCGGACGGCATTCACGTTGGCGCCTGAAAAAATACCATTAAATTCAATACAATCATGAATAGTATTCAAATAAAAAATGTAAAATATACATAAACATATATAGAACATCTCATAAGTCACTGCATTGATCTTATAGATCTAAAACAATGTTTATTCTAGCTTTTTTATATCTTTTTAGATTTTACAAAAGGATTTTTGAACTAAAAACACCGGAAAATGGATTAAAAAATAACAATTATTGATTTAAAATGGGGACAATCAGGAAATGTAATATACATCTGTACTCTTCATTTTAATTTGATCTTAAAACAAAAAGTCGGCACTCATGATTGACTTTCTCGGACCCCATAAAATATGCGGCGGGCCAGATTTGGCCCCCGGGCCGCCACTTTGACACCAGTGCACTAGAGATTGAACCTTCGCCATTCTGCCAAAATATAACTTATTTAAAAACATTTTTCCTACACTGTTTTTTCCCCCATTTTTCACATGGAGAAACAACTAGTGTGACACTTACCCGCATTGAGCAGCTCTTTGACACAATTTGCATGTTGATCATTACACGCGACGTGCAGTGGCGTTCCGCGGTAAAGATCGTAAGCCTCCAGGGAAGCCCCCTCGGCAATCAGGAGCTTCACACATTCCGAGTTGCCTGCCAGGATTTTTACTCCATTAGAAGACTCTAAAGTGGCAGGCTTGCAAAACAAAAGTGCTCACCTCTCATGCAGGCCTCGTGAAGCGGTGAGGCCGTCCGAGAGGTCAATGAAGGGTTGACCTTGGCGCCTCTCTCCAGCAGTAGCTTCACGCAATCTAGACTGCCCACGGCGCAAGCTTCGCACAGAGGAGTGTTGCCGTCCACATTTCTCGCATCAACCTAAAATGCATTAAAGGACAAAGTTTTGATCGTACATCACTATAAATAATTACAATTATTGATTTAAAAGGGGGAACATCAGAAAATTGAAGATACATCTATACCCTTCATTTGAATTTGATCCTAAAACAGAAAGTCTGCACTCATGATTTACTTTCCCAGGCCACACAAAATGATGCAGCAGGCCAGATTAGGGCCCCCGGGCCGCCACTTTGACACATGATCTACTGTATTCGTACTTGTGCCAGGGAGAACTTTTCTTACCTGTGCTCCCGCATCCAGCAGCAATTGTGCACACTGAAACTGACCATGGATGCAAGCCTCGTGTAGGGGAGTCATAGAATCCACGGCCACCACGTTGACAGACGCACCCCCCTCAATAAGATGCTGCAGACGCCAAACCTGACCCAACGACGCCGCCTTGTGGACATCGGTTCTCTCGCACCAACAACCTGCACGGTTAAAATAGGAATCTCAAATGCATACTATACCCTGTTCTCAAAAATGGAAGATCGGATCATCAACATCAACGAAAGACTATGAGTTAATTGCAAAAAATAAAATATTTATTAGTATTTCATTGTTTTTACAGTGCATTTACCTCTTCATTCTTTTCGACTAGTGGACAAACATTTGGATCAAATCAGTAAAACCTGCACTGCCTTAAGCAGACTAGATGACTACATTAACACATGCAATTTTGCTCAATAAAGCAATATTTGTGGTTTGATTTTATACCTACCAATATCTCCAAAATAATACGATTGCGTGTTTTCAAAGTCCATCATTGCCATCCTGTGCACCACAGCCGCAAAACACTCCGCTGATTGACATGCGTTGGTTGTAAACAGGAAGTAAATTACATGTGCCGAGGTTTTCTTCGCTGTTGTTTTGTGTTTTGAATACATGACCGCCACCTTTTGGTTGTTTTAAAGAGTGCATGCTACAAAAAATATATAAAAATGAAAACCACCAACTTCTGGAGTTTATCAAATAAAGATCACCATGATCATGAAAAAATTGAAGCTTTTTGTCAGAATAATAACTTTAAAAAATGATGAATGTGGGAATGCAGGTATAAATATTGATAGCAATATCATATAGTGATGATAGATAATGAAAAACAAAGATTGTCTGATTTCCCAGTTGAAAGAAGGGAAAAAGAAGCAATATATTTAAAATAAAGAATATAGAAGTATATTAAATTTCCTGATTTTCCCCCTTTTAAATCAATAATTGTCATTTTTAATCCATTTTTTTGTGTTTTTAGTTCAAAAACATTTTGTAAAATCTAAACATATATTTAAAAAGCTATAATAAACATTTCTTTAGATCTATAAAAAATGGAATATTCAATGCTTAATTTATTTAAGAAAGTTTCACACTATCTTGCATACAAAATGATTCAGTCAGTATTGCTTCACATAAGCACACACAAAGTCTGTAAAATACAATATACCACACTTTCAATTACAGCTGGTAACTACGTTTTTTTGCTTCAGCTTTTTTTGTCATTAGTACTGAACCAGGTCCCAGTATATGGATGGTCCCAGGTGATAATTTTTGGCCATTGCACTCATATGGCATTCTTCTCCCGTTACAGAAGACAAATAGTCTTCGGACCACCGTTTCGGAGTCTGTCTGAAAAGATCTTGCTTTTGGGATGAAGATTCTTTGGGCAATAAAAGGGAAGCTTTTAGTTTAAATTTTTGTTTAACGTCTGTGGATGAAACACTCACCCGTGTCATGTTCCACCAAAATGTGTCGGGCTACTCGGACCTTTTTGTCCGTATTCATACAGCGCCGCATGATAAGTAGAGCCAAACACAGCTGTAGAGCAAACGTCAACACGCCGAGTATGATAATAACGTTGTTTTCTGTTGGGGGAGAACAAACAAAGATGACATTTACATTTTTTTTAAAAGTCATTCTTTCAAAGTAAAATAAAAGGATAAAATGATTATACAGACGCTCCCCAATTTACGAGTTAGGTTCCGGGCGCTTGTTCATAAGTTGAAATAGTTCATAAGTTGAAATAGTTCATAAGTTGAAATTGTTCATAAGTTGAAATAGTTCATAAGTTGAAATTGTTCATAAGTTGAAATAGTTCATAAGTTGAAATTGTTCATAAGTTGAAATAGTTCATAAGTTGAAATTGTTCATAAGTTGAAATAGTTCATAAGTTGAAATAGTTCATAAGTTGAAATAGTTCATAAGTTGACATTGTTCAGAAGTTAAAATTGTTCATAAGTTGAAATTGTTCAAATTAAAGATGATTCAGTGCTATATTTTGAATTTTAATTATTGTTTAGGGCCGATATAAGTATATTGAAGGTTAATATAAGTGCATTTGTATGTTTAAGGTTTGTATAAGTAACCAGCATTGGTTTGTACTTAAAAAAACATTTAATAAATGGAGATAATACATACAGTACTGTATATATACATTAGAGATGGAGAGAGATTTACTAGAAACTGTCCGAAAGAAGCAATCTAATGACGATTGCACAGTTTACTTCTTTTTTTCATCATAAATGAAGTGGTAGCACTGCATGGCATCATTCAATTGATTTGCAAACCTTTGTGCAACGTTCAATATTTGCTCGATCTTTCTGTTTATAAATGGTACTGACGTTTCAAGTTGTATTCCCGTGCAACTCTCACCACTTTCTCACGCACATCAAGCTTCTTTATTATTGCCACTTTGGTTTCAAATAAAATGCTGGGTGAGCTGAGCTCTCACAGCGCACTTACGAACATTTTTCGACATAAACGCAATTTGCAGACATGTTCATATGTACTGTTTGTTCGTAACTTGAATATTCGTAAGTAGAGGAGCATCTGTACTGACCATACGCTGATAGTTTTGGGGTCAACTCCCAACGAGAAACGGCAAAGCTGGCAAACCCCTGAGTAGAGTTCTGGTTCTCCATGATTCCCATTTGTCAAGCAAATGCAACTCTGAAAACATGACATTTTCAAGATGAAAAATATAAATTCAAAACACAAACATATGGATATTTTTGATATTCCAAATAAGGCCAAAAAAAGCTCCAAAATAATGACTGAATTCTACCCAAACAATGCATTTCTAAACCACTCAACTGTTGTTAATCTAATCACACGTTGAAGCAGAATTTATCTTGAGTGAATAATTGTTTTTTAAAGGCATTATAACATCAAATTTACCTTTTTTGGAGTTATCAAAAGCACTATCAAAGATCCCCAAAAATCTCAGACAAATATGTGATTGACTTAAACATATTTGAAGCTACATTTCTTCTCATATTTATACATATATTGTCCTAACAGCTGTATACAAAGACATTTCCTTTCCATGCATTATTAATAACAAAAGTTAGTAACTCTTACTAACCTCACTAATGACGAAACTTTCCGTTTTCTCTTCTTGTCCAAGCCTGTGTAGTTTAGAATTTAACCTCAGGAGAGAATCCCCTCAAAGCCCCTCATTAAAGTTCCCGGGAAGTTTGTTTTTTATGCTCACACCACATGAGGTTCCTTGAATTTTTCTCCCTTTTTTTTGGTTGTAGACAGCTGTGCCTTTGCTTCTTTTTTTTTAGTCAACATTCAGTTCATTTTGGGACAAAATAGTTCATCTGAAGGGGCAGGTAGTTAGTGGCAATGAGTAAACTATCTAGAGGACCTTGTTCAGTGGCTTCAGGGTTGGGCGTAAGTACCGAGTAACAGTGCCTGTCATTATGCATTGTAAACAGCAGAAAGCTTGCAAAGTGACAACTTTGACCCCTTTTTTCATACTAAAGACACTATTTTGACTTAAAAAATGGACCTAAACATGACTGAAAAGACTCAAAAATGGATGATATCACAAATAATATTGATAAACTATCTTTCCTAGTGGTTTTTAGTCATGGATCACATTTCATTGTCATTAATGGACATAAAAGTCCAATTTAGTTTGCTATAAAATGTATTATTGAATAAAAAAGTGATAGTTTTTGTGGGAATGTATTGGATTTTGTTCCTATAAAATGGGGATTTCTTATTTGATTAGGAAAAAAAAGGTTTTGCAACAATATGTGTCAATATTTGTTGAATGGACTTTAGTGTAGGACAAAAAAAGGCCAAACTAAAATACTAAATGAGTTGGATAATATTCCCTTGCATAACCAGCAGAGAGCGTTAGAAAACATAGCTACCAAAAAAAATAATAATAATAAAAAAAATGTAGTCCAATATTTTCTCCCAAAAACAATTTTTTCCAATAAACATATCATTAACTGCATTTCACTTGCACTAGATTACATAACTTTAAATCACACAAAAACACTTCATCAGCCATTTCATCCCAAAAAATACACTTAACATAAAAACCCGACCTGTCAATCAAATTCACCTTTTCATATCCTAAAAGGGTCACAAACACACACTTTTATACATCAAAAAGCAGTTTTTTTAACAATAACAGCGTTCACACGTGTTAATATTAATCCGAGCAACATCTATCAATCGCAAGTGACAGTTTAAAAAGAGCAAAATGTCATTTTTTTAAGGATTACTCTTCCATGTGGTGCTTGTGAAAATTCCATTTTGATTATTAAAAGTAGAGGACAGTGAAGGCAAACTGTTTTGTTTGCCATTAAGGCCACCCCCTTTCCACCCTTAAGAGGATTATAACGGACACACACGAGTAGGATTTATATAAGGCTGTCAGGGGAGGATAATATGGGACATTTCTGCAATATCCAACATTTTGGCAGATTGAGAAACAAGTGGATGTGAAGGGGTGACCATCGGAGCAATAAAGTCAGCGGGGGGGATTTGACTTCAGATGACTGAGACTGTGCGACAAATACCGTGATCTGTTGGTCTCAGAAATTATGCCCCATCGATTGGGTGGTCTGGTGTGTCATCATTTTGACAGAGATAAGTTAGCAGTGATTAACGTCAACTTGATTTCATGTGGGCCGGAGCATTTTAGATATAATATTTAGATTTTTTTTTAAATGGATTGAAAGAACTGGATTAGAAGACCTGAATATTCAGTTTTTTTTTATAGATGTAAAACAATGTTTATTTTATTATTTCAATATATTTTAAAAATGATTTCTGAATTAAAAACTAAGAAAAGATGGATTAAAAAATTACAATTATTGATCTAAAAGGGGGGAAAATCAGGAAATTTAATATACAGCTATACTCTTCATTTTAATTTGATCCTAAAATAGAAAGTCAGCACTCATGATTAACTTTCCCTTTTATTTTAGCTTTTTTAAAATATATTTTTAGATTTTATAAAATTATTTTTGAACTATAAACACAGGAAAAATGACAATTATTGATTTAAAAGGGGGAAAATCAGGGAATTTAATATACATCTATACTCTTCATTTTAATTTGATCCTAAAACAGAAAGTCGGCACTCATGATTTACTTTCCCTTTTATTTTAGCTTTTTAAAAATATATTTTTAGATTTTATAAAATGATTTTTGAACTATAAACACAGGAAAAATGACAATTATTGATTTAAAAGGGGGAAAATCAGGGAATTTAATATACATCTATACTTTTTATTTTAATTTGATCCTAAAACAGAAAGTTTACTTTCTTGGGCCACACAATATGATGCGGCGGGCCAGATTTAGCCCCCGGGCCGCCACTTTGACACCTACTAACAAATGTCTATCATTTGTAATACATATTTTGCATTTTATGAGGTATTAACTCAGGTTGAATAAGGAATTATTAATTCTTCTTCGGAAAACCACCATGGCTATTAATGAGTTAAAGTACTTACTTAGTTTCAACATAAACATTGTGCTTAAATGATTCAATTACAGTCCATAAATTGAACAAAACAACTATATAATATTAAATGCATCTCTTTGGCAATAGTCAATAAAATATTTGATGTCATTCCACTACATTAGCTTGTATTTCACTTTTAAATAGTTGGTGAATCAGCAGAATTTCACGGATATATGATCTTAAGTGTTGAAGGTAATAAAAACACGTGCAGCAAAAACCTCCAATCAAACACGGACGGTTTTGTTTGCCGGCACAAAGCCAAGCTTCCCATCTGAGCCATGGAATTAATCCTGTCCGTCTCTCATTGGTCACTTACCACCACATATGGATCACGTGCATTTCGAAGAGCCTTCTTCTGCAAACATCGGAAATGAAACACAGAAAGGCTTCCTTCTTAAATGTCAAGGAACAAAGGGCCTTAGAGGAATGTTTGCAGGCATGCACAATGTTATAAGATAGCATGGTGCACACTTTCAAATGCCAAAGTCTTGAAAATCCAGTCAGGATTTATAAAAACTGGACATTTTGAGCTCAAACCGACATTGCAGTTTTCCCTATTAAGATGTGGTAAATCAATGATATCTATATGCACCAGGTTGCCAGATAATATCATTTTGTGAGCTTCAATTTGTTCCTAGATGCATTGGAGTGCATTGAGATAAGATAATAACATCTTAACGATGAGGTTAGATTAGGGGTGGGCAAACTTTTGGGCCTGGGGGGGCCATATTGACTTAAAAAATTTATGATACAAATAAAAAAGTGCATCCGTTAACAGTACATATGAAATATAAACAGAAAAAAGGACTAAAGTATTAACATACCCATCACTCATCATTAAAGTAAAAAGTATTAAGTAGAAAGTAAAGTAAAAAGGAATGTATTAAGAAATATTAAAATGTAATTTTAAAATAAGATAGCGGCTATAAAACAAAAAATGATTAAATCAAGGTTATGGTTTATATGCGCATAAATTAGACTTGTCATGCAGGAAACTGTCAAAAAACTGCCTTTGCTCGCGCAGGGTGCTGCCATCTTACCTTTTACATGCTTTGACGGGCCAGTTTAGACTCGAGTAGCCTTGATAGATGCTCCAGCACCCCACGCGGTCCTTGTTAAGATGATAAGATGAAACGGTTCAGAAAATGAATGAATGATATAGTTTATATATCAACCGATGAGTCAACATATCACAAAAATAAAGATAATAATTAGTCGTCTATTAAAATAGTTATAAGCCGCTTAATGGTGTAGTGGTTCACTTACCTGACTTGAATGTGGCCAGGCGTGGGCTCGATTCCCGCTGGAATGGATGAAATGAATAAAATAATGACTTGTTCTGAGTACAAGAAGGTAAATCTCTTTTTTTATAACGTATTTGGGGGCCAAAGGCACTCAGAAGAAGGTGAAACACAAAAGTCAAGTTAATTAAACAGAAGGAGCCATTTGCCAAATGCTACCATTAAACTGAACGCACTTCCATTAATGTTGCTATTTTAGCAACACGACCGATGCTTTCATTAAACTTTCACCAACAGTTGAATTACTACCCTTCAGGAAATTATTACATTTTAGCCCAGGCGCTGTGAAGATGAATGCTTTGGAGTGAATATTGATCAAATCAAGATTCATTAAAGCCAAGCACTGTCTTGTCATCTAACCTACATGTGTCAAAGTGGCGGCCCGGGGGCCAAATCTGGCCCACTGCATCATTTTGTGTGGCCCGGGAAAGTAAAAAATCATGAGTATATATAGATATATCTATATCTATATATCTATATCTATATATATATCTATATATATATCTATATATATATCTATATATATATATCTATATATATATATATATATATATATATATATATATATATATATATATATATATATATATATATATATATATATATATATATATATATATATATATATATATATCTATATCTATATCTATATCTATATCTATATCTATATCTATATATATATATATATATATATATATATATATATATATATATATATATATATATATATATATATATATATATATATATATATATATATATATATATATATATATATGTATATGTATATGTATATGTATATGTATATGTATATGTATATGTATATGTATATATATATATATATATATATATATATATATATATATATATATATATATATATATATATATATATATATATATATATATATATATATATATATATATATATATATATATATATATATATATATATATATATATATATATATATATATATATATATATATATATATATATATATATATATATATATATAAAATATAAAAATGCCTTTCCTATTTCTGCATACTCACCCTCTTGCTATATGTATATATAGTTTTTTTTTTTTTTATTTGGGTCTTTTCCTGAAAAAAACGGATCTTATGGAGAAGCACTACCAATTTCGTCATACGTAGTTTCTGGTTATGATGGCAATTAGGTCAATGTTGTTGTTGATGATGATGACAAAGCCTATGTCCGATTATTATTATATATTGGTAAATGTTAGCAGACCAATGAATGGAGGTGACTGGCATTCAATAAAAATGTGGGGAAAGCAGGTGGAGAATAGGAGGCGCTCAGTGGGATTGGCCAAATAAACACAGGCACAATGTCTGTGAAATTGCCGGAGCAATTTTATAACGTCAAGTAGAGACTCTATAAGGCACGTTTATATGAAATGTACTTGCAGGCGTGCGATTATGTTTGACATGTTCTTTGCTGAGAAATGAATTTCATCTTTGTAAGATCTGCGGGCGAGCCAGGGCAAGCAGAGACTTTCCAGGCTGTCCGTTATGAAAGCAGATGAACGATAAGAAGTCATGTCTTTTCATATTGGCGGGACTGGATTGAGATCAAGACCGTGCTGTGTTTATGTAATCAGGATCTTTTAGTGGAAAAGCAAACTCACTTATATGATGACACCATGTGTGTGTGTATTTGTATATATTTGTATTTATACTTTTTACTTCAATGATTAGTGATGAGTATGTTAATACTTTAGTCCTATTTTTCTGTTTATTTTTCATATGTACTGTTAACGGATGCACTTTTTTATATGTATCGTATCTTGTGCTGACCCGGCCCATCTGTCAAATTTTTAAAGTCAATGTGGTCCCCCCTGGGCCGAAAAGTTTGCCCACCCTTGATCTAACCTCATGTCACGACCCCTCATTAAAATGTGGTTGTGTAATCTTATAATAGCTATTTTATAGTACAGCAAATACAAATTATAGTCAAACGTGGATGTCAAATGCAGTGAAAGAGTTAAACCTGAACGTGTTAAGATGTGAAAAACACCTTGAGAGTGATATTTCCAGATTGGTCCCAAATAGATCCGTCAGAAATCCGCCTCCATTCAACAACAGCCAATTTCCTCGTCCTTTCTGGAAAAGTATCTTCATGTCCACTCTGCTTCTGAAAGGACGGCATAGTCATGTCAAATGTTTCAAAAAAAAAGACTAGCTTTCACGTTTCACTTTTCCACTATCAAATGAAAAGGCCTTTAAGAGGATTTTTGGGTAAATTGCGATCTGCTGACTCACTAAGAGGTTATTTGCTCTGTTTTAAAGCCTTCTGATGTAACAGGACTTTTCATTTATATCATCCAAAATAGATGAAACATAGCATACAAACAATGCAAGAGTGCTAAAAAGTCAAGCTTTTTATTTGCAAAATGTGCAATATGAAGCAATGAAAGAAGACGCATGTTAATTGTAATGAAACAGGAAAACTAGACAATGTCATACTACGTGCAGAAGCAAGGACAAGCTTCTTGGCACCTTGGAAACGACAGCACACATCTAAAAATATCAAACAAAGGGAGAATGTAGGTCACACCTTCCTCATTGGTTGACACCGACACGACCTGAATGGCACTTCACTCTGGCACCTTTCTATTCGCTAAGGGTCAATCCTTCCAATACTGAAAACAGTACAAAGAGTGACTGGAAAAATGGGAAAATTGGACACATCATCCCACTTTTCAATACAAAAGACAAATGTTGCATGTAGTATACAGTGTTCCCTCGGTCATCGCGGTTAATGGGGACCGGGAACACCCGCGATAAGTTAATTTCCGTGAAGTAGGGATTCCCCTTCAAAAATGCTTAATTTGAATTTAATTAAAAAATATATTTTTTTTTAGGATTTTTTTTGTTTAATTTTTTTTTGTTTCATTTTTTTATCCCCCTGTATACAGTATACCATATAGAATACGGGTAGAGAGAGTAAAATTCATGTTACAACAAAAAAAACTGTAAAATATGTTGTCACAATGTAATATTTGTATTTTTTTTTTTCCCAAAACAATCCGCGAAGCTCTGAGTCCGCGGTGGCTGAACCGCGAAGTAGCGAGGGAACACTGTACTTTCTCGGTTTAGTATTTAGGATATTTCTTAAGCGAAATGATGACCTTAGCTAGCCATTTTTTTTTTTAAAACATGATACACACAATGCATGCGAAAATGTGCATACTCCATTGTGGTTGTAGGGTTGGTATTATGACATGGAACTAAACATTACACTATTGTACATCTACAAATGTTCATGATTGAAAGAATTCATCACAATGAAATAGTTGCTTTTGTTGGAATCAATTGCTACAATATACCAACTCTCAAAAAACAGGCCAATAGAGTATCAGAGGTTGTCAAGAAATGAGCAATAGTATTCAGTCAGACTTGACAATAAAAGCTTCATTCAGTTTGTTTTGCCACCTGAACTTACAGTATTTTCTCGCATATACGCTGTATTTGTCGCAAAAAAAATTAGAAGTTAGTCTTTTGGATGGAATTTCAGGACGTTTAGGGTGTTATACAATAAGCCTGGTGTCTGTGAGGCCTTGTCCCGCTGTCCCACTTCCGTTTTTAAGTATTCCCTCAGTAATGGCAAGACTTGCGTTGATGACCGGTGACTTTGCGGCAGCACTATCACAATCCTCCATTTGTGGCTCTAAAAACGCTACCCTTTTCCCATTGGCGCGTCGCTGACCCGACTCCACATCCCTGGGGTCCGAGCAGAGGATAATAGCCCGCCCGCCGCATCCTCTGGAGGCGCCGCCTCGGTTTTCCCTACACCGGCATGGCGTCAAGTACAAGTAGAGGAGGACCAGTATGATGCTCACCACACAGGACGCCAAGGTGGTGAAAGCCGTGTTGAAATGCTCGCCTCCACCACGATGGACTAAACCGCTAGCGGGGAGGGAACTCACGTTTCCCACTACCACGTGGACTTCCGGGGACGCTCCGGGGCGGAGACGCGCCGCCACGCATACGTAGACGCCGGAATCCTCCGTTAGTGCCCCTCGTATCTCCAGACCGCCGTTAGGGAGGACAACCAGGTGAGAGTCTGGATCGTGCTCTGACAAATTCAACACTGTAGTGGGGGTCACCCAGAAAACTGATGGATCTCTGGGAAGGGACGAGGAGAAGCCAGGACATGGCAAACGCAACCCTTTTCCAGGATCCACTTGGTAGCTTCCCACCTGGACGGGAAGTTCCTCGTCCATGCTGCAATTTAACGCGAACGCCATGTCATCCTTGCACTTGTAGTCGTCTTTAAAGTCCAAGAAAGGGAGGTACTCTCGCCAAGTCCAGTACTGGAGTAGACCGAGTAAAGCACAGTTGCAGATTAGTGGGTTTCCCTGCAAATAAATTCCACCTTGTCGGCTCAGGTCGAGCAGCGTGTTGACGTCCACCCTGGCGATTCTGTTAGAGGACACGTCTAGAAAGGTCAGGTTGAGCGGACCCCCTCCGTCCGGGAGAATAACCGGGAGTGATGTCAAAATGTTCCCAGACAAGTAGAGTTTGACCAGACTGCGTACGCCGACAAAGGCGTTAGGATCGATCTGGGAAATCTGGTTACCGAACAACAGAAGCTCTTTTAACTCAGCCAGGCGGCTAAAGATAGACGCATTGAGACGCAATAGTCGGTTAGATGAAAGATCCAAGTGTAGAAGACGAGGTGTGGCGGCGAAGGCGTCAGCCTCGATTTGTCCGATGCGATTGCGGCCTAGGAGAAGCACAGCCAGCCGGCGAAAAGGCCGTGGCGTCCAATCAACGGGAAGGGCGCTTAGGGAATTATGGCTGAGGTCTAAGCGTGCCGCGTAGTCCGGTAGGTCGGGGGGCAGCGTTGACAGATTGCAGCCGCTGCAGGAGACGATATCGCTGGCGCAAATGCAACCGGGAGGGCACGCCAATGCCCACGGCGGGAAGCCCAGACAAAGGGAGAGTAGCAAAGCGGCAGCCATGGGATGGACGCCGCTGCTTCGGCGCGGGAGATGGAGCGCACTTGGACACATCCTGTTTTTTTCCCTCAGGGACGAGTATCAACTTGCCGTCTCACGTGGCTTGCACATGTCCAACGTGTGGATAGAAAGCTGAGGAGGAATCACAAAGAACAGTCTTTATTTTGATAGTATTAGTCTTGTATTGATTACTATATTTGGCCTACTTTACTATTTGACTATGATTGACAGTATTAGGCACAGTTATAGGCATTAAATCTATTTTTAACTGTAAAGTGCATTGAAACCAATGCCATTTTTGGGGGGTTATTGGCATCCAATGAGGTCATTTATTAATTAAATATTGGATTCATGTGAATGGAAAGAATTTTGGTGATGGATGGGTTTCTTTAGGTTGAGTTTTGGAAGTGGTAAAATACTTTAATATACATAAATACTAGTGAAAAGTCAATGTATACAAGCAGACAATTTGTGCCATTTGGTGTTCATTTTAAGAGTTTTATTAATTAATGGCGCCAAATGCGTTTAAAAAGAATTTAGTGGACATATCATAGGAAAAAAAGGTTAACTGTTATTTATTTTGTTTTAATGCTTAACTCATGTTTAGTGCAGGTGTTTATTCAGGTACACTTTGTACAGGAAAGTTTAGTATATAATGTGTAGGATTAGCAATTCTGGCAAGTTGTTTCACAGAAAATGTTCTATTTAGTAAAATTATGTTCTGAACAATATTTAAGGAAAACAAAATGGACTTTCAGCATTATGACAAGACCAAATGAAATGATTACGATCATAGAGTACCGTATTTACACACATTATAAGTCAATGACACATTTTTTTTCCATGTATAAATCACACTGGATTATAAGACGCCCTGTTTAATTTGGAGAAAATGTAAGACTTTTAAGTCCACCTTATAGTCATAAAAATACGTTAATCCAATTAAAGTACTACGTATTAATACTACTATGAATTAACACATTTGAATAGTAATCTTTAAAATGGCATTATTTCCTATTATATCCAAGGAGAGCACACAATGTACAATGACTGATTACCTTAAAACTATCCAGCATTATAATTTCATAAGACTTGAATTTAACAAAAGTCACTAAAGTGTCAAGTTTAAAGTCTTTTCCCAAAATCCTGCTACCAGTCCTATCAAACCAAACAATACACGAGGGATGCTTTCTACAACTCCACATGATATTGACAAAGGATAAACAAGCTGAGCGCTCACCTTGACGCCCACGACGCTGCCTCCCGTTTAAACAACGGTCATCCTCTCGTCCAATGATAACCTCGCCATCCAAGGAGCGCAATCCTCTTTTTTTTGTGGACCTCAAAGCTCAGCGCGGCGGGTCTTTTCGGAGGGGAGCGCCATTGTGTGTGTTGCCTGAAAAGCAGACAGCCCAGGGGTGGGTCTGACTGAATGGATGCATGGATGGATGGATGAATGGATGGCGAGTGTGCGCCAATGTGCGCAAGTGGCGATGGGAAGAGGGAAGCTGCATATGAACTGTTCACCTGCAGGTCGAGTTGCGTGAGTGACGCCAGAGGGAGGGGACGGACGGACGATGGGGGGGAGCCAGAGCTGCACAACATTGCACGCACTCACGCCAGTGAGTGAGTGAGCGAGTGAGTAAGTGAGTCATAAGTCATAACACTGCCCAAACCATAAATGCAGGCGACTGCTGCAATTAAGTCCAACTTTTTAAATTCAGCAATATTTGTCTTTGTTACATACAGCACGTGGCAATGTTTCTATTTTTTTCTCATTTGGCAACCATTCATTCATTCATTTTCTGTAGTGTTAATCCTCACAGGGGTCGTCGGAAGAAGTAATTACAGTTAACGACACATTTTGAGTTGGTGGTCAGCCAATCAAAGGGAGATGGACAACTATCCACTTGATCCAAGGGGTGAATATGCAAATTTCAGTCTAATAGGCAACTAATAAACGATTATTTTTATCATCAGTTGAGTAATTGGCTTATGTATTAATATTTTAGGTAGAAATATACTGTAATTGGACTATATTTAGATGACCCATACTGTTTTTTTCCCGGTACCTGGATGTTTGGTCGACGGACATTTGGTCGAACAGACGTTTGGTCGAACGGATAGTTCTCTCTCTCATTATTATAATTTTGAGAGCGAGAGATTACTTGGTTTATCGCTTTCAATAGTAAACTCTCTCTCTCATGATTATAATTTTGAGAGCAAATGAAACCGGCGACCAAATGTCCGTTCGACGAAACGTCTGGGGACCAATCTGCTTATGTAATAACATTTTAGCTAGAAATATACTGTAATTGGACTATATTTAGATGACCCATATTGTTTTTTCCCAAAGAATAAAAAGAGTTTGCTCCCTTTTGAATTTAGAATATTTTTGCAGTTTTTTTAAAAAGAAATGCATTTTTCAATATAAAGAAGTTGAAAAAAGGGAGGATTTTTAACCTAACCATCTCTTTTTCAAATAGCTATCCATTCATTTGAATGAGAATATAATAGAATATGAAAATAGTCAATATTCAAGCCACCATTTCAAGGCTAAAGTTTTAACTGTGCAGATTATGAGCAAGTATAACTTAGATACGTTAATAAATCCTGATTTTTTTCATGCAATAACTGCAGTGCTCTAGCAGACTTGAACAAAAAATGGTAACCACGCTTTCCCCTTGAAAAGGAATGATGCTGCCGTTAGCACAAGTCAAAGTGATCCTGCAGAGATGAGCCAAAGTGATAAACAACCCTGCCATGCAATGCAATTCCCCTGACCTGCTGGAGTGAAGCCTATTATATACATTTAATCGTGTCTTTTCAGGGAGGATTTCTCCTATTAAAGATAGCATCATAGCAATTAAACATGCCTGCCCTTGAAAATGCCTTTTCCCCCCATTTCCCTCCTGCAGCCTCATTATTTACACAGTAGGTCGCATGATGTGGTTTTAGAGTCTAGAGAGGAAAAGGACAGAATGATGGCTCTGTTTTGGCTAATGTTTTGGGATGGAACAACATGAGGGTCAGATGGATACTGGCAGAACAAATAGAATTGGATGGAATAGGATGTCAAAAGGCAGATGGCCTTCTTAAATGAGTACAATTCATTTCAAGCTCTGTAAATTATCGTATTTTCTCACATTTACGACGTTTTTGTCGGAAAAACAGAAAGACTGAATCGAGGGTACGGCTTATATGTGAATAAATTAGAATTGACATCCATGAAATGGCAATGACGAAACAATATGACGCAAGACAAATTAATTTTGATGTCTATGAATGAAATTCAAGAAAAAAAAAATATTTTTCATAAAAAAAAAACAAAAAAAGGCACTTACTTGTGCCTGCTGTTGCTCGTTTAGGGCGCCGCCATCTTACCTAGCGATGACAAAAGACAAAAATGGTCAAATTCCACAAATTGAACCCAATTTTAAAAGTACAGCGTATACTCAAAGGCGGATAATATGCCATAAAATGCGCTAACTCTCTGCTTTTCTGCTTTTTAGCTCAAACCGACGATGTCTATTGAGAAAGAGGAGGGAGAGAAAAATCTATTAAAATTGTCCTTGCAGAAAGACGAGTACGTTTCATTGGCCGAATGCCACGTGAGAAAAAGGCTTGATGCCTTATTACTGACTCCAGTCTAATCACAAAGCTCCGGTAATTATGGGCTTTCCACCCAGGGCAGCGTGACAGACGATTGGGTGGATGTTTCCATGGTGCCGACCATCAAAGGGGAAGGCCATGGTGTCCGTCTTCCCAGGCAGAATCTCGGTGACGGCTTATTGACAATCGGGCAGCCTTTCCGATGACGACGCCACGCTGTCAACTAATAATAATCGGACATAGGCTTTGTCATCATCATTGACTTGACAAAAGCCTAATTGTCATCATACCCAGAAACTGCATGTGACGAAATTAGTAGTGCTTCTCCATAAGGTGCGTTTTTCCGGCAAGACCCAAATATGTGATAATTTCGGACTCCTAATTTGGCATTTTGCTGTTATATAGACATCGCATCACCCTCACTTACCGTGTTTTCACGACTACAACGCGCACTTAAAAGTCTTACATTTTCTCCAAAATAGACAGTGCGCCTTATAATCCAGTGCGCCTTATATATGGAAAAAACAGAAAACCAAAAACAAAAAAACACCACTGTCGGATATTAAAACAACACAAACGCCTGAACTGAAACAATACTGTTAAATATGCAGATGCCATCTTAGTTTACAAAATCTTCCATCATATAGCTCCTCCCCAATGCAAGATTTTATACAAAAAAAATGCAAAACATCAACAATGCCTGGCTCTAGAGGTGACTGTAGTAGTGAGTGCTTCAGTGAGTGTAGGGGGAAAAAAAACTGTCCTTAAGCCTATTTGTCCATACTTTGTGAGACCTATAGCGTTTGCCAGAGGGCAGTCGCTGGAACAGATTGTGACCAAGGTGGTATGGGTCCCCGATAATGTTTACGAGGGCTGCCAATGTCTTCCAGTGAGGGCAGAGTGCAGCCAACAATCTTCTGGGCAGTGTTAATCACTCTCTGCATGGCCTTTTTGTTTGCTGCCATACTTCCAACTGTTTGAAATGCGAGAGACAGAAGCGTTCTAAAAATAAAGTACACGTCAAATTTCAAGATTTGTCACTTTGCCGTTCCCCACTGCAGAGTTTTTCAACAACTCCAAGCACTTTTTGTTAAAACCTGGTACTCCACTTTCCCCAAAAATATGGTAATACCTAATGCCTCGTTAGGAACACTTTGTCTGCGGTAAAACAAATGTTAGGTGACGACATGTTCTTCTCTGCAGAAATTGTCTTTGCTGTCGCATGACTGGACGCAAGGAGAGTTATTATGACGGCAATGTGCTGGCTTCAAAAGGAAATGTGGATATGGCGCTTCATTTTAATGAAGTTAGAACGCCATGCGTGAAGCGTAGGGTCGAAAAGGGGAGGCAATTTTCAGGTTTACTGTTATTTAAAGGTACGCCGAGGTGCGGCGGATACTGGGAAACCAAGGAAAAACAAGTCTGAGATGAAAAGGAAGGACGTCGGCTTGGGAGGGGGGAGGAAAAGGAAAAAAAACTCTCCTTTTTACTCAATCTATTTAATTCCGTATGAAGAATGACCACTGAAAAAAAAGTATTTCTTTCCAAAAGCTTTCTGCCACCTGCTAGTGTTTGCATTGTTTGGGTATGAATAATGCACAGGGATTTGTCAATATTAACGTCATTAGCCCAACATTTGGCCTTATTTGTTTGGTGCAATTGAATGCAACCACAGACACAAAATGGAGACGATAGAATTGA
Organism: Stigmatopora nigra; assembly: GCF_051989575.1. Lineage (NCBI taxonomy): Eukaryota > Metazoa > Chordata > Actinopteri > Syngnathiformes > Syngnathidae > Stigmatopora > Stigmatopora nigra. Next base: position 3,234,493 of record NC_135530.1, read on the forward strand.
TGGCTCATTGACGGCGTTAGATGTCTAATCCATTCGAGGTGGAGAGTAAATGGACTGGATGACTATAGTGTTTTGTTAAATATTTCACACAGGAGTGTGTAAATATGTACATAAAAAATAAAAGTATTTAATAATCTGTTAGAATTAGGGGATGTATTATAATTGGTTGTTGTTGTGTTCATTATTTCATAGATGACTGGTTAATATATTTTTTTAAAAGGGCTCTATTTGAAGGACTAAATGTGGTGGCGTACTGCCTTCAAGTGGACATTAAAGATATCACTATTAAACTCATTTTTATTAGATAAATCTATGTATACTGTATTTTCTCGCATATATGTTGTATTTGTTGCTCAAAAAATGATGACTGAACCGTCAATGTATATGTATATGTGTATGTATGTGTATGTATATGTATATGTATATGTATATGTATGTGTATGTATATGTGTATGTATATGTGTATGTATATGTATATGTGTATGTATATGTGTATGTATATGTATATGTGTATGTATATGTATATGTGTATGTATATGTGTATGTATATGTATGTATTTGTATGTATATGTGTATGTATATGTATATGTGTATGTATATGTATATGTGTATGTATATGTATGTATTTGTATGTGTATGTATATGTATGTATATGTGTATGTATGTATATGTGTATGTATTTGTATGTGTATGTATATGTATGTATTTGTATGTATATGTGTATGTATGTATATGTGTATGTATGTGTATGTAAATGTATATGTGTATGTATATATATATATATATATATATATATATATATATAAATATATATATGTATTTATTTATGAACTTACTTATTAACTATCTATTTATGTCTAAAATGTCTTTCCTATTTCTGCATCCTCACCCTCTTGCTACTGTGACAACGAAATTTCCCCGAATACGGGATGAATAAAGTTATCCAATCTATTGTTAAAGCTGTGCAAGGTCGGCTGAACTTGAGCTTCTTGTATGGAACATGTCCAAAGATACTTTCAATCTTTTCCCACGGCCCACAAAAAAAAACGGGTGGTCAGGTGTATTTAAGATCATATTAGATATTGTGTCATTCTTAATGCTCATATGCACATAACAAAACAAACCTTTACAATCCGTTTGCTTTCACAGTGGCCAGACAAACATGATCTTAAAGTGACAAGCGCCCCAGGTGATAAGGCCGTGTGCGTCATACGCTATAGTTAAAAAAAAAAATTGTGATTACATAAAGGCATAGCGTGAGTGCATTTCTCACCTCTGGCCAAAAATACTGCAAGGACAAGAAAGTAGAGATGAGCCAATGGAAATTGGTCAGATACTTACTCCTCTTAAGAAGTGTGTCATTTGAAGGCTCAGGAAACAATAGCATTCTTGCTTAGGGGACCTGAAGGTGCCCCTGACTCCCTCTTGAGTATACGGCCAAAAGCTAGAAAAACACACCACCTGGGAAATGATGCCCAATATTTTTGGGGACAAATGAATTCATAAAAATGTGGTGTTAGGGTTATTAATGTTACATTATTATAGATTTGCTTTAACTTAGCTTATTAACATTAATAAAGTCCTTATAGTCCATCTGCTTGCAAGCCTGATTTACAATGGGAAGGTCCAAAATTATATTCATGGGAGTTTAATATCTAAATATCTAGTGTTGATTCATGAGAGTTTAATATCTAAGTACTCTTTAATATCTAAGTAGTGTTGAAAACAGTAGATATTAAACTTTCTCTCATGAATATAATTTTGACAGCTGGTTTCAACAGTACTTAGATATTAAAGAGTACTTAGATATTAAACAGTACTTGGATATTAAATAGTACTTAGATATTAAAGAGTACTTAGATATTAAACAGTACTTAACTTAGATATTAAACAATTCTAGTTCTATTTAACACATTTTAGTATGCTATTAAAACACTAGTTATTTGTTACTTTAATATATGGCAAATTAGAACAAATTAAACATTTTTTCCAATCCAATATTCTGTTTTTGGTGTTTTTTCAGGTTTGGAACAAATTAATTTTACTTCATTTCTACTGGACTACAACTTTGGCTAACGCAGGGCTGGCCCAGAAAAAAAACATTTGGATATTCAAAAAATGTCTTCAATCCCTTTTAATTTATTACAGCAATAATAGGAAGATGACCAACAGTAAAAATGTTTTGGCTTTCATTGATGCGGATACAGGCGTACAATCCAAAGAGTTACTGTATTTTCACGACTATAAGGCGCACTTAAAAGTCTTAAATTTTCTCCAAATTAGACAGGACGCCTTATAATTCAGTGTGCTTTATATATGGGAAAAACAGAGTGTCATTCATTGAGGGTGTGCCTTATAATGCGGTGCGCCTTAAAATGTGGTGCGCCTTGTAGTCATGAAAAAACGGTAATTGGTTTGGGGGTTGTAGATGACATTGTTTTTGTAAGGAATGCATTGATGTACAATGGAAAAAAAACAGGGTGTCTTTATTTAATAAAAAAAAAAACATTTGGTTGCCATAATCATATTAAATAAATGACATAATATCCTGGTTTTAACATTGTAACCTTTAACCTTCTTCCCAGTATTCTGAAGTTCACCACATGAACCTCTGCGTAGCGGCGTTATCCGGCCAGCGGAAAGTTTTGGTGACGAAGATGTAAAGCGTAGCGGCGTTGACGGCTGTGTAAAACAGGAACTCCAAAACAAGTCTGGGCATGGAGGGGAGTGGCATATGTACACGGTACATTAAGTACGGGATGATGAAATAACGGAACTCCAGGAGCTTCTGAGGGACAGTGGCAGCCATGATGCATACGACCAATGATAACGTCCAGAATAACGAACGTGACTTGAGTGAGTCCTGGAAATGCCATGCGGTGAAAATATAGACCGGGATCAGGAGGAAACGTAACATTTGATGCCTTTGGAAGAACCGCTTCCAAACGTAGAAGGTAAAGTGACGGTTATCGGCAAGAAGGTACTTGTGAACGGCGGTGAACTTCCAAACCAGGAGGACGCAAATGATGGTAGCCAGTAGGAAAAGGACGGGTTGCTTTTTCATGGCTTGAAGGAATCGTCGAATGCGGCGATGGCAGAGAGAAACGGGCATGGAGAAGAAGAAGGAAAAGCAGAGGAAGTAAAAAATCTGCGGGAAGTTGAGGCAGGCTTCGTGGTTGGCGCGGTCGCCCACTACCACGCCGCCATTGCGCCACAGAAAAACCACGAACCCGGCAGCGACAAGGGCGTAGGGCCACGTCGCTGACAGCACCGCCTTCAGGTGTCCGGGGGAAGTGAAAAAATCCAAACTGAAGGCCGCGACACGCTTGAAACCACTCAGTGATAACGGAACTTGCATGCGGGTTGACTTGTCGTCAGTCTTTTTGGAATGTGCTGCTCTCCATGCTTCGTCCATCTGGTTGGCAACCAGGGTGCCGGCGCAGAACGCGACCCATACTATGTTGGTTTGACGGAAGAAGATGGCGCAGGTGGCCAGCAGAGCCGAAGTTTTGTGGCAGCTGTGGAGTGTCATGACGTACGTGAAGAGGATGAAGAAAGTGGAACCGGCGTCCGTGTAGTAGAGGAAGTTGAAGAAGTAGAGTACGGGGAAAGCGGACAGGGATAACGCGGAGAGAATCCGTCGAGCTGTTGTTCGCGTCTGGGGGAGAACGTGGAAATGTTGGAATTTGAGTAGCGTTGTGCTAAAAAGACTAAAACATTAAAAAAAACTGCGTAGTGATACTTTGGTACCTCAATCACTGTGTCACGGCTTGGATGCGAATATTATCATAACAAAGTACCATACAGTATCTGTTGAATCTGGTTGCAACTCTTTGTAATGTTTCTGCGAGCACTGGGCGGAGCATTGCATTTTTTCCAGTGTTTTATATTCGTTTTTTTTTTTACTTTAAGTGGTTATGCATTATCCTAGTGAGGATATTTTTGTGCATCATTTTCGGAATATTTTGAAGGGAATACAAACTCAAACAACCCTCGATATTGACTGAAAGTCAGAGTGGAGGCGGGGCATAAAAGAGCCAACCCGGGAGGAGAAAAGTATCAAAATGTCCAACAAAATTGGAATTAAATTTAGTGTTAGGTTTGATTAAACTTATTTTGAAGTGTGTCTGCATCGAAGTCTAAGTTTATTTAAATTTCTTTGCTATGTTACGAGCGCATTGCCGTGCAAAAAGTTGATTTCTCATCACATGTACCTTCTCCTTAGGATGCAACTTGCAGATGAGCCGGTAGAGCAGGTAGAGATTGCCGCAGTTGAAGAGGAGGTTAATAAAACGTAGCATGGCTGTGGAACACACCACCTCGCCTCTCATGTTGGCGAGACGCACAGCAGGTTTGATGATACCCACGGAGACCAAATAGAGGCCAGGGAGGGTCGTGATCATTGGGTCCCACTGTGAAAATAGAAAAAATACAACTTTTAAACACCCAATTAATTTAGAAAGAAATATTGCTGGGAAATGTAGTACCAGCCTACAAATGAGTGGATTTCCTTCAATGGACAGAAAAAAACCATGGGGTGATTTTATGTTATTTCTTAAAAGGATGACGTTTATCTGTCGATATGGCATCTTTACATTTTTAATTAAATTACAATTCGAATGAGATGGACAGCCGCTCACTTGACCGCAATTCCGGATTAGCCAATCAGACAGTCCCAGCTAATCTCCAGTCCAAATGTTTTAAAGAGTTAATCCTACCTGGTTGAATTTCCCGTGGCAATATTTTTGAGCTTGTGGAACATGGAAAATTTCGTCCATGTATGGTTCTCTTTGCTCTCTGGTGACTTTTGAAAAGATCAGGCAGGACACCAGAAAGTTGGTGCTGCACAATGCGGTGAAGATGTAGCCTTCAAATTTATCCATTATTTTCTAAATGCGATCTGATCGCAAATACTACCTGGTGCTAATTTAGGATGATAACCAATCGTTTCAATAGCATTACTTCCAAATGCACGACTAAAGAGTAACAAATACTACATGCGTAGGCTATTGTTCATCGTGCAGAAACCAAGCGGAAGCGCTATTATTATTGACAGCAAGTAGTCCGCTTTGAAAATAAAACCGTTTAGAAACATGTATTTATTATTATTTTTCTTCCTAGGTAAAGACTTTAACAAGAAAAAACATAAATCCCCGTATAAAAATAACACCTTACAATAACACTTATTTAGATTTATGAGCGCTTAATAGCATTTAGTTTATATATCCACAGTCTTGTAACATGTTTCGTGTATAGTAAATTTAGATTTCCGGTGTTACATTGTTATTAGTCCTACATTCTGTCGCTCTATCCTCTGTCATGTGCTCATTATTTCTTTAAAATGCATTTATCGCATCAATTAGAACTTTTTCCCGAAGTCAGCGTGACTCAAATTCTGTTTAAAGATGTAAAAAATGCGGCTGATCTGAGGAAAAACGCAATCGATGGTGAAATCCAAGGTGCTCTGATCAACCCAACTATGGTGAGATTTGATTGTTCTCTATTTACAATTTGATGCAAAACATACTGTGTGCGCACTCATTGTTTTTCATTCAAAAAGTATACAAGAAAAATTGAATTAACAACGTATCATTATTAAAAACAAGTTACTTGAGGAAAACATTACATACTAGAGATGCTGGAGTTAATCTATTGCAAAGATGTAGAAAATAAAACTGACCTGGTTCACTTCTGACCTATATGGTGAGGTCAAAGGTCAAATATTCATGTATTTGAATCAAGATAATGATGAACTTGAACTCTTTTGCAGCTACTGAGTCCTTTCCAAGTGTTGGTGGCTGCCAATAAAGCTGTCCACTTGCAAAAAATGAACAAAATGAAGACAAAAAGCTTGTTTTCAGAGATTATCTTCAACCTGTCACCAAATAATAAAGTAAGTTTGCCTTTCCTAGTTTGGAAAAAAAGAAGACAATTAACCAGAGCAAATAATTCATTGACAGATCTCCGAAGCCTTTAAAACATTCGGCATTTCTGACAGCGATAACTGCGTCCTGGTTGTCCTGGTTCACGACAAAGATGAATCCCAACTCAGGGCGGACATCACAACTAAAGTGGACGGACTTCAGATTCCAGTGGATGAGATGACCTCATTCTCAAACGTTGAAAAGATTAAAAAGGTACGTCCAAATAATACACTCAGTTTATCTCAATGGTCCATTCATATTACTTTTATTTTTGTTTTTTGCAGCTGTACAAAGTCACTCCTGAGGAAGAGGAATGTGGTACTCTCCAGGACGCCATTATATGCAGAATGGCTATAAAGGATGTTATGTAGCTAGAATACATTATTAGATTTTTAAGAAAAATATATTTGTCCTTAACTACACAAGGTTTTGTGATAAAATGTTGACAAAAAACAATAAAAAAACACAATTGCCTCTACAATTTAGCCTTGTGTGTTTATTGGTGAGTTTATTCCTATCAAACAAAATAAATAATGCCTTACAATAAACTGTCTTTTTTTATAAGAAAAACAGGCCTTAGTATAAATACTATAAATATCCATGCTTATCAACGAGGAATCATCCTGAAATAGTTCCGGACTGACTCACGTTTCAAGTCGGACGTATTTCTTTTACACACCCTTCCCACATGGACCTGCTCAATAACACTCGATAAATATTAAAATCAATGTAGTTTTTTCGCGATCTTAATTATTTGAAGAAATGGGCGTGATTAGGCACGTCGTGTGTGCCATGTCGGGTGGTGTTGACAGCTCAGTTGCGGCTTTGTTGCTGAAAAAACGAGGTATCAATCACACTCACACTAACATATAACACTGACCGGGTAGCCACTTTATTAGGAACACCTTCATCATAATAACCTGTCCAATGTTAACAATGAGCAATCTAATTTCAGGATATAATGTAACTGGTGTTTTCATGAAGAACTGGGATTCCCTGGATGAAAGTGGAGTTTGCATTGCAGAAAAAGATTGTGATGATGCTTATAAAGTTTGCAAGATGCTGGACATCCCCTTCCATCAAGTGTCATATGTTAAAGAATACTGGCATGAAGTTTTCAGGTACACAAAACCACCACGTTTGTCTGATAAAGTCATTTAACTTCTTACCAAAAAGCATTTTTCTTCTTTTTTAGTTATCTGTTAAAGGAGTACGAAAAAGGAAGGACTCCTAATCCGGATATTCTCTGCAACAAACATATAAAATTCAACCATTTTCACAAGTATGCAGTCTTAACTCTAGGTATGTTTATATACTTCTATAAATATGGCATCTGATAATGCAATATGAATCATTTTCCGTCTTATTTATCGTCTAAGGGTCGCAGGGGTGCAATAGGTGTAAGACATCCTTAAATGATTGCCAGCAGATGTATTAATATATATTTTTAAATGTATTTTTCCCCCATAAAAATAACATAACTAGTGGTTTAATGGTATACTAAAATGTGTTTAATAGATTTAAAATTAGACAGATTTTGCAGAAGGTAGAGAATTAGAAATAAGTATTTGCTCAAAATTGTACTTATATCTCGAAATATGTATTTGCTCAAAATTGTACTCACATCTAGAGATAATTTTTTGCTCAAAATTGTACTCTTAACTCGAAACGCTCGTATGTCTTGACCACTCTTATATCGAGGTACCACTGTATTGGTATCAGGAGCCCAAATATTGTATTGGTGCAACACTAATGTCTAAATTCATCATTTTTCTTTAAAAATTGTGACATTTTTTGATTATTTTGCAGGTGCTGATGCAATGGCAACCGGGCACTATGCTAGAACGTCCCAAGAGGATGAAGAAATTTTCCAGCAGACCCCCAAAAGTGCCCCCTTTGTGCTCTTCAGGAATCGATTTGACATCCGAAACCGTACGTCTTTTTTAACATTTTTATTATTATTATTTTTTCCTCACTCACTTTCCCCCATCCAGCGGTACGGCTGTACAAAGGAGCCGATCTCGCCAAAGATCAGACCTTCTTCCTTAGCCAGATCTCCCAGGATGCACTGCGGCAGACCACGTTCCCCCTTGCTGGCTTGACAAAAGATTTTGTGAAAAAAATAGCCACAGAAGCGGGTTTTCACCATGTGTTGAAAAAGAAAGAGGTATACCTTGCAATAAAGTTCCACTTTAGCAAGTTTGCTAATATTTTGTTATTTCAGAGCATGGGTATCTGCTTCATTGGAGAAAGAAACTTTGAAAACTTTATCTTGGAGGTAAATTGCATTGTAGATTTTGTGTCTATATTTTATTTACAAAATGTCTTTTTTATTTTAGTACCTCAAGCCTAGACCGGGTAACTTTGTGTCCATTGAGGATGGGACTATAATGGGAAAACATAAAGGTATGTAAAGAGAAAAGGGTTTTTTTTTTTTTATCAAGGGCGGAATAAAGGAAAGTACAGTGGTACCTTGAGATATGAGTTTAATTTGTTCCGGGACTGAGCTCGTATGTCGATTTTCTCGTAACTAAAACGAACGTTTCCCATTGAAATGAACTAAAAACTGATTAATTTGTTCCAACTCTCTGAAAAAACACCAAAAACAAGAAATTCGATTGTAAAAAATGTTTTATTTGTTCTAATTTGCCATCTATTCACAAAGTAACAAAACTTGAACTTGCGTATAAATGTGAAATTACTTAATAAAAATCCAAATTATGAAAGTGAAATTACTTAGTAAAAATCCAATTTATAATAAGTAATTTTTTTAATAAATATAATTTTCCCAGCATACAATTAAAACTATTAAACATTTGCAATCAAGTAATCCTAAGAGACATATTCAATATTCTTTTTTTCTTCTGAAAATGCAGAACACAAAACAGCAATTAGAAAAACTTGACATCAAGTTGAACACATCACCTCAAAAATAGAACAAAAATCTGTTTCAAATTAGTGGTTTAATAGTACTAAAATGTGTTTAATATTATTAAAATTAGACAGATTTCGCTGAAGGTAGAAAAGGCGCTGTTTCCATTTGTTCTGCCACTGGATTCAATTATTAATTTCTCAATTTTTTTACATTTCTGTCCAGGTTGGTTTACTCTAACATTGGGCCAAGGAGCGCGAATAGGAGGTCAAAAGGAGGCTTGGTTTGTTGTAGACAAGGATATCAATTCAGGTGACGTGCTTGTGGTAAGGTTCTTTATTTGACTGTTAAAACAAAATTGACTATTTTTATCACTAAATTCTCACAGAGGTTTTTGGCCAACAGGCTCCGTCAACAAACCACTCGTCGCTTTTCCGCGACACTCTGCGGACAGATCGCTTCCACTGGATCTCTGAAGAACCGCCTCCAGAATTGGCACACACAAAAATGATGGAATGTCATTTCCGATTCATACACCAGATGCCATTAAGTGTGTGCATTTCATGTTTTAACAGTAATACAGTAGTACCTCGAGATACGAGCTTAATTCGTTCCGGACTGAGCTCGTATGTTGATTTTCTCAGAACTCAAACAAATGTTTCCCATAGAAATGAACTAAAAACTAATTAATTTGTTACAACCCTCTGAAAAAACACCCAAAATAGGATATTGGATTGGAAAAACATTTTTATTTGTTCTAATTTGCCATCTATTAACAAAGTAACAAACAACTAGTGGTTTAATACTACTAAATTGTGTTTAGTATTATTAAAATTAGACAGATTTTACAGAGGGGAGAGAGACGAACAGAGAGAAGGCGGGTGTATTTTTGCATGGCAACGCGCTCGTAACATAACATAAACAAATTTAAATTAACTTGCATTACGATGCAGACACACTCAAAAATAAGAAAATCGCAAAGTAAGGTCAACCCTATAATAACAAAAAAAAAAAATCCATCAGTGCTGAGTCCTAGTAGCCTTCCGGGCCTTCCGCTGAGTTATTTTTTCATATATCCTCAGTTAAAAATATTATTTTGGGTGCCTTCCAGCTCCCTGCACTGTGACTCTCAACATGGACGGTTCAGTGTGGATCTCACTTGTGCATTCAGTCAGAGCTTTAACTCCAGGACAGGTAAGGAATTCATTCAAATTTGTGTCCTTTTTTACATTGTTTAAAACTCCTTTTGTGCTTAGTTCGCAGTGCTCTACAAGGGTGATGAGTGTCTGGGAAGTGGGAAGATTATCCAGTTGGGACCAAGTGATTTCACCATCCAACGTGGTCGGGAATGTTCAGCAGCCGATCAGCTTAAAAAAGACAAGCCAGAACCGGTTAGATGACCTGATGAGACAGAAGAGCAAAACATGGCAGGTAGAAGAGGTTTGCTAAACTGTTAATTACTAAGTACTAAATACTTCAATGAGAAATTTCACAACCCATTTTCTGCCCCAAAAGAAGAAAAGAAATAACTTACTGTTAATCAGGAAAAAAAATACCTTTTTAATTTTAGTTTTTCTTTTATTACCCATTATGCATGAATGAATACTATGCAAATGTCAACACTTTTGTGATGATTTTTTGTGAAGCTCCAGTATTTGTATTTACCATATTTTCACGACTATAAGGCGCACTGCATTATAAGGCGCTCCCTCAATGAATGACAGTTTTCCCATATATAAGGCGCACTGGATTATAAGGCGCACCCTCAATGAATGGCACATTTTAATTTTTTCCATATATAAGGCGCACTGGATTATAAAGCGCCCTGTCTATTTTGGGGAAGACTTTTAAGTGCGCCTTATAGTCGTGAAAATACAGTACGTTTTTTTTGTAGGATTTTTTTTTTATTTTATTCTGCGTGGAGGCCACTATTGGTTGAAGTACTATTGTTTATTCAATATATTTTTTTGCATTTATCAGTGTCAGTACAGATTTTGTTGTTTTCCAGCCTTATTCTATTTCAAACTTGACTGTAGAACCTAAATACCGTATTTTCCATATATAAGGCGCACCACAATATAAGGCGCATCGCATTATAAGGTGCACTCTCAATGAATGGCACAATTTTTTTCATACATAAGGCGCACTGTCTATTTTGGAGGGAATTTAAGACTTTTAAGTGCGCCTTATAGTCGTTAAAATACGATAATCAATAAATGCGGTTAGGAATTGGATTGTACCCCATTTTAGTGCATTTTTTTTGCCATATAAAAACCCAAGGGACATGTTATTAAGACCATTTTACAGTTTCTGTCCACAAGGTGGTAGACTCACATAAAATAACTCCAAATTGCAGTCAGGCATAGACGCTCGCTTGAATATTCCACTTTTTTAATCGGATAAAATTAAACTCTTTGCTCAGCAAATATATTTTTATAATGTGCTGCAACTTATCAAATAGTATAATGAACTTTTAATAACGTTTTTTTATGGCATTACTGTTGGAAAAGCAGCAAAACTCTTTAAAGGGTATTTGGATTTCACCTTATTGTCATAACAATGGATTTACTTTACGCGCATTGGTTACCCGGTTCGGGCCACTTCCGAATCTCCATGAAAAGAGGGAGGGTGGTAAAGACCCCCACCTCACTAAAAGCGTCCTACTGGGGATCTCAGCAGGTTTATGCAAATGCCCTCCTCAGCAGGAGGAGGAGGTTTTGGAGGAGGAGGAGAGTAGCGAAGCCATTTTGTAGTCATTTAAAACGACGTGTGCGCACTGTGGAGCTCCTGACATCATGGATATGAATGGAGTTTTTTCCCCAAGTTAAAACTTCCAAAATGAAGGATAAAAGTGGTACGCCACATGGGGAGTGGGAGAGCTGCCTCGGATGATACTTTTTTGGTTGTTTTACTGGAATTCTAAAGGTGGTTGGTGATGTTTTTGAGCATGATTCTGTGGAGCGCGTGGATTTGGGTTTACGTCCTCCTCAATGTGCCGCACTCTGTGGGCTTGGACATCCATCTGAAGGATTCTTTACCAGCAGGGAGCTTTTTGGCTAACTTGTCCTTAGGACCAGGCTGGATGTACAAAGTGGACAGGACTTTATCACCAGAATCCATGTGGAGTTTTTTCCAAGTTGGGAAGAATAGTGGAGTTATAACACTTTCCACCACTGTGGATTGTGCGCATGTTGTATGGAATCCAGCGCAAGTGTATTTTAAGAGCACTTCATTGACTTCTCAAGATGTCATTCTAACACATTGGAACGTATATGTCCATGGACAGAACTGTTTTATCAAATACAGGAGAAAGACTTCTCAAATTAAGCCTGATATTCATATTAAGCACCATTTCAAAGTGGAGAGTACTTCTTGTATCCATTTAGGCGGTCTTCTTTTTAATGTAACAGATTTTTTACCGGATTTCATAAGGCAGGATACTTTCTTGGACACCATGTGTGTTGGAGAGTTTGTCACCGCATTGCTCAGCCGTGGAGCTTTGTTTTTAGCCAATGAATTATGTCCGGAGAGCATGAGAAAACAGCCTGAAGTGGATTTAGAATGTACAATACGCAGGTTTGCAGGGGAAAGTCTTAACTTGAGGTTTACATTGCACTCTGGATCTGTAGTAGGGGTTGTTAAATCCGCCCGAAGAGGTAAGCGACAGGTGAATGCTTCCCCAATGTTCCAGCTCCCTAACTATCAAGTGTCAGTGCCTGAAAACGAGCCGGCTGGGACGCAGGTTATCACCCTCAAAGCCACCGATCCAGACGATGGCGAAGCAGGGAGGCTTGAGTACATCATGGAAGCTTTATTTGACAGTCGATCCAATGACTTTTTCACTATTGACCCTCAAACGGGTGGCATCACAACTACTCAGGCTTTAGACCGAGAAGTTAAAGACACACATGTTTTTAAAGTGACTGTCAGTGATAACGGTACACCGAGAAGATACGCTACTTCTTACCTGACCGTGACTGTGAGCGATACCAACGATCATAGCCCTGTTTTTGAGCAATCCGAGTATCGAGTTAGTATACGGGAGAATGTAGAAGTTGGGTTTGAAGTGATGACTATTCGTGCTACTGATGGAGATGCCCATGCCAACGCTAATATGATCTATAAAATCGTCAATGACGATGGCGTTAACTCTGTTTTTGAGATCGATCCACGCAATGGTCTGGTGAGGATACGAGAGCGGCCAGATAGGGAAACCCGGGCTCAATACCGGTTGACCGTCGAAGCCGACGACCAGGGCAAAGATCCGTGTCCCCGCCAGGCCACCGCCACCGTTTACATCTCTGTAGAGGATGAAAACGACAACTACCCTCAATTCAAAGAGAAGAGGTATGTCGTCCAAGTCCTGGAGAAAGTGGCCATCAACACCAAAGTCATCCAAGTGGAAGCGACGGACAAAGACGAGGGGAATAACGCTAAAGTTCACTATAGCATCATCAGTGGCAATGTTAAAGGGCAGTTCTACATTCATTCGCCTACTGGTGTGATTGACGTTATCAATCCTTTGGATTACGAGATGATTCGGGAGTATAATCTAAGAATCAAAGCGCAGGATGGTGGAAGACCCCCGCTGATTAACGGCACCGGAATGGTTGTCATCCAAGTGGTGGATGTGAATGACAACGCCCCCATGTTTGTCAGTACACCTTTCCAGGCGAGTGTATTGGAGAATGTCGCCATTGGATATTCTGTCATCCATATTCAAGCGATTGACAGCGATTCAGGGGAAAACGCCCGATTGGAATACCGGTTGACTGACACCGTTCCCGGTTTTCCTTTCACTATCAACAACAGCACCGGGTGGATTACAGTCAATGAAGAGTTGGACCGAGAAACTACTGAGTTCTACAGCTTCGGGGTTGAGGCCAGAGATCACGGCGTCCCCGTGATGTCTTCCTCAGCTAGCGTCAGCATCACCGTCCTGGACGTCAACGATAACGTACCCACCTTCACCGAGAAAGTCTATTCGCTGAAGATTAACGAAGACGCCGTGGTGGGGACTAGCGTGCTGACAGTGACCGCTCATGACCGCGATGTCAACAGCGTGGTGACCTATCAGATTTCTAGTGGGAACACCAGGAATCGCTTTGCTATCACTAGCCAGAGCGGTGGTGGTCTGGTTACTCTTGCTCTCCCTCTGGACTACAAACAGGAACGTCAATATGTTCTTACCGTCACCGCCAGCGATGGAACCCGATCAGACGCAGCACAGGTGTTTATTAACGTCACCGACGCTAACACGCATCGGCCAGTCTTCCAAAGTGCCAATTCCCAAGTGATGCTCAGTGAGGAACAACCAGTGGGTTCAAGCGTAGTCACTATCATTGCGACGGATGAGGATACAGGAGAAAACTCACGTATTACGTACATGATCGAAGATAGCGTTCCTCAGTTCAAAATCGACCCTGATACTGGCACTATCACAACCCAAATGGAAATCGACTACGAAGACCAAGCTTCTTTTACACTGGCCATCATCGCTAAAGACAACGGCATCCCGCAAAAATCCGACACCACCTATGTGGAAATCGTCATCCTGGATGCTAACGATAACGCCCCTCAGTTCCTCCGAGATATGTATCAGGGTAGTGTGTTTGAAGACGCACCCGTTTACACTAGCGTACTCCAGATCTCCGCTTCGGATAGAGATTCCGGTTCAAACGGAAGACTGAGCTACACTTTCCAGGGCGGTGATGATGGAGATGGGGACTTCTTTATCGAGCCGTATTCTGGGATTATCAGAACGGCTCGTAAACTAGATCGGGAAAACGTTCCCGTCTACGAACTCAAGGCCTTTGCTATCGATAGGGGAGTTCCGCCTTTAAAAGCCGCCATCCCCATACATGTTGTAGTCCAGGATATAAATGACAATGCTCCAGTGTTTGAAAAAGATGAGCTTTTTATTGACGTAAATGAAAATAGTCCGGTCGGATCTGTTGTGGCTCGGATCACTGCCACGGATCCGGACGAGGGTACGAATGCTCAAATTATGTATCAAATCGTTGAAGGGAATTTCCCGCAGATTTTTGAGCTGGACATTTTCAACGGAGACCTTGTTTCACTCATTGAACTAGACTACGAGGCTAAAACTGAGTATGTCATCGTGGTACAAGCCACTTCGGCACCACTTGTGAGCCGGGCTACCGTCCACATCCGCCTTGTGGATTTGAATGACAATCTACCTGAGCTGAAAGACTTTGATATTATTTTTAATAACTATGTTACAAACAAATCCAACAGTTTTCCATCTGGAATAATCGGAAGGGTACCAGCTTATGATCCGGATGTTTCTGATAGGTTAAAGTACGTCTTCGTGTCTGGAAACGAGCTCAATCTTCTGCTACTGAATGAAGACACGGGGGATCTAAGGCTGAACAAGGCTCTGGATAACGACAGACCGCTCGAGGCACCCATGATTGTCTCCGTCACAGGTAAAAAAAACCTTTTTGTTGTCATCTAAAAACCCAATGCGCTAGATAATTGTCTTTATTTGTAAACAACGTCGGATTCGTTTTCAAAGTGAGGTTTGAGTGCATATGAAATTTGTCCTTACTGATACAATGGCAGGTTGTTTTCTCTCATGAAAGTCAATTCAAGATGCGCCGTTGGCTCTTTTCAGGAACCGGTTCAGCTGCTTTAGTGTCGTTTAGGTTACAAATGTAAGTAGATGGTTCAGGTCATAAAATGCGCTATTTGGAGGTTTTCCACATATTTAAGCTGTTTTTGTCGTCGAAAATTCCTTGTTCAGACTCAGTATTTTTCCCCAAAGCAGACTTTGAGCTATGAAAGTTAAACATTAGACTAATACAAACATCTGGACATCACCGGCTCAACCAATCGGCTAAGGTCGCCGATATTGGCAAGTACACAAAACAAGCAAATGTTACGAGTGCCATTAATCAGGCAGTCAGACAGGATCAATCTAATACCCTGATTGAATAAACTAGCCAGGCATCTCCTGACAGCTGCTTGCTGAACCTCCTTTGTCTTTCTTCATGTGAATACCCCTCCCCTTGTTCTCAGTTTTAAGTGGGCAAATAGCCCAACCTAGATACACTCCTCCACTCTTGTCATCTATTTCCTCTCCCAAAAAGCTGAGCAATACCACTACGCCAAACGAAGAATGAAAATAGCTTTCTTTCTACCAACTAGGCAAAGTTGCACCTTCGATTCTGATTACGGTTTAAAATTAACATGCAGAAACTTCTAGGAACTGAAGAAACAATGGTGCTGCTATAATGCACACATTAGGTGGTGGAAGTCTTTTACCTTGCAGTGTTGTTTTGCTAAGTGACTAGCTCACTGTCTTTGTCCCAAACAAAAGACAGATTGTCCTTTTTATTGCTTTTAAAGACAACCCACAGAGGGTCCAGGGTTGGGTGAGGGAGGGTATGTGGTGGCTGACCTTAATAGTACCAGACCGTATAGTTGTGACCCCCACCAAGCCCCCCTACACACACACTCCTGTTTGTCAATAACAGCTGACAGGCTTTGGTGTATCCCTGACAACAGTGACCTTTTGAAGGTCCCAATGGGGTCTGCATTTAGTAGTAGCCCAGTCCAGTTTTGCCCGAAAGTGGAACATTTCAGACTTTTGAGATTTTTCCCAACTACTCTCTCGTATTCCGGCTTTTGTTTTGGTACTTACAAGGCATGGGAAGGTTGCTCCATCCCCCCCTTCAGAATTCCCTGGTATCTCTCCAGAGATATACTTGCTTAACACATTGAACTAGCCACAACACTGTCCCATCTGTACTCAAGAGATAGAATAAGAGAGCAGAGAGTTGAGGTGTACATGTTGTTTTTGTCAAAGCTCTAATCTAAGCTCGTCGAATTTCACGTTAAAACATTTGGCCGGGTTCTGGTTAATGATAACTATCTGAAGAGGTTTTTTTTTTTTTATACTATAATCCACCTCTTTGTTTTCTTTGAATTGCCCTTAAGTTTGTGGGTGTTTTTTGTTGTTGTAAATTTAAGTTCTTAATGGATAATGCTGTCATCCAGAACCACCATGTTACATTTTTATCAGTTTATTTTCTCTGGTTAATATTTGTCAACTCAAGGAATCGTGTACAGTGATACCTTGAGATACGAGCTTAATTCGTTCCAGGACTGAGCTCGTCAAGGTACCACTGTATTTTGAAATTTGCATGTATACCTGAAAGAGGGGCCTTCCAGGCTTGAAAAGTTTAGTTATGTTATCGTTAAAAGATTAGCAGTGATTGATGCTTCACTGTCTTCTGATCTTCTCTATGACCTTGTTGAAAGATGACGTGCTGCTACATGCACCCCCCACCTGCCCATCCACCCACCTATACTTTCCCCCCATGGGGCTTTAACTGCCATGCATCTGGTTTGCTTCTTAATCCGGTTCAAAGAGTTGCACAGCTCAGCTTTTTCTTTCTCCTCTTCTCAATCCCTCCGAATTTCAACTCCCACTTTCCCTCTCAGCCGTCTTTTTATGTTTGAGTTGAAAAAGCACTCTATACGAACATGTAATTATAGCAATTGCCTAATTTTGGACAGATGTGCTGTCCCGTTTATTTAACTGTGCTACATTGAATATGATCTTTTATGTTTACTAGTTTTTTTTAAATCCCTCTGGCATGCTGTTTTATGGTAGGTTGCCTCACTAATTGGAATTAAGGGTCCACTATACCCACGGTTTGATAAATTGATCTTCACTGAGTCACAAACTGGAGCTATTTTCTTTAAGAAATAAACCCAAAAAGCACAAAACACTGTTTTAATATCATTTCAATGTTCACCAGGAAGACAAATAACATGTTGCCAATGACTAGATGAGGTCTACTCCTATAATTTCAATAGTCATAGTTCTGAGTGAGTCAAATACTCTTTCACAAAATTCCACTGTTTAACTATTGTGTTAAAACCCGTGATTGTAGGACGTTGACATATTTCCTGACATGGTTCTAATGGCCAGACAAGAAATGTGACTTCTTACCTAACAAGCGTTTTGCAGACAAATCCCAACACTGGGTTGTCCCACCTGTGAGATGAAAGAAGACAAGGACTAGGATTGACCCTGAACTACTCTACACACAACCTTTCACCTTCTACTGTTAGATGCAGCAATAGCACTTCTACTAATGAGGGTGTGTGAAAATAGACAATAACAGAATGTTCTGACCTGGAAGCAACATAATCATAGTCGCAAGACCTCTGTTAATTGGTTACAAAAGAGTAAAATAGCAAGTTTGATGTGTTGAAGTCAGTCAGAAACGAGCTATGGAACTTTATTTTTCACTTGTGCCTCAATCTAACTTCTTTTAGACTCTCATGTTAGTTTTCAAAGTGTCTCTTTGTGTGTGGCCAAAGAAGTTTTTCCACGTGGTTGTCATGGCTAAATCAAGCATCCTTACTGGCTGCAGAATTTTATTAGATTAAACTGCCCTCTTTGGGTTTTTGTCTACAAGTTTCTCCACTAAACAAGCAGAACTTACTACTACTATCTGTTGAATTTAAAGTGAGTGTAATTATCTGTGAAATACACCAGGAAGATTGCAGACACTCTGCCTTGAGGCTGTTGGTTTGAAGCGTAAAAATACCATAGGCGACCTGGTAGGCTGGTTAGTGTTGGACTTCACTGCAGTTTGAATTCTCAATTACAGACCAGAGATGTTTGGAAAGGCTTACAAACAGACTCGTTTAGGAGAAGAGTGACATTGGAACACCCTGAATCAGATGTAAAGATGTTTTTTTTTCTGGGTAAGGGTCAAGTGGTCAACAGGAAATCTTTGTTAGGGGGCGGTAAGGCGGAAAGTGGACGTTCCAGTGAGGTGTTGTCTTGTCATGCCGGGCCTGTTTGCTGTGGGGATTTCAAAGAGTGGCCTTGTTTGTTTGCAAACGTAAGGCCTTCAGGCAAAAGGGGGTGGTAGGTCGGACATTAAGGTGGAACAGGGTTTTTACCTTGCAATTTTCTTTAACTTCGATTATGACATTTATGGTAGAATTTTAAAGAAATATCTGCAGGAAATAAACAGGGTCCTCTAACCTGATACCCCCTCTTAGATCCCAACAGGTTTCCAGGGTCCTCAATCCTTATACCCCCACTTAGATCCCAACAGGTTTTCAGGGTAGAGCAGGGGTAAAAACCTATGGCTCGGGGTCCTTATGTGGCTCTTTTGATGAGTGCATCTGGCTCTTTGCTAACTTGTGAGCCAAAATATGGAAAGCGCTGGTGAAAGAATTGAGATACTACATCTAGAACTGCTTTAATCTTCATTTTTTTCGCTGTATACTCTTCTGGAATACATTGTACAAGTCATTGATTGGCAACAGCATAAGAATCTTTGAAAAAAGTTTTTTTTCCACTTTAAAAGTGGTGAAATTACAAAAAAAAATTGAAAAAGCACTGGTTAACATATATGTATTTTGACTTTTAAATTCATAGTATGGCTCACAAGAAATAACATTGGAAATATGATTTGTTTGTGGCTCTCTTCCTCAAAAAAGGTTCCCGACCCCTGAGGTAGAGAGTCGTAACCTGAAACATGTCTTTGCTCTCACTCAGATGACACAGTACTCTTCTTTGTTCACTATTGATAAAATTAAAAGAAAATGCCTGTTAGCACTCTACGAGTGTGACATTGCGTGATGACTGTCTGTAGGAATGTTAAGTAATGGTAAGGCAGAATGAGGGGGGTGAGTGTGTATTATATGTCGCCTGGCTGAGTGACAAGTGTGGGAAGTAGAATGATAGCATGGTAAGCTTCTTAGAACTTTTCTATGTACAGGCTGAATTCGGTTACTTGGAACTTTACTGGTTTTGGGAATCGGAATGTAACATTTGCTCTACGTTTGAATTGATGTTTCCATTTGGTCACAAACCAGGCAATCATCTTTTATGCCAAGCATTCCAAATATGTCTATAGAGAAATTGTGGCTACTGTTTTAACCTTTACAACTCTCAGCATGTAGACTCTGCCCTCAGGCAATGCAATTGTTGACGGGAAGGGAGGAACACCCATGAAGTCCAAAGAGTCTGGACAAACTCACTTGTTGGTCTCTCAGAAAGTTTGGCTAATGTTGACTGACCATTAAATAATTCTGAATCATGTCTGACATGACATCTGGGTTAGACAAACCATTAATCTGGTAGTTATTTCAATATATATCTAATTAAATGTCTGTCACTTAGTGCTAAAAAAGCATGGAAGATGACACTGTGCAATAATTTGAGTTTAAAAACAGATCATAGCCAAGTATTTATCGAGCTCTTCAACACTTTTGGATTTGGTGACAGGTGTACTGTCTGTTAGGCAAGGCATGTGTTTTCTCTCAATGGATTTTTCCAATGGTGCTGGATATGTTGATCTAACGAGTAATCCAGAAGGATTACTAATATTTGATTGGCTAGTTTTTCACTCAATGGTTTAAGAGTAATGGACAATATGATGTGTGGAAATGGTCATGCAGGCGTGATGTTTGTCAAATTTTCCAAGACAGACTGTTTTTCATACTCTAAGGCAAGGGTGTCAAACTCTGGTTCGCGGGATGCTTTAATATCAATTTGATTTCATGTGGGCCGGACCATTTTAGATATGATATTTAGATTTTATTTTATAAACAGATTAAAAGAACTAGATTAAAAGCCCTGAATATTCAGTTTTTTTTATAGATCTAAAACAATGTTTATTTTAGCTTTTTTAATATATATTTTTAGATTTTACAAAATGATTTTTGAACTAAAAACTGAAAAAATGACAATTATAGATTTAAAAGGGGTAAAATACGGAAATGTAATATAAATCTATACTCTTCATTTTAATTTGATCCTAAAACAGAAAGTCGGCACTTATGATTTACTTTTCCCGGGCCACACAAAATGATGCAGCGGGCCAGGTTTGGCCCCCGAACCACAACTTTGACACGTGCTCTAAGGCAATTGTGATTGGGTAGCATTTTATTTGAATGCAAAACGACGCTGGTTGAAATTTTCTTCAAGGCTTTAGGCCTCATATTTTAGCAGCTGGAACTGGAGCTCACTCAGATGTATTAAGTTTACCTTCTGACTTCTTTGAACTGTAAGGTCTTTTTACAGACTCGTATGCGAGCACACGGGCTCTACATAAGATGTTTTTTGGCCGTAGTCAACATCAGACAGCAGCTGGAGCGTCTTCGCCCTGCAGTGTTAAGACAAAGTTTCACACACGGATCCCTTTGCACCTTTTATCCTGCTTACAAAAAGCACCCAACCCTTCCAAACGCTTCTTCAATTTCAAGTCTATCAAAGTTGTTGCGACATCATTCCCTTATTTGGGAGTTGTTTTTAATGTCCCATCAATATAGTTGGTGTGTTTATTTAGATGTCACAATGTTGTTGACAAGAGCTGTTCTCACAAATGCTTCCCTGTTAGTATGGGATATTTAAAAATTAGACACATGCTGCTGCCAACCACATCCCTTTATCAACTTATCGCCTCGATCACCCCCCAAAAAATGGCTTGTACCAGATTGGGACAGTTTTAAGATCTCAGTCCTAGCCTTGTTTTGTCTTTCTTGTTTTCACCTTCACTGGTGGCACCATTCTGGTAGCTTTGAGTTGAAGCTGTGAAGTTTGTCCCCAATGTGTTGAGTGTCACGCTTCCAGAATGAGTTTCTATGATATAGTATAGTGGAACCTCAAGATATGAGCTTAATTCAGTCCGGGACTAAGCTCGTATGTCGATTTTCTCGTAACTCAAACGAACATTTCCCATTGAAATGAACTAAAAAGAAATTAATTTGTTCCAACCCTCTGAAAAAACACCAAAAACAGGATATTAGATTGGAAAAACATTTTTAATATGTTCTAATTGGCCATCTATTAACAAAGTAACACATAACTAGTGGTTTAATAGTATACTAAAATGTGGTTAATAGTACTAACAGTACTTTTTGCATGGCAACGCTATCGTAACAACATAAACAAATTTAAATGAACTTGGATTACGATGCAGAAACACTCAAAAATAAGTTGAATCGAACCTAACACTAAACTTAATTCTAATTTAGTTTGCATACATGGTTGTTCCCAGTCAGTTTTATGTACCGCCAATCCGTTCTTGCCCCTGATAGTCACTCATGTTGTTTTTCACCATTGAGTGTGGGAGGGGTCAAGACTTGCAATGGTCTGTTATTACCAAAGTGATGACAGTCTATCTGGCACATACCTTTGACACTGTGTAACTGATCCGATCACTCCCTTCTACCCCTTTGTCTTCCTTCGGCGACCATTTTGTGAATTACTGTCTGATCTAAGATGTCGACATCTCTTCTAGAATTGGCACATTTTGCTGATGCAATTCTATTTTTGACAATAAACGGCAAATTAAAGGCTTGATCTAAAACGATGCCCCAATCTTAATTATATATGGCGTCATAGATTTATGCATGGCAGATCGGCCACAGGAATGCAGATAAAACTCGAGCAAAAAAGACATGACAGTGTGAGAATATTTTAGTTTTTGTGTGGAAAAGTGTGGAATCACAAATGTGTCTGTTTGGGGCAGGTGTGTGCTAGTATATCAAACCGAAAGATTTACGTTGTTCTAATAAAATTCCCTTTAAAGAACGGCGGAAGTGGGAGTGTGTAATTGTAAAGACACCTGGGACTGCTGCATACAACTTGGTTTTTGATTGATTTCTTTCTCTTTTAATGTTAAATACTGCTGTCCTAGTATGACAGTTCAGTGGCTTAGCAGAAGCCATACTTTGTGGTGACAGTAATTACTACCTGAAGAGGATATCAACCATTTGTCAAACCTAATTCTCACTAGCTTGAACACAATTATCCCCACGTTTGTGTCCCTGGAAACTCTCTTTCGTGTATAACAGATATCTACGAGCATTGGGCGGAGCATTGCATTTTTATAGTGTTTTTTTTTCAGGTTAGTCAGTGCGAATGGCGGAACTTCTTTGCTAATATGAGAAGAGTATATAATACTTGTCGTTGGAAAGTGGTCGTGCGTTTTCCTATTGTGAGGACATTTGTGTGCATCATTTTCAGAATATTTTGAAGGGAATTCAAAGTCAAACAACCCTCGATATTAACTTTATTACAAAATTAGAATTAAGTTGAGTGTAAGGTTGTATTAAACTTATTTTTGAGTGTCTGCATCGTAATCCTAGTTCATTTAAATTTGTTTACGTTACGAGCTCATTGCCGTGCAAAATTTCTCTCGTCCTGTGAAATCCGTCAAATTTTAGTACTATTAAGCACATTTTAGTACTATTAAACAAGTAGTTACTTGTTACTTTGTTAAAAGATGGCGAATTAGACGAAATACAATATTTCTTCCAATCCAATCTCCTGTTTTTTGGTGTTTCTTCAGAGGGTTAGAACAAATTAATTTGTTTTTTGTTCATTTCAATGGGAAACATTCGTTTGAGTTACAAGAATATCAACATACGAGCTCAGTCTCGGTACGAATTAAGCTCGTATCTCGAGGTACCACTATATAGCCGCAGCCCTACTTTAAACACACAATATTCCACATTTTTGTTGTTTTTTGCTGTCTTATTGTGACAGACCACGGCACATCCTGACTCATTATCACGTTATGTTCTCGCCAGCGGTGTCACGCAGCACAATGCTGACACTTGAGTGACCCTGGCGGCAACTGACGAGATGACCGTTGCTTCTGTGATAAGAGTGAGAATAAAAGAGAATGAGCGTGGTGATTTAAGGCAAGGAAAGAAGAAAAGGAAGGGAAGAAAAGTGGGTGGTTCTATTTTTACCCTCACATTCCCGCTTTTGCTCCCCGACTTCAAAGAATCTCCTGGAGAGAGGGAATTATTCCCCTCCATTCAAGCGTGTCGCTGTTCTCTCCTCCACTTTAGCTTTTCAACACCCCTAAAGCCTTCCAGGAATGATGCATTGGGGGTCCAACTTGTAGTTAAAGCAGATCAATCTGGATTTGTATCAAAATTGCCGCTATATACCGTATTTTCACGACTATAAGGCACACTTAAAAGTCTTAAATTTTCTCCAAAATAGACAGTGCGCCTTATAATCCAGTAAGCCTTATATATGGAAAAAACAGAAAACCAAGAACAAAAAACCACCACTGTCGGATATTAAAAAAACAAAAACGCCTGAACTGAAACAATACTGTTAAATATGCAGATGCCATCTTAGTTTACAAAATCTTCCATCATATAGCTCCTCCCACACTGCAAGATTTTATACAAAAAAATCCAAAACATCAACAATGGCTGGCTCTAGAGGTGACTGTAAAGTAGTGAGTGCTTCATACATGGAAGTCAATAGCAATTACCGTATTTTCATGACTATAAGGCGCACTTAAGAGTCTTAAATTTTCTCCAAAATAGACAGTGCACCTTATAATACAGTGTGCCCTATACATGGAAAAATTTCATTCATTGAGGGTGCGCCTTATAATGCGGTGCGCCTTATAGTCTTGAAAATACGGTAATCAATTAATTTAATGTTCCACTTGACTGACTACCCTCCTAACAGGCATTATGTTGGACTCATTGTTTTGGGCCCATGTTTGCCAGGCTTCCCAGCTGGCTCGCGTCGACCAAACAGCTGACAACATGAGCTAAAAGCACGTCACGCACAATACGTTGTTCAACCTACGCCTCGTGGGGTATTTGAAATTCCACCAAGCGCTGACTCATTGTCTCATGTTACGAAAAAGCTACACTCGTCTAATCTTGTTCACCGCCATGAATCATGCCAAAAAACATGCTTAGAGTTTGATTCAACTTTTTTTTGTTGTTGCTTGATTTACTGTACTAACTGATAATTGTTAGGCTTCAACATTTTTCTGTTTAATAGTGCTTTATGCTTTGGGATGTTGACAGCATTTTAAAAGTAAGCCTTCAGGCTTTGAATTTAACATAAAGTACTTGGGTGCATAATTTGTTTTTAGTTTTTTTCCCCCCAGAATTCACTTTGTCTCTTATGTTTGGCTTTCTAGACTTTAGTTTCAGCTTTGTTATCCAATGTTTTCTCATAGTTTTTATTGCAATTTTCAATAATACAGTGGTACCTCGAGATATGAGCTTAATACGTTCCAGGACTGAGCTCGTATGTCAATTTCCTCATAACTCAAACCAACGTTTCCCATTGAAATGAACTAAAAACGAATTAATTTGTTTTAAACCTCTGAAAAAAACACCCAAAACAAGATATTGGATTGGACTGTAATAATAATAATAATAATTTTAAATGAGTATTATTGATAGACAAATATTTTTTTTACATTTTTATTACATTCAAATAGGACAATATTGGCAAACCTGTGGCCCATGTGACAATATTTTGACCTCCAATTTAAGTATAAATATTATTCAATGAATTCAACATTCCATATTGTAGGAAAAAGTGTTTTTTATCAATTTCTTGTGACCTCATAGCTAAACTCTAGCTCTCATTTGATTGGCTATAATGTAAAATGACGGTTGGGCATTCATCAGGTGTCTATGGGGGTGTTGCAAGGGTCAGTGTCACGCCATCTTTGTCCACCCTAATCAAGTTGAAAGACTTACTCGACTTTCTATTTAGCCACATTTAAACACAAGTCTCACGGTAACCCGTGGCGACAGCCCCCCTTGATGCCTACTCCATCCCCCCCTCCTTTCCAGCACTTTGTTGAACGAAGCCAATGGCGTGTCGGTTGGTAACCAAGCACCCTATTTATCAGTAACCAGCACCAACAATAACTGCAACAAGAAACCTCCTTGGAGAGAAGAGGAAGGCATAGAGAGCTGGAAAGAAGAAGGGTGGAGGTAGAAAAACCTAAAACAAATTGCAAAATGCAATTTTTTAGTTCCAAAGTGTGTCACAAAGTGCTGATTAGGCACCGAGTGCAATGCGCATTGTTTGCGTACATTCTCGGTCTTAGTTGAGTGATCGCCCTCCCTTTGTAGGGCAGGCGTGTTTGACTCTTCACCTAGCTCTAATGTGCTGGGAAATAGGACATGAGAATGAGATAAGCATCCTATTCAGATGGCCACACACTTGGGATAGTTTTGTAATTGAAACAAAATCTCAACAAAAACTAAATAATTAGCCTAGAACACAATTATACATGGGAATATCAATCTGACTACATTTGAATGCCACTTAAATAGCTAAAAAATACATGATAATTCAAAAAAAATACATGATAATAAAGATAATTCAAATCAAATTCTAAATGTAAATTCCTTTGGTTTTGGAGCAGTGGCTCCTAAAGTTCTCAATTTTGATTTATATATTTCTCTTTTTAAATGAAACTTTAAAAAAATATATAATACATATATCTTGTTACAACAAATGTAGTTTCACAAAGTATTTTTAGCTATTTTATCATCTGAGCATGCCTGAAAAAAAGAAGTTTACTTGAGGAATACATTTTTCTACCATAAATAAGACTAAATATCATACAAAATACTTAATAACTTCATATTTAAAAAAAGGGAATCTTTTTGGTAGCGTGACCATTCAAAATATTCTTAATTTTGTCATTTACTTTAAAATTGAAGGCCCTGTGACTATCCTTTTAAATGTGTCAAATCCAAAAATAAATATTAAATCTATTACACATACACAGACACACAAAAAAAACCCATAGATTAACAGATTGATTCTAATCCCTTTTAAAAACACTACAAACCTTTAGCACTATTCAACTTCATATCCTGTGGTAGAACTGATGAAACGATGCCTTCAAGGATTACGGTACCCATAGCGTTCCTTCCTCTCACGTGGAACAGTGCTTCCATTCTGCCAATGTCGACACCCTACCCAAGTCGGTCGGCTCTGGGCCTCATGGTTCAGGGGGCGCTCTCGGATTTTAATGGCGGCTCATCGAGAGCACTTGTCTTTGACTTGTGAGAGGCTATTCAACTCGGAGTTGATATGGTGGAACCAGCGGGTTGCTGGTTTCAAGCGTGCGTCAAGTGAAAGGTTAAGGGTTTTACTGTGGATACTTCTCAATACTTAACTCTGAATGAAGGTCATATTTTACCTGAATTGAAAATTCAAGCTGGTTCCTTTGTTGAACAAACAGGTTTTTTTTCCTTACTTTTACTACACAATACAGTGGTACCTCAACATATGAGCAATTTGAGATGTTTTTCTTGAGATACGAGACAAATTTTGATATACGAGCAGATAGCGGACGGCAGAGGCTGCTCATAAATACATCATGGCCACTGTCTCTCTCTTTGCAAGTAACTTGTGCTATGTCTCTACGAGCACTAGGCGGAGCATTGCATTTTTTTCAGTTAGTTTTTTTCCCCGTTAGTCAGTGCGAATGGCGTATATAGTACTTCTCGTTTGCCTGTGGTAGTGTGTTATCCTATTGTGAGGACATTTGTGTGCATCATTTTGGGACAATTTTTAAGGGAATACAAACTCAAACAACCCTTGATATTGACTGAAAGTCAGTGTGGAGGCGGGGCAAAAAGAGCCAAACTGGGAGAAGAAAGGTATCAAACTTTAATACAAAATTAGAATTAAGTTTAGTGTTATGTTAGATTAAAATGTATTGTTGAATGTCTGCATCATAATCCAAGTTCATTTCAATTTATAAAGAAAGGTATCAAAATATCAAACTAAATTTGAATTAGTTTAGTGTAAGTGAAGTTTAGTGTAAGGATAGATTCAACTTATTTTTGAGTGTATTTGCATCATAATCGAAATGCATTTAAATTTGGTTATGTTATGTTACCAGCGTGTTCCCGTGCAAAAAGCCCCAATAACCCCCCCAAGCCCCTCTCTACCCTCCACAAAATCCGTCTAATTTCCACTCGACGCCATCACTTCTGACAGGCGACGAACGAACTCTTTTGTGTGAAGAGGGGGGCCCCGAAGGGACCCCCCTGAAGAGTTGCAGGTGTTGAGGGGGAAATTGGGCTCTAACAGCTGTGTGTGCAGACATACTGATATATGGTCACACATGCACACATAATTCTTGCACCCAAATACGCAGACACAGCCTATGTTTTTTTATTACCTTTCTTCCCCACACTCAGCTTTAATAGTTAAGCATTTTTTCCAATGGCTCTGATGTGGTTAATGATCAACTCTCTGTCAGGACTTGTAGTATTTATCCATATAACCTGAGGGGTACTGTGAGTTTTCATGTAGTAAGGACTATTACGACCTTTATAGCCTTGACACACATTTATAAATAGCAAATTTATTTTTTATGTCAGTGTTTATTATTATCATCATGTTTTTTATATGTAAAAGTAGTCCAAAAAAGGACTTTTTTAACTGGTTTATATATCCTGCCTGTGATTGGTACAAAGGCTTTTTGTCTTTTTTTTAGTAAATGTTTCAAATGGGAGAAACTTGCTGGTGGCTTTCAAGTATTTAAAACACCTAAAACAAGAAGTTCCTGTTGCTTATTTGCTGTAAAAAATGTGGTAAAAAAATGTCAGTGCAGAGAAAGATTTTTTTCTCTAACAATGCATTGACGTTTAAGCTTCCTGCTTTTATAAACTCCTGTTAGTTCAACATTTTTCCGCTCAGACTTGCCTTTGTCTTTCAGGGTGATAAATGTCAACAGTAGTCAGAAGTGTGTGCATGCTAATCGAGTAAGTACTGATACGTAACAAGGTGTGAAGATCAAGTGTGTCTTCCCAGCTTGCCTGCAACCTGTTGAATGGTCTTTTTGTTTGTTTTCTGGTGCTTTACAGCCCATCCTGCTCACTAAATCAGTAAAAAGGCCTTTTGTTTTTGTGCACTAAAGTGGCCACTGGAGTTGTATTTTATTCAAAATGATTTGAAAACTCAACATTTATGGAAAATCAACATAATCCTGATCAGTAAAGATTTATATGTGTCAATGACAACCATGCAGGGAATGCATTATGTATAGAAAATGTGTGTGTGTGTGTGCATATGTTGAGTATGTGTGTACTCACTCACAGACAGCTGTTACAAAAGTGCATCCTCATGTTTTTTTTTTCGCTGTTAGCATGTGGGGTCATGTCCTGCATCCTAATAAAATGGGTTTCTGGTATTGGGTTGTTAAAAGTTATGGTAATACAGTGTTACCTCGAGATATGAGCTTTATTTGTTCCGGGACTGAGCTCGTATGTCAATTTTCTCATAAGTCAAACGAATGTTGCCCATTGAAATGAACTAAAAACTAATTAATTCCTTCCAACCTTCTGAAAAAACGCCAAAAAAAGAATATTGGATTGGAAAAAAATGTTTTATTTGTTCTAATTTGCCATATATTAACAAAATAACATAATTTGTGGTTTGATATTACTAAAATGTGTTTAATAGTACTAAAATAAGACAGATGTCCTCACAATAGGATAACGCACGACTATTTACTAGAGGGCAAGTGTACCTAATCTTGTGCATGGTAAAAGTGTCTGTTTTTCCATAGCATCTGCATTTGCCACACCCGTCAGTTACATGGTTCAGCCCATCCTTTGTGCATATGTGTTATTTGTTAGCAGCTGGTGGGATCTATAAATAGCAAAGGTAGGCCCCCCACGGAATGAGAGATGAATCATCAGCTTAACACATAATGCTAGTTCACTTGGGTGTTTTTCCTTGACTTTTGTGTGGCTTCTAGTGCAGAAAATACGGTAGTACGGTGGTACCTCAAAATAAGAGCTTAATTCGTTTCAGGACTGAGCTCCTATGTCGATATTCTTGTAACTCAAACAAACTTTTACCATTGAAATGAACTAAAAACAAATACATTTGTTCAAATCTTGGCCACCTGGCTTTCTCGTATCTCGAAATTCTACTCGTATCTCGAATTGGTTGTATGTCGGGGTGTTCGTATGTCGAGGTACCACTGTAGTACATTCATTTTGATAGGATAGGTTCACTGCTATGTTTGTCAACCCCCAAATCGGCCATGGTGGCACCTGTTGCTCCAGCATGCATTCAACAACTTCCAAATTTCCTTGTTGACATAATTTTTTTTCTCCCCGTCAACGGATCTTTAATCCAGAGTGGAAAGCTGCTTTTAAAAACGTTGGCGTATGTGTGGACATAACCTCAGTCTTGCCCCTGGTCAAGCTATGATCTATTTCATGCTGCCGCCACCACCTGTTGTTAACTTTATGTCAGCATGGCCTTACGCTGCCTATAGACATCACGAGACTATAGTAAGAAATTGGTATGCGACTGCATGCAAAGGATTAAGTTACAATGGGTAGTGATATGCACATAGAGGAGGAGCTATATGATGGAAGATGTTGTAAACCAAGATGGCATTTGCATATTTAACAGTATTTTTTCAGTTCAGGCGTTTGTGTTTTTTTTAATATCCGACAGTGGTGGTTTTTGGTTTTCTGTTTTTTTTTCATATATAAGGCGCCCTGGATTATAAGGCGCACTGTCTGTCTATTTTGGAGAAAATTTAAGACTTTTAAGTGGGCCTTATAGTCGTAAAAATACAGTATTTTTACTTTTAAATTCTGAATATGGCTCTCAAGGAATAATGTTTGAAAATATCAATTGTTTATGGCTTTCTTGGTCAAATAGGTTCCCGACTGCTGATCTAGAGAACAAAAACATCTTGTGAAACTCAAGTTAGTGTTACATTTGTATTCCAGATGGTATCCACACCGCCTCTGCCCGCTGTACTCTCCGCGTCACCATCATCACCGACGACATGCTGACCAACAGCATCACGGTGCGCCTGGAGAACATGTCCCAAGAACGCTTCCTGTCACCCTTGCTGGGTCTCTTCGTGGACGGCGTGGCAGCGGTGCTCTCCACCAGGCGCGATGCCGTTTTTGTTTTCAACATCCAGAACGATACCGACGTGCAGGGATCCATCCTTAACGTCACTTTTTCGGCGATGCAACCTGGCGGAGGACCTGGAAAGGGAGCCTTCTTTGCTTCAGAGGAACTGCAGGAGCAGATTTATCTGAACAGGACTCTGCTCAGGATCATATCCTCTCAGGAGGTAAAGTCTAGTATATATAGGCGTTTGTACATACAGTGGTACCTCGAGATACCAGCTTAATGCGTTCCTGAGCTCGTATGTCGATATTCTCATAACTCAAAAGGACGTTTTCCATAGAAATGAACTAAAAACAAATTAATTTGTTCCAACTCTCTGAAAAAACACCAAAAACAGGATATTGGATTGGAAAAAATGTTTGATTTCTTCTAATTTGCCATCTGTTAACAGAGTAACAAATAACTAGTGGTTTCATATTACTAAAATGTGTTAAATAGTTATAAAATTATATGGATTTTGAAGGGGGGAGAAACGGACAGCGAGGGGGACTTTTTGCACGACAACGTGCTCGTAACATAACATAAACAAATTTAAATGAACTTTAATTACGTTGCAGACACACTCAGAAATAAATTTAAGATAACCTAACACTAAACTTAATTCTATTCCCAAAATAATGCACACAATATCCTCACAATAGGATAACGCACGGCCACTTGCCAACTAGTAGCATATATACATTTCGTATTAGTGATCGCCTTGCCATTTGCAATGACTAACAGGAAAACAAAAACACTAAAAAAATCCAATGCTCCGCCCAGTACTCACAGAGACATAACACGAGGCAGTTAAGACCAGAAAGACAGTGGCTATAACGTTCTTATGAGCAGCATCTGTCTGCTCGTATATCAAAATCTGTCTCATATCTCAAGATAAATATTTGCTCCAAATTTTACTCAGATCGCTCATAATAATATAATATGAATTGCTCATATGTCGGGGCACTTGTATGTCGAGCTACCACTGTACATGAAATGAATGGTATTTTTAATACATAACTGTTGGTTTACTTTGCAGGTTCTGCCATTCGATGACAACATCTGCCTTCGAGAACCCTGCGAGAACTACATGAAATGTGTTTCCGTACTCAAATTTGATAGTTCACCCCCCTTCATCACATCCGACACTGTCCTATTCCGGCCCATACATCCCATCAACGGGCTCCGTTGCCGTTGCCCGGTCGGTTTTACGGGCGACTATTGCGAGACTGAGATCGACCTCTGCTACTCTGGGCCTTGCAAGAATAACGGACGCTGTCGTAGCCGAGAGGGCGGCTACACTTGCGAGTGTCTGGACGAATTTACTGGTAAGAGAATCTTTTCGGTTAAGCATTACTCTAGGGGTATTTCCCAGTACTTCACCGGATACTTGCCTCTGTCTGTCTTCCTAATAGGTCAAAACGAGACAGCCTTCATCGCCCTATGCCCGCCTCTCTTCCTCCATCTTATCTGATCTAATTACCCCAATTATACCCATCTCTATCACTCACTGCCCTGTTCTTGCCTTCGCCCAGTTTTGTCCCCAAGCATGTTTTTTTTGTACCCAAACTCAAGGTCGCAGATCAACACTTGGCCCATCACGGGTCTATAATTGCGTTGATGACAGTGTTCTCCTCAGGTTTCCACATTATAGGGAAATAGATACTTATAATTTACCCCATGGAGAATGGGATTATACCGTAGAGAGAAGGGCTATTACCTGGTTCCAAGGCTTTGGAGACCTAACCGTGTCTGGAAAGTCAGGAAAAAATGTTGGTGATAAGAAGTGGAATTTCCATGACTGATTTATGTTTCGATTATTAATAATTTGACCCTTTTCGGTTTGTAAGCAGGAGACACAAAATCTAAAAACACTGTATAGCATGCATGCATTTGTTATAAGACTTCTAAGTGAACGGATTTTAGTTGTCAGCTTTTTTAACCTAAACAAATTTAAATAGATCTTCCCATAAATCAACTTTATTATCAAGTTCTTCATCTGCTAACCACTCTTTCTGTCTTTAACTTGTTGGCCTTTGCTATTGAAGTTATGATGGATATGAAGCTGAAGTGGACCCACTATGCTAAATCACCCCTCTATTTTTATAGGCGAACACTGCGAGGTGAACACCTGGTTGGGTAGCTGCGTACCAGGCGTCTGCAAAAATGGCGGCGCATGCGTGAACCGGCTCACCGGTGGGTTTGTATGCCAATGTCTACCCGGCGAGTACGAGAAGCCGTACTGCGAGATGACCACGCGCAGCTTCCCCGGACAGTCTTTCGTCACCTTTAGGGGCTTGCGGCAAAGGTTCCACTTTACCATATCTCTCATGTAAGTGATTCATTTCTCATTTGGTAATCTGATTGGTTAAAGCAACAGTCTTATGGACGCTGGTTCAAAGCAGCAGAGCCTGCAGAACTGATTGTGAAGGCCTTGAGGCAGATTTATGACCCTGGCAACAAATAATGGCTGAAATGTGATTGGTTAAATGCTTCAATATGAAAACACACATCTGGAAGCAATGCAACCAGAGGGGAAAAGCAATGAAGAAAGCTAACAGACAATTTGGAATTATTTAATAAGTATTCATGGACAAAATATAATGTATATGATTCTGATATTTCTTAGGCCAGCTGAGAAGGCCTTGAAGACTGCATTTGACCTTGTAATGAAAAAAAACAGTTACAGTTAAGCACTCAGTTGGTTTCGTAATAGAAAATTTTGCTTATTTTGCTTTTTGTACAAAGGTAGGAAAGTTAGCGCAATAATGGGAGTTGATCCATCGTACGATGGTGAAACAAAAAAACTGAAAACAGGAAAGTCTTTGTGATGAGTTTCCCTTATCAGCGAATGGCTTCAGCTTTGCCGACTTCCTGGCTCGCTGGCATCTGCCGGTTGACTCCCCTGCCCTCACCTTGCATTCCCGAACAGCTCGCATGTGAACTTTGCTCACGAGCCGCCAGGTTTCCCCCTTAATGGCGGGGGAACCTGCTTTCCTGCCCATAGTCCATACGCTACTCATTTCCGGCTTTTTCTTGTTTAATGACTTTTCTTCAAGAGCCTCTGCGTCACAAAAATGCACATACACAAAAGGCCATATTAAGCAAGCTGATTTTTATTTGGTTTTGTTTTGTGTTTTTACCAGGTTTGCAACCAGAGAAAGAAATGCCCTGCTTCTCTACAATGGCCGATTCAATGAAAAACATGACTTCATTGCTTTGGAAATCATTGACGAGCAGGTTCAACTTACCTTCTCAGGAGGTGGGGCTTGTTTTCTTTTCCATTTATTATCAGCAGTTCCTGAACGTGCGTCCAAACCTAATGTTTGCCTTTCTTTTTATTTTTTACAACTTCCCAATGTTATCTCAAAGTGACCAACTCCATCTTAAACAAACACACACACACGTTTGTGTGTAGTCTCACAAAGAAAATACTGATAACCATTGATCTAACGGGTATGGGCTTGCTTTTTGACTCCTCCCCCTACTTTCCCATGGTCCAATAAAGACTAAAGGAGATTCAGTTTAATACGATTAGTTGAATCCTTTCTTGGGACTACTGCCAAATCTAAAATATGACTTAAAGTTCAAAGTTAATTGCACTTATTATCAACTTAATCATGGATTACGACCTAATGAAAGGCAGAGAAGGTCAATCTCTGATTTTGCTTTCAGTTTTTATGTGTAAACTATGAATCTATGACATCATATTGAAATATTAGGTCAGATATTTCATTGTGGATTTTACTGTCAACAAATATGAGAAAAACCTTGGCTAAGCAACACACTTACACACGCACAAACGCGCACAAAAAAAATAAAACACACTTGTCAACATTGTGGATTCCTGCCTGGGGGCCACTCCTTCCTACCTTTGACAAACAAAGTCATTTATCAGAAATCCAAAGTTTTGTGCCTTGCGTTAAGGCTAAAGTGGACAAACTGACAAGACAAATGACGCCATGCGCAATTGGTGATTTATGATCAAATTGTTAATCCTATCATTTTTCTACTCTTGTCCTCTAGGAGAGACCAAGTCCACTGTGTCCCCATTCATCCCGGGTGGTGTTAGTGATGGCCAATGGCATTCCGTGCAAGTCCATTACTACAATAAGGTACGGAAATATTAAGACATGTTTAGTCATGAGGAGGCTATTGCATATTTGTTCTTATTTCTTTTTTGTTATAGTCAAACTGTAATGATTACAGTGGTACTTCGACATAGGAGTGGCCCGACATACGAGCAATTTGAGATGCGAGTAAAGTTTTGGGCAAATATTTATCTTGAGATACGAGACAAATTTTGATATACGAGCAGACAGCGGACGTGAGATGCTGCTCATAAGAACATCATGGCCACTGTCTTTCTGGTCTTAACTCCCTTGTGAAATGTCTCTACGAGCACTGGGCGGGGCATTGCATTTTTTCAGGTTTTTTTAGTCATTGCGAATGGCGAGGCGATCACTAATACGAAAGTTATATATACTACTTATCGTTGGCAAGTGGTTGTGCATTATCCTATTGTGAGGACATTTGTGTCCATCATTTTCTGAATATTTTGAAGGGAATACAAAATAGATAAATAGTAGCCTGAAATTTTACTCGTTTCTCAAATTTCTCGTATGTTGGGCCACTCGTATGTCGGGGTACCACTGTAGTAACAAACTATAAATCTAAAGCAAGAGCACCACGGACATGGACCATGGTTTCATGTTTTACATTTCAAGCATAAACCGTGTAGCTTTCACTGCTCTTGACAGGTCCGCATTCATCCCACGTGACGAATGGACGGCAAACATGGTGTCCATATTCGCTGCAGGGTCTCTTTCATAGTCATTGTCTGGAATTTTAAAATGATAGGGATTGGCTAAAAAGAAGCACAGAATCATAGATGTTGACATATTTTGTGGCTTCTTAAGACATCGCCATAGAAACCGCAGATGAATTTCCGCTCCATTCCATGCGCGTTTGCTTTGATTTCACGTTCGTTGGCTCATCTTTTTAGCTTTGTTTCTTCTCTTTTTTTGCTTTGAACACATTTTTCAGGGTATATAATCACAAGCACTAGTAGGCGGGTCCATAACATTGTCACAGGGTGATTTACAAAGTGCCTAACACATACCGTCACATTAGCCAGGGGGCTGACTAGAATGGCACATGGTCATCTATTTCTTCTTGCTGTGTTAAATCATCAGAAAGTGTAATCTAATCTCTTTGTGTAAAAGTATACAGCCGAACTCTTACAATAGGCGTGTTGACAAATGAACTTGCACATTTTTGTGATGGTGCCACTAAAAAAGACTTTTAAAAGTAGAATATAATCCTAACACTGACTTTGATCAGATTCTGGGATTCTTTGTTTTGCAGCAGCTGTATTAAACACGCAAAAAAGCAATTTATACTGGCGTATTTTCCTAATTATGTAAATCTCAGAAGCAGCTACTAATACGAATACATTGTTCTGCTCGCACGAACCCACTCATGTGTTAACATCCCCTAATAATTAAACACAATACATGCACGCACAGAAGGTTATTTAGTGGGTCAAATGATGAGGCGGTTAAAGATTGCACAGGGGGTCCGTAGACAGCCCTCCACTCATTCTGACCCCACCCCTTTCTTTTATTTTTATTACAACTGCTCTTCAGAAGACCAGGGGTGCCTTGGCTCCAAAACAATAGGTCAAAAGTTTAAGGGAGGAGGGGTTGCCTTGGAAACAATACATGATTTTGTCATTGTTGTGTCCATCTGAAGCAATCAGACAGATAGTTTGTCCAAAAAAAGACTTTTTTTCTATGTTACTGTAAAGCTTTACAGTGGTACCTTGACATACGAGTGCCCCGATATACGAGCAATTTGAGATAAGAGTAAAATTTGGAGCAGATATTTATCTTGAGATACGAAACAAATTTTGATAGTACTACTTCTCGTTGGCAAGTTGTCGTGCGTTATCCTATTGTGCAAAAATACCCCTCTCTCTCAGCCCCCCCTTTCGAAATCTGTATAATTTTAGTACTATTAAACACATTTTAATAATATTAAACCACTAGTTATGTGTTACTTTCTTAATAGATGGCGAATTAGAACAAATACAAATGTTTTTTTTTCCAATTCAATATCCTGTTTTTAGTGTTTTTTCAGACTGTTGGAACAAATTAATTAGTTTTTAGATCATTTCTATCGGAAACGTATGCTTAAATTACGAGAATATCAACATACGAACTCAGTCCCGCAACACATTAAGATTATATCACTAAATCTATATTTTTCTCAACATTCCTCAACAAAACGGACCACCGAGTCTTATCACTCAGCTACAGTGGCCAAATATTATTGCTTCTCCTGGCCTTTTGCTCTTTCTTACATGCGTGCCATTTCAGGCAGGCATTGAATCATCCAAAACATACTGTATGTGCTAAATGACTTCACAGTGTAGTGCAAAATACTTAAGATATAGCCTATGCATTTAGTATGTGTGCTACTTTTTGTGGTACTGGCCTTTGCTTTACTCAATTGTCCTCTTGTTTTCTTGTCATTTAATCGGACTTATTTAACGTAAAGAAGATATTTGAGATGAATAGTTGGTCATTTATTTAAATCACAGTCTTGTTGAGTAGAGGTTGTGTAACCATGATGAAAACTGATAGGTAAAAATGCTGGGATGAAGTTGTGTTGAAGGACTTTGCAGAGAAGTTAAGCAGTTGTTTTTGAGTTGGACACAAAGGTCTATCTAATGTGTGGTGTCTCTCTCTTGGACCAGGACGGGGGGAGTTTGGTGGACTCCAGTGGGCTTGTGAGGCTACCGCTGTATACTGCCTGGCTGGAGCTAATGCAGAAGGAGGTAACCTTTGACCTCTTGAGTAGTCCTCACTGGTGGATTCTGTAATTGCTGTAGTGGTTGCTTTTGGTGGTTTGGTGTTGTTGTGAAGTTGTTGACAGACTTTTTTTTTTTGGTTAACACCATTCCCTTTTGTCTTTTCCTTCTTTTTACCTTGTAGTGAGTCGTATTCATTTTATAACCATTCCACTTCCATTTCTTATCTCTGACACGAGGGTGTTTATTGCAGTCAAACAGAAACAGAGATTGTACATATCTGAAATGCTCTTATCTGGTTATTTTACGAATCAGATGAATGGCTTATATCTTCAAACTGATTCACTAAATCACTTAAGAAGTCGTTCTGGAAAGGTTAGGGTTATTGTTCCTTTAGTTTTGACACATTTGAGTTTTTTTGAGGGCCTGTTTGAAAGCCAACATTGGTTGGGAACAAAAATACCTGTTAACTTATGTTTTTCCCATATTTTATACATTTTTTTGATCATTTCAAATTGTGTAGGCCATATAACAACTTTAGTTTGGGATTTTTTTGGAGTAATTGGTCGAGGTTGACAGGTATGAACAAATGTAGGCTCGCTGGTAACATATATGTTTGAACATGGGATATTAAAGCCCTTTGTGCGTGTGAATAATTCACACTTCTAGTTTTACACAGCCACAGGGCAGATGAGGTAATATGGGTTTTTGTGTTTTCGCTAGCGGTGTTACATTCGAACCTGTATGTGTAGTGACATGAAATGATCATTTGGGGAGGAGAGATTTGTACTTTGGCTGTCACTTTAAGTTTATCACTTGTTGATGTCCTATGCATTTGACTAGTGGTTTCGATAGTAGCTAAAGACTTAATAAGTTACCAAGGAGTGCTAAGATCTAATTTAAAAAATAATAATAAAAACAGTGGTACTTTGACATACGAGCAAACTTATTTTTGAGTGTGTCTGCATGGTAATCCAATTTCATTTAAATTTGTCTATGTTATGTTACGAGCGCGTTGCCGTGCAAAAAGTTTCCGTCCCTCTCTCGAAATCCGTATCATTTTAATACTATTAAACACATTATAGTCATATTAAACCACTAGTTATTTATTACTTTGTTAATAGATAGCGAATTAGAACAAGTAAAAATGTTTTTCCAATACAGTATCCTGTTTTTGGTGTTTTTTTTTAAAAGGATTGGAACAAATTCATTTGTTTTTATTTCATTTCAATGGGAAATGTTCGTTTGAGTTACAAGAAAATCGACATACGAGCTCAGTCCCGGAACAATTTAAGCTCGTATCTCGAGGTACCACTGTACAAAAACAGGGAAAAAAAACAATTTCAGTCCTTCATTCTTTGGACAAGATTGGATCAGTTTGGATTGAAATTTAGTCTGCTTTTTGCAGATTTAGTTCCTCTTAATTCTGGCTTTAGGCGACTTAGGGAAATCATCACCTTGACAAGAAGATGATGGTTTCAGTGAGTGGAATCGAATGTACTTGTAGATGAGCTTCGTGAGTATCTCTTGATATCTTTTCCACACTGAGAACCCGGCACCCCCTCGTCTTTTGTGGTTAGCCTGGGGGGGATCAAGTGCGTCACCATGGCTGTGGCAGGCCCATCGCCCCTGGAGACGACACCTAAGGGAATTTTAACTCCTCCCAGTTAGCGGGAGGGTAAATAAGAGAGGGAAAAAAAGCCTGACAATATATGTGAGAAAATGTTGTGCTTCAAATTATTGCAAGGTATAACTTTATACACCGTTAGATTTATCTTTTTCTTGGAAAAGCTGACTTTCAGTTGTTTCATTTAGTTGTTTTTTTTTACATAAACTTAAGAAATTCAACTTTACTATTCCATTCATTTTCAAGTGATGATTAAAGCAACGATATAAAGTGTTTTAACACCACACTAAAATAAGGTAATTTATTTGTACTTTTGACAACTACTGTCATATTCCATTTCCCAAACTTTAGGTGGTCTGAACTCAAAATTTGTCTCGTATCTCAAGATAAATATTTGCTCAAAAGTTTACTCGTATCTCAAATTGCTCGTATGTCAAGGTACCCACGTCCTAGTTTGTCAACTTGTCAAATGTCTTTTCTTGTACTCCAAATTGTAGTGGCCATGTTGCTCACTTTAGCTTTTTGACCTTTCCCACATCATTTCTTACATGAATTAACAGAATGGAGCTACTGTATGATTTATTACATATTAACCAATCCTATTACTTGAAACGTGTCGTTTTAAACCCTACCGACAACCTTGTATTGTTCATAAACTTCTCATGTTTGATATTATTAAAGAAAATTAAAAAATAAAGGGATTTGCTCGGATGATTTTCTAAGCTGATCCACATTTTAGTTATTTGGGTATTAGCCTAGTTTGGAGTTGGGAGGTGAGAACTAAAATGTAACAATGGGTTTATTTGTTCAACGAATGATTGTGTTTCAGCGACATTGAAGTCGATAAACATGGATCACAATGGCAGCTAATGTCTTCATGTCATTTAACTTCCAAAACTTATTTTCTAGCCAAATAT
Source organism: Stigmatopora nigra (assembly GCF_051989575.1). Taxonomy (NCBI): domain Eukaryota; kingdom Metazoa; phylum Chordata; class Actinopteri; order Syngnathiformes; family Syngnathidae; genus Stigmatopora; species Stigmatopora nigra. The sequence goes on from NC_135530.1 coordinate 3,274,389, forward strand.
CGGGCGTCTGGGAATCCCCCATGGACCCTCCGAGGAGAAAGTAGCTGTGGTTGCTGTGGACGACTGCGACATATCCATGGCGATTCGCTTCGGAAAGCAGATCGGAAACTACTCGTGTGCAGCCCAGGGAACGCAGACCGGCCAGAAAAAGTAAAAAAACAACAAAAAACCCTATTTCCCAAGTCAATGTTGACCCTAAAAACGCACTGTTTATGTGAACACATCCTGCATTCAGAGCTTAAGACTTTCTTTGAAATCCCACAAAAGCTGTTGCGTGTTTTCACTGCCCTTTCTTGAACTTTACCTCATTTGGCTTTTTTCTCGGAAAGAAAATCTTTTTTTCGTGATCTCCTTTAAGGTCCTTGGATTTGACTGGCCCCCTTTTACTCGGAGGCGTTCCTAACCTGCCTGAGGATTTCCCCGTGCGGAACCGAGACTTTGCAGGATGCATGAGGAACCTGAGTATCGATAATAGGCCTGTTGATATGGCGGGTTATATTGCCAATAATGGCACTACTGCAGGTTAGAATTGAGCAGTGATTTGTTGTCATGTGAATAGGCTGCGACCTTAACTTTCTGTTTTTGCTTCACACTTCAGGGTGTCCTGCAAAAAGAAACTTCTGCACACCGAGTGTGTGTCTAAATGGAGGCGTGTGTGTCAGCAAATGGAACACGTACACTTGTGACTGTCCAACGGGGTATGGAGGCAAGAACTGTGAACAAGGTTAGCGCAAGCCCAAAAGTACTTGTTTAAATTGTTGACAACGCAAAAATCATGTGTATACATGTGTATACATGTGTATACATGTGTATACATGTGTATACATGTGTATACATGTGTATACATGTGTGTACATGTGTGTACATGTGTGTACATGTGTGTACATGTGTGTACATGTGTATACACGTGTATACACATGTACACACGTGTATACACATGTACACACATGTACACACATGTACACACATGTACACACATGTATACACATGTATACACATGTATACACATGTATACACATGTATACTGTACTTGCTTCTACTGGGGTATACATGTGTATACATGTGTATACATGTGTATACATGTGTATACATGTGTATACATGTGTATACATGTGTATACTTGTGTATACATGTGTATACATGTGTATACATGTGTATACATGTGTATACTTGTGTATACATGTGTATACATGTGAAATCATGTGTATACATGTGTATACATGTGTATACATGTGCATACATGTGCATACATGTGTATACATGTGCATACATGTGCATACATGTGTATACATGTGCATACATGTGTATACATGTGCATACATGTGCATACATGTGCATACATGTGCATACATGTGCATACATGTGCATACATGTGCATACATGTGTATACATGTGTATACACAGTAGAAGCAAGTACATTATATGTGTATACATGTGTATACATGTGTATACACAGTAGAAGCAAGTACAGTATATGTGTATACATGTGTATACATGTGTATACATGTGTATACATGTGTATACATGTGTATACATGTGTATACATGTGTATACATGTATACACATGTATACACGTGTATACATGTGTATACATGTATACACATGTATACACCAGTATACACCAGTATACATTATGTATACATTTATTTATTTTGACGTCTATGAATGAACTTCAAGAAAAAAAACCGTGAAAAACTCACAAAAGAACATAAAATGTTATGACCATGCTATAAATTGACAAATTCAGATATTTATCATTTTCCAGTGGTGCTGCAATTATGTCTTACATTATTTTGGTCCAGGGACTAATACATAAGAACTTATACCTATGTCAAGTTCAGGGAAATGATTCGTACTGGTGAAAACTGAACACACAAATGTTGCCCACAGTGATGCCCTCGCCTCAGTTCTTTGACGGCAGAGCGCTGGTGTCGTGGACCGAGCCAGATGTGACCATCGCCATCCCCTGGTACATGGGTCTCATGTTCCGGACCCGGCAACCAGCGGGAACCTTAATGCAAGCCAACGCTGGCTCCTCCTCCACCATCAGCCTCATGGTGAGCCACAGGGAACCCGATCGCTAGCTTCGTTTATTCTTTGTTCTTAAACCTTTCTCTCGATGTAGGTGAGCGAACAACAGGTTCGAATGGAAGTGTTGCAAAAGGAACAAATGGTGGCGTCTCTGAGTTTCCCACAAGTTCGAGTCAACGACGGGGAGTGGCATCATCTTTTGGTCGAGCTGAGGAGTGTGAAGGAGGGCAAGGCTATCAGATATGTTGCTGCAGTGTCCGTGGACCATGGCATGTACAAGGTAGCAAAAGAAAAAACTGACCACGACAGTATTAAACTTTATACCAGAACTTCGAGTTACAGTGGTACCTCGAGATACAAGCTTAATTCGTTTCGGGACTGAGCTCAAATGTCGATATTCTCGTAATTCCAATTAATATCAGCGGGGAGACTTTTTGCGCCGGTGACAAGATATATAACATAAACAAATTTAAATGAACTTGGATTACGATGCAGACACTCAAAAATAAATTTAATCTAACCTTACACTAGACTTACTTCTAATTTAGTTTTACATTTTATACCTTTCTTCTCCTGACTGAGTTGGTTCTTTTTGCCCCGCCTCCGCTCTGACTTTCAGTCAATATCGAGGGTTGTTTCCGTTTGTATTCCCTTCAAAATATTCCCAAAATGATGCAAACATATGTCCTCACAATAGGATAACGCACGGCCACTTGCCAACCAGAAGTAGTATATACTCCTCTCGTATTAGTGAACAAGCTCCGCCATTCGCACTGACTGACAAGGAAAAAAACACTGAAAAAATGCAATGCTCCACCGAGTACTCGTAGATATCTGTTATACACTAAAGATATGCGGCAAAAAAGACTCCTAAACAGCCTCTCATGTCTTGGCCACCTGGCTTTCTCGTATCTCGAAATGTTTCTTGTATCACTAGATAATTATTTCCTCGAAACTTTACTCGTATCTCGAATTGCTACTATGTCATGGTGCTCGTATGTCAAAGTACCACTATATTGTTTTCTCCAACAGAAGTCTGTCGTGATTGGCAACGACCTGCCAGGTTTAAAGCTCCAAACACTTCATGTCGGAGGTTTACCTGGAGAGGGCAATCATGTCAGAAAAGGATTTGTTGGCTGCATACAAGTAAGTGTACATGTTTCTAGCATATATTCAAATATTTATGTGAAATATGATTCCACTTTTGTCCCTTAGGGCGTCCGAATGGGGGAAACAGCTACCAACTTGGCCAATGTCATCATGTCTCGCGGCTTAAAAATCCGCGTGGAGGAAGGCTGCGACGTTTCCGATCCATGCGATGCCAACATTTGCCCTGAGAACAGCCATTGCAGCGAGGAATGGACAACGCACACGTGTGTCTGCGACCCGGGTATGGACTGCCACAACATCCCAAGAATAAATAAACAGAGGCCTAACACTGAATGACGTTTTGTCTTAAAGGCTATTTCGGTAAAGAGTGCATCGACGCATGTCAGCTGAACCCGTGTGAGCATGTTTCTACCTGCGCTCACAAGCCAAGTTCTTCGCATGGCTATACTTGCGAGTGTGGGCACAACTATTATGGACAGTACTGCGAAAATAAGTAAGTCATTCATTTGAGATAGCAAATTCGTTGTTAGTAGAAGCAAATACAGTGGTACTTCTAGATATGAGTTTAATTTGTTCTGGGACTGAGCTCGTATGTTGATTTTCTCATAACAAAAATGAACGTTTCCCATTGAAATGAACTAGAATTGAATTAATTTGTTCCAACACTCTGGGAAAACACCAAAAACAGGATATTGGATTGGAAAAAACATTTTTATTTGTTCTAATTCGTCATCTGTTAACAAAGTAACAAGTAACTAGTGGTTTAATACTTCTGAAATGTGCTTAATATCATTAAAACTAGACAGGTTTTGCGGAGGGTAGACTTTTTGCACGGCAATACGCTTGTAACATAACATAACCATATTTAAATGAACTTGGATTATGATGCAGACACTCAAAAATAAATTTAATCCAACCTAACACTAAACTTAATTCTAATTTTGTTTGACATTTTGTTACCTTTCTTCTCCCAGGTTGACTTTCAGTCAATATTGAGGGTTGTTTGATTTTGTATTCCCTTAAAAATATTCCCAAAATGATGCACACAGATGTCCCCACAATAGAATAACGCACAATCACTTGCCAACGAGAAGTAGTAGTGCCCAAATTTTTCCTCGTATCTCGAATTGCTCGTATGTCGGGCCACTCGTATATCGAGGTACCACTGTAACACCTTAAAGATCAGACCTCCCCCCCAATTGAAAGGCGTCATATATCCCTTCCTGTCTGAGGCAGGATGTTGAACCTCCCCGCCCCCGTCCCGCATGACTTGTTTTTCAAAGGTGTTTAGTCTGTGTTGTCCACCACTCCTGCATCATTCTGAATGTTTACATATAAAAATGGTTCATTCAAGTTAAAGAATGTTTACTGGAGATACTTAGATATCCTTTTTATACTTTTGTGGTGAACTAGGATTGAGAAGCCATGTCCGCAAGGTTGGTGGGGAAGTCCAATGTGTGGACCCTGCGGCTGTGACACAAGCAAGGGCTTTCGCAGTGACTGCAATAAGACAACTGGAGAGTGTCGTTGCAAGGTGAGATCACGAGTACAGTGGTACCTCGAGATATGAGCTTAATTTGTTCCGGGACTGAGCTCGTATGTCGATTTTCCCGCAACTCAGACAAACGTTTCTCATTAAAATGAACTAAAAACAAAGTAATTCGTTCCAACCCTCTGAAAAAAACACAAAAAACAGGATATTGGATTGTAAAAACATTTTTATTTGTTCTAATTTGCCATCTATTAACATATTAACACATAACTAGTGGTTTAATATTACTAGAATGTATTGAATAGTAGTTTTTGCACGGCAGTGCACTCAAAAATAACAAACAAATTTAAATGAACTTGGATTACGATGCAGACACTCAAAAAATAAGTTTAATCAAACCTAACACTAAACTTTGTTTAACATTTTAATGACTTCGGCTCTTTTTGCCCCACCTCAACACTGACTTTCAGTTGTTTGAGTTTGTATTGTATTATAATTTTAATTATATCTCAAATTGTATGTCAGGCCACTCGTATATCAAGGTACCACTGTACTTTTTTCCCCTACTCAATTATTTTCCAATTAATTATTAAATCAACATCCTTAACATCAGGAGAACCACTACCGCCCAGAAGGTAGCGACACCTGCTATCCTTGTGAGTGCTTCGCTACTGGTTCCGTGTTTCGAACCTGCAACCCAGTCACCGGGCAGTGCCCTTGTAAAGGTGGCGTCATCGGTCGCCAATGCAACCAATGTGACAACCCTTTTGCTGAGGTCACCCACAATGGATGTGAAGGTATGTCAATATGAATATATCAGTTGAATCAATGGTTTCAAAACAAAGATGGATGGTCCTTGTGTCAGTCACATCTGCTGGTACTGGAATCGAGCTAACTTTCCGTCTTTGTTGACGGCTAGTCAAGCAGAAGAGGCGACTCTAGCGTTCTTTTGGCAGTGAGAGAGCTGCTACACAATACAGTAGCGCTGAATAGAAAACTAAGAAGAATAGCAACGGCACTCAGCTTTTGACCTCATAAAACGTGCTCAGACTTTGAATTGACGGTCAATGTGGAAATCATTTGGCTGACATAAACTCTCTTTCCACAGTGGTGTATGAAGGCTGCCCTAAAGCGTTTGAAGCCGGGATTTGGTGGCCAAAGACGCCATTCGGGCGCCCGGCCGCTATGAATTGTCCCAAAGGATCTGTTGGTGAGTCACGTTTACTGGCATATGTAACATAGTTCGCCAATGTCGCCATGGCAACCCTTTTGTTGTCGCAACAGACTCAATTGGGAATTTTGTTCTCTGACTTTCAATCTTTTAGTCTTCTGTCACTGCAATGAAGGAAAATAAGGAAACATAGCTTTGTTAATCCAGCAGATTTGATAGTGATAAATGAAGCAAATTTGCTGTAAAAAATAATTTACATTTATCAATAAGTAACTGAATGTAGTACATTGGTACAGTATTAAACACATTTAGTCATATTAAACCACTAGTTATTTATTACTTTGTTAATAGATAGCGAATTAGAACAAATACAAATGTTTTTCCAATCCAATATCCTGTTTTGGGTGTTTTTTCAGAGGGTTGGAACCAATTAATTAGTTTTTAGTTCATTTCTATGGGAAACGTTTGTTTGAGTTATGAGAAAATCAACACACGAGCTCAGTCTCGGAACGCATTAAGCTCGTATCTCGAGGTACCACTGTACAGGAAAGATTAGGATATGCCACAGCGGATAAAATGTGACATTTTAACTCAATCACTCAATGTTTTAGGCACTGCCATTCGGCACTGCAGTGACGAGAAAGGCTGGCTCGCCCCTGAGCTTTTCAACTGCACCACTGCCTCCTTCGCTCAGCTCACAAAACTGGTAATTACATTCCAAAAAGTAAAAGAAATGACACTCAGTAGTGTCCATCCTCACCTAAAATTGCACTAAAAATCAATTCCCCTTCAGCAGAACGAAGATCTACGTCGTAACGGCTCCAGGATGGACGCTGAACGCTCCAAAACAATGGTCCGCTTACTCCACAGCGCCACCAATGATACCAAATCCTACTACGGCAACGATCTGAAAACGGCAGCCCGACTATTGAACCACATTCTACAATATGAGAGCCGGCAGACGGGGTTAGACTTGACCGCTGCGAGGGATGCAGAATTTAACGAGGTTAGGGGAGATTATGACTTGTTAATAAGAAAAATGGCAATTCCTGAACTACCACTTCTATGATTCAATTTCTAGAATTTGGTTCGAGCTACAAGTGCCATACTAGACCCGGACACTAAAGCGCACTGGGATCAAATCCAGAAAACAGAGGGCGGTACTGCTCACCTACTAAGAAATTTCGAGGACTACGCAAAGACTCTTGCGCGGAATGTCAGGAAAACTTACCTGAAACCCTTCACCATAGTTACAGAAAACATGAGTAAGTATGACAACGCACTTTATTGGAGCTTTTATTCTTGATTAAATCTTCTTTCTCCTTACTCCAGTTTTATCAGTAGACTACTTGGATGTGTCGGACCCCCAGAAAGCGACATTCCCCCGTTTCCAGGACATCCAGGAAGAATATTCAGGCGATCTAGGGTCCTCCATACACTTCCCATATTTCAACTTACTGCGTCCACTCCACAAAGGTAAGAAGACCACTCGAGAATATTCCCTGTTGTACATGTTCTGCACTTTTTATTAATCTGGACATAATTTTTTTGCATTTGTCTGAATCTGTAGAGCCCACCACGCCACCCACAATGCAAACCGAGACCCCCTTGGTGGTGGGTTACACGGCAGCATCTGACAGGAGCCGCCGCTATCTTGAACCACCAATTCATCTACCGGTTGCCGTGGTTATAGTGTGCAAATCGCTAGGGAGGCTGCTTCCGGAAAGATTTGACCCGGATCGCAGGAGTCTAAGGTAGCGGGCGACTTGTTCTGATTGTTTCTTCAAAAAATAAATGTTGTTACGTCACATACGGGCTATTCGAGATACGAGTAAAATTTCTAGCGAATAATAATAATAATTATCTCGAGATAAGAGACAAATTTCGAGATATGATGAAGCAAGGTGGCAAAGACATGAAAGGCAGTTTTTTGCCGCATCTCTTTCGTGTATAACAGATATCTACGAGCACTGGGTATTTAGTACTTCTCGTTGGCAAGTGGTCGTGCGTTATCCTATTGTGAGGACATTTGTGTGCATCATTTTCGGAATATTTTGAAGGGAATACAAAAGTAAACAGCCCATGGATAGTGAAATGATCCAATTCCATCCTTTGCCATTTCTCCAGGGTCCCGAACCGCCCGGTCATCAACACGGCAATTGTGAGTGCCACAGTCCACAGCGAGGGTCCTCCTCTCCCGTTGGTCCTGGACCCTCCCATCACTCTGGAGTACTCGCTACTTGAGACCGAGGAAAGGACCAAGCCCGTCTGTGTCTTCTGGAACCACTCCATTGCGTATGATGGACTAGAAAGAATCTTGGAAATTCCCTCAATGTGTCTTTCATTGCTGATGTGTTGAATTTGTGGCTGTGCTTTCAGGGTCGGCGAGACGGGCGGGTGGTCCTCAAAAGGCTGTGAGGTGCTCGAGAGGAACAATAGCCATATTAGCTGCCAGTGTAACCACATGACTAGCTTTGCTGTGCTCATGGACGTATCCAAGAGAGAGGTAATGAGTATGACAGGCGTGACTGGACGTTTGGTTGCCGGTCTTTTGGTTGCCGGTCAAATAGTGACAGAGAGTTTACTGTTGAAACCAGCTCTCAAAATTATATTCATGAGAGAGAGTTTAATATCTAAGTACTGTTTAATATCTAAGTACTGTTTAATATCTAAATACAGTTTAATATCTAAGTACTGAATAATGTCTAAGTACTGTATTATATCTAAGTACTGTTTAATATCTAAGTACTATTGAATATCTAAGTACTGTTTAATATCTAAGTACAATTTAATATCTAAATACTGTTTAATATCTTAGTACTGTTTAATATCTAAGTACTGTTTAATATCTAAGTACAATTTAATATCTAAATACTGTTTAATATCTTAGTACTGTTTAATATCTAATTACTGTTTAATATCTAAGTACTGTTGAAACCAGCTCTCAAAATTATATTCATGATTGAGAGTTTAATATCTAAATATCTACTGTTTCCAACAGTACTTAGATATTAAACAGTACTTAGATACTCAACAGTACTTAGATATTAAACAGTACTTAGATATTAAACAGTACTTAGATAGTAAACAGTACTTAGATATTAAAAAGTACTTAGATATTAAACAGTACTTAGATATTAAACAGTACTTTGATATTAAACAGTACTTAGATATTAAACAATACTTAGATATTAAACAGTACAGTACTCTCTCTCATGAATATAATTTTGAGAGCTAGTTTCAACAATAAACTCTGTCACCATTTGACCGGCGACCAAATGGGACCAAAAGACCGGCGACTAAACGTCTGAGCACCACAACAGGGGACCTGGAGTCTTTTTTTTCATTGTATTCTAACTTTTGTAACAGCACGGCGACGTCCTCCCATTGAAAATCGTCACCTACGCCACCGTATCCATCTCCCTTTTCCTGCTCCTGCTCACTTTGATCCTACTTTGCCTACTTCGCCGTCTACACTCCAACCTTCACGTCATCCACCGGAACCTGGTGGCGGCGCTCTTCTTTTCCGAGCTCGTCTTCCTCCTCGGTATCAATCAGACGGACAACCCGGTGAGAAAAAATACTGTGAAATAATATCATAGTCAAAGCTCTGAACATTTACAGTAGACACATAAGGGATCATAAGATGTGGGTATACTTTGAAGTCTACATACACATACACACCTCCCCAAGTGGAGACATGCTGCGACTGGTACCTGTCTCGAGAAGCAATGGGCCCTGAGGCAAGCTTTCTAATTCAACCTGATAAATCTCTCCCATGTGTGCTTTTTTTGGGGGAAGGTTGTCTTTTACAGGCATTAGGGAAGGATTTAAATGTCCTTTTAGTCTACCTTGGTGTAGATAAGAACTCTTTGTAGCTCCAGAAGGGATAATGGCTCATTGTTGACTATATGGAACTTCTCTATTTCACGCCAGAGATGTTGGAATGTTATTGTTTTTTTTTTTTCGCTATTTGACAGCGGTTTATTCATGCAGACCATCTGCAAGGTGATTTATCAAACTGCCAGACTCTGTGATCTTTTTATATTGCAATTCTTTTGACAAAGTGCAGAGAATAACGTCATGGAAAGGTATGTTGCTGAATGGATGCTTTTTTTTATAGTTTGTGTGTACAGTCATAGCCATCCTGCTACACTACTTCTACATGTGCACCTTTGCATGGATGTTTGTGGAAGGCCTTCACATCTACCGCATGCTGACCGAACTGCGGAACATTAACCATGGACACATGAGGTTCTACTACGCTATAGGTTGGGGAATTCCGGCAGTCATCACAGGTAAAAATGAGTAGTGGGACGGAGTTATGAGACTAAGCAACCAAATTCAAAGTGTCAGGCTATTTGTTATACAGTGGTACCTCGACATATGAGACATTTGAGATACGAGTACAATTTTGGGCAATATTTATCTTGAGATACGTGCAAAAATTCACATTTTAGTATACAATTAAACTATTAGTTGTGTTACTTTGTTAATAGATGGTGAATTAGAACAAATTAAAATGTTTTTTTTCAATCCATGATTCTGTTTTGGGTTGGAACGAATTTATTTGTTTTTAGTTCATTTCTATGGGAAACGTTTTATTTGTTTTTAGTTCTTTTCTATGGAAAATCCACATACGAGCTCAGTCCCGGAACACATTAATCTTGTATCTCAAGGTACCACTATATTAGAAAAATCATTTTCTGACCTTTGACCTCAAAATGGAATCACTTCTTCCATTTAATATTGCCAACTATCATCTAAGTTTGATAATATATTGTCCCTTTCTGTGTTGTTGAGTTATTGTTGCGAAAATTCCATTTCTGACCTTGTGACCTTTAACCTCATTACCACCAAAAATGTGCTTTAAAAAACAAAAAAAATGAAGGTCTGGCTGTTGGACTGGACCCTCAAGGCTACGGGAACCCGGATTTTTGTTGGCTGTCAGTGCATGACACGCTTATTTGGAGCTTTGCCGGACCCATTTTTGTTGTCGTCTTGGTACGTTTATCCTTTTCTTTTTTTTAAAGAATGAGGACAAAATGATCAAACTTATTTTTTATTTTTCTTCTGGCAGGTTAACATCGTTATTTTCATCTTGGCTGCAAAGGCCTCCTGTGGTCGTAGACAGAAGGCCGTTGAGAAGTCTGGCGCTATGTGAGTAAATTCATTAGATGCTATAGTGGTACCTTGAGATATGAGCTTAATTCGTTCCGGGACTGAGCTTGTATGATGATTTTCTTGTAACTCGAATGAACTTTTCACATTGAAATGAACTAAAGACAAATTAATTTGTTACAAACCTCTGAAAAAACACCAAAAACAGGATATTGGATTGGAATTTTTTTTTGATTTCTTCTAATTTGCCATCTGTTAACAAAGTAACACAGAACTAGTGATTTAATATTAGTTAAATGTGTTTAATAGTACTAAAATTATACAGATTTTGAAGGGAGGAGAGACTTTTTGCACGGCAACGTGCTCGTAACATAACATAAACAAATTTAAATAAACTTTTAATTCAACTTACATTTTCCTGTCCATTTTGATATATTAGCCCAGCTCTTCGCATGGCCTTCTTCCTCCTGCTCCTCATCAGCGCCACCTGGCTTTTAGGTTTAATGGCAGTCAACAGTGACGTGCTTACCTTCCATTATCTCTTTGCTGGTTTCAGCTGTCTGCAGGTGAGTTGATCTTGACACCATAAACCACTCCATCAGGACACTACACGCACATTTATTTGTATTTTTTTACCTCCACAGGGTGTTTTCATCTTCTTCTTCCACATCATCTTCAACAAAGACGTCAGGAAGCACTTGAAGAACGTCTTCACAGGGAAGAAAAATCTCCCGGAGGAGACAGGCACCATGCGATCATCTTTACTCACAGTCAGGCTCACTTTTAGCCTTTTTTTCTCCATCTCCTACCCTATTTTTTTGCTGATTTCACCATTTTTTACAGCGTTCTCTCAACTGCAACAACACAGACGACGGCCCCATCTACCGGGCGGCCATGGGCGAGTCTACCGTCTCTTTGGACAGCACGTTCAGGTCAGGAAAGAGCCGCAATGGCTACCTGGCTTACGCACTCAGGAGGTACAGCACGCTAACTGACCGCATGGCCGCTTCTAGAATTTAGATGCATGAATGAGTGACACTAACTAGTTCACCTCTTTACACCAAATCTTTTCTACATTTTCCAACTCTGAACTAAAATACATGCAATGAATTTATCATGCCGTCCACTACATTTGAAAGTGGAGGGTACGCTGCTGTCTATACGGTGGTACCTCGAGATACGAGCTTAATTTGTTCCGAGACTGAGCTCGTATGTTGATTTTCTCGTAACTCAAACAAATGTTTCCATTTAAAATGAACTAAAAACGAATTAATTTGTTCCAACCCTTTGGAAAAAACACCTAAAACACGGCAACGCGCTCGTAATATAACATAAAAAAAATTAAATGACGCTGTCTGCTCATATATCAAAATTTGTCTCTTATCTCAAGATAAATATGCTCAAAATTTTACTCTTATCTCAAATTGCTCCGTATGTCGAGGTACCGTTATAGCAGCTTTCAAGCATTTTTGCCAACTCACTGAATAACTGGCGACCAATCCAAGGTGGAGTACCTCAGTTTTTTTTTTTAAATCCACTCCGTCAGTGGCGATACATTTTTTCTAGAAGATGTTTAGCCGGTATTAGATTTGGCCTGCGCTCGTAAATCTGTCAACAGAGTAACGTGAGCTGACCCCGGGGTTAATGGCTGCCATGGGGGTGGCGACGTGGCGTGCCGCCTTGTTCTGGAGGCAAGAAATCTGGCTAGATGTTTGCATGAGATGGAAGCATAACTGCTTAGATGGGAATTTATGACTTACACGCTTGCATGGAATTGTCCTCCAGTCAAATTCTTCTCAGTTACAAGCGGTGAAGATTGGACGCAAGAATTGTTTGTCACAACGTGAATCATTCCGGAATGTTTTTTGCTTCTCCACCTGAGCAGGGAGGAGTCTGGACAAAAGCCTAGCGTCGTTTCAGGAGTGGCTAAAGGACACACTGATCTGGACGGGCCTCTGTTCCACAGAAGTGGCTCCAAGGCAGACGGTTAGTTTGTTTAAAATTCACTAGAACTAACGTTTCAACTCACTGAACGACCCATCTGTCAGACTCCGACACAGACAGCGAGCTTTCATTGGACGAGAACAGCTCCTCCTACGCGTCATCCCACTCATCGGACAGCGAAGACGACGATGTGGACGTCAAGCCCAAGTGGAACAATGAAAGACAGCCGGTTCATAGCACTCCTAAGGGTAGAGGTCCGGTGGACTCGGTGTCCAACCACGTGGCGCCATACTGGCCAACTGATGCCATGACGGCCAGCGATAGCGAAGACCCCAGCGCCCCGGAAAAGCTAAGGGTTGAGACCAAGGTCAACGTGGAGCTCCATCCGGAGAACAAGATCAACCACATGGTTGACCGGGATGGAGAATCGCCTCAGGATGGAGATAAGCAGGCTAGCGGACGCGCCAATGAGGCTATGACGCCAACTGCTCAGACCAATAGCAACCAGCCACCGGAGCAGAGGAAAGGTATGAGAAGATTGGGTGCTCGGACGTTTGGTCGCTGGTCTTTTGGTCGCTGGTAAAATGGTGACAGAGAGTTTACTGTTGAAGTCAGCTCTCAAAATTATATTCATGAGAGAGAGTTTATTATCTAAGAGAGAGAGTTTAATATCTAAGTACTGTTTAATATCTAAGTACTGTTTAATATCTAAGTACTGTTTAATATCTAAGTACTGTTTAATATCTAAGTACTGTTTAATATCTAAGTACTGTTTAATATCTAAGTAGTGTTTAATATCTAAGTACTGTTTAATATCTAAATATTGTTTAATATTTAAGTATTGTTCAAAAACTAAGTACTGTTTAATATCTAAATACTGTTTAATTTTTAAGTACTGTTTAATATCCAAGTACTGTTTAATATCTAAGTACTGTTTAACATCTAACTACTGTTTAATATCTGAGTACTGTTTAATATCTAAGTACTGTTTAACATCTAAGTACTGTTTAATATCTAAGTACTGTTTAATATCTAAGTACATTTGACCGGCGACCAAACGTCCGGTCACGGAATATTGACAGATTCAAGACGGTGTGTGACTGTGTTTGTTCCTCTCAGGCATCCTGAAGAATAAAATCAGCTACCCGCCACCTCTAAGCGACAAAAACATGAAAAACCGTCTCCGGGAAAAGCTGAGCGACTACAACTCCCCCACCATAACTTCGCCACCGCCGAATTACAACACAGCCACGTCCCCGTCCCCCGTCAACATCATGGGGCCGCCGTCCCGTCAGCCTTCGTCGGCCTCCAACGACGGCAAACGCCCCAGTAACAAGGGCAACGGGTCCCTGGTCAAGCCACCCCTCGCACCTCGGCCGCAGATTGGCGTCGGCGGCACGTTGCCGGCGGGCGTGTACCGCGACACTAATGGCGGGGTCGCCATGCACTTGAAGTCGGGGACAGTCAACGGCACCAATGGCACTGATTCAGAGTGAGTATTTTCTCTTATTTCACTGATTCTTCGTCATGCAACAATTGAAAAATAGACATTTCCCATTGAAATGAACTAAAAACAAATTAATTTGTTCCAACCCTCTGAAAAAACACCAAAAAACAGGATATTGGATTGGAAAAACTGTTTTATTTGTGCTAATTCGACATCTATTAACAAAGTAACACATAACTAGTGGTTTAATTTTACTAAAATATGTTTAATAGTACTAAAATTATACAGATTTTGAGTGCAGGGGGGATAATTTTTGCACAATTTTTGCACGGCAACGCGCTTGTAACTTAACATAAACAAATGTAAATGAACTTTAATTATGATGCAGATGCAATTTTACTCCTATCTCAAATTGCTCGTATGTCAGACCACTCTTATGTCAAGGTACCACTGTAATGTAATGATACTTCGATCTCACCTGTTAGGGACATCCAGACCAGCCCGCCATTGTGAGAGGAGGAGACCCAATACCAGGAGACCCACATCCATCCCATGTCTGTCTCCTCCAGAGATCAGTATTACCCAGCGGAAGGAAAAGAAAAAAAAGGAACAATAAAGGGAATAAAAGAGAATACGGTGATGGAACCTGAGTGCCAAATGCATCAAAGGAAAAAAGCAGGGGAGCAGAAACTCAATATATGAAGACTTTCCCCTCTTGGAATGTATTGCAAAAAAAGGACTAGAAAAAGACAAGTTGGTACATTTGTAGTCCAATAGGATTTCATGGATGGATTTTTTTGTTTTTTTCCATCAAGCTTCAACAATTTAGGAGGCCTTACAAACATATTTGGACAGATCAAGAGCACTAGTAGAAGAATGGATATGTTGAAGCACTATAAGACCACTTTTTACTTTTTGTGAAGATTCTGCTTGTTTTCTTTTCAGGATTTTTCAGTTAAAATGTGTCATCGCAGCTAAACTTTTAAGTTATGTTTACCAATCACAAGGTGCCTTTGTCCTTGTTTTCCACCTGTGTTCTGCCTGTGTGATCAATATTGTTAATATGTGGTTATTTTTCGAATGTTCGGACACTGGAAAAGTTTTGTAACATAATGTATATTTATTTTTTATGGTTCTGTGACACTGGAGTTCAAAATTTATCTAATTAAAGATGTCGGATTTTTACACACTGCTTTTTTTTAGTGTTTGCTGGTTTGGAAATGGGAGAATAATGTTGCTGAGTGCAGATAAGGACGTTACCTTACAAGGTAATGGAGTTCTTCCAGGCTCCCTTGACATTATTTGCATTTTTTTTTCCACAGCTCAGCCCACTTAAATGCCGGCATTTTGCTTTAAGCATGAAGATATGGTAGAGCGTTTTTGGACTAAAGTTTTGTAGTGAATTTCCTACCAAAGCCTTCAGTTGTCTGAATCAATCCAACCTTCAAAACTATTTTATGGCTAGAAAATGTTGACAGCTGCGACACATAAAAAAGAGCATCAATAGTAACCTCATATAATTTATATATATTTTTTATGAATATTACCAGATTTTACTCACCAAAAATCATTTTTATGTCCTGTCGTATTTCTGGCATACGTTTTTATCCGATTTAGTGCTGAAAATATTCTTTCCCGAGACATCTGGAAGAAGCACAACCAGGGGAAAAAGCAATGAAAGGAACCTGACTGAAAATTTTGAATTATTAATTAAAGTATTCATGGACTAAACATAATTATCATCAATCTGTGATTCAGATATTTTTTTGGCCAACAAAGAAGGCCTTGCAGGCCCTGACTGACGGTCCACCACTGGTATTATGTGAAAGCTTAGAAGGCTGGGTCATATTTCAGGCCGATTAGGGCTTCTGTTGTCATGGCAACCTCTGCCATCACGTTGTCTTGACAACCACGATGCAATACCGCCCTCTAGCGGAGAATTTCCAAAAACGCCTTCAACCTACTTTTATTCCGTTCTGCTTCCACTTAGCGGTCACAACCGGAATAAACCATCTACCATTGGATGTTGTCATCCAGGGCATCCCTCCCATTGAGCGGCACCCATAACGTCACTTCCCCGGG
Organism: Stigmatopora nigra; assembly: GCF_051989575.1. NCBI lineage: Eukaryota > Metazoa > Chordata > Actinopteri > Syngnathiformes > Syngnathidae > Stigmatopora > Stigmatopora nigra. The sequence goes on from NC_135530.1 coordinate 3,290,787, forward strand.
CCCTTCCCTTAGCTGTCAACCAGAGCGAAAGCAACAAGAGGCGACGGTAGCGTCTCCCCCCGTTAAGCCTCGGCCTAAAGCTAACGGTGCTGCCTGGCCCCGGTAGCTCTCCGCTCCCACCACGGTGGAGGGACAGGGACACCAAGATCTATTTAACCGGACTGATAAACGGGAGCGATTTCATGGGGATCTTCTCGTGATGGATTGACCGAGAGGCGCAGTATTTTTTTTTTCTGGAGATCCGGAGCAGCAGCAGGTGTACTGACGAATAATCGAAGGCCAATCTCAGTGTTCATGAAACTTTGCTACGATTTACGTGCAGGGTAAGTCGATATTTATAGGAGTTTAAAAAAAGATCGCTTTGCAGGGTTTAATATATTGCACACGTGATATGGCAAGGTTAAGTAAGATGGCATTAAAATGAAGTGAAATATGTTTTTATGTAAGATAAAAACACCATACTGACTGAAAATTATTAATTATGACAGATGGGCCTTCTGTGGTTCATCAAAATATCATTTAATTATTTTTGTGTTATTAATTAAAATATGGAAATTGAAGAATAGTGATAAGACTTGAGTTCATTATTATAAATTCATGGAAATGATTTAAACTCATTTAAATGTCCAAAAAAATGTATAATTATTAGTAACTCCACCTGCAGTTATTTGAATACTAGTATAAAGTATAATTATTTTTATTACTTATTATTTGTAATAATTTTAGACATTTAATCGAGCATTAATGCAAATGACTAGTTTGGACAAATGTTGCACTATTTGTAATAAATTTAGACATATTTAATCGACTATTAATGCAAAATGAGTAGTTTGGACAAATGTTGCACTAAAACAAGTTCATTTTAATGGTTTTTATTTATTATATTCCAGAATGGGTTAACTATTAAGATCAACAAAATAAAAATGAGTTATCGTGCATAATAAAATGCAAAATAGATTTAATTTTCTAGCATGTCAGCCTAGTGATATTATTGGATGGTTGCTTTAAAAACTAACAGTAAAAAAACATAGAAAAAAACAATATTGTGAAAAGAATCACAATCAGACAAGATGGATAAAAAATTCTCATTGTTTATTTTTTATTTTAGCCCGCTTGCCCTGTCCTATGACTATTTTTACCAGAAATTGACCTGTTGTCCCCAATTTATTGATCATGTCTGTTTATGTAACTCCTGGCCGGGGTGATATAATCACATCTGCAACCTTGGGTCATCATTAGTAATTACATTCACTAAGTGTCATTGCTTTGAGTGCTGATTGACTGAAATAAACCCAGACGCCAATCCTTTTTTTTCCCAAGTCAAGCCCGAATAATTAGTGAAAAACTTTATATGCTTTTTAACTCATACAATGCCATTGACAGTGATAGGCGCCCAATCCATTTAGAGGGGACTAATCACAATGATATTCATGACTGTATTAAAAAATGCAGACTTGTAGGTTAACTCAGATGATAGTGCTACTATTTGTGTAAGTCAAATATATTCCTATGGGATTTTTGAGTTTGATTCTATTTTAGACTGTCTAATATAGGCCAGGTTTACTTCTGTGTCTTTTTTATAGCTCTTAATCCATGAGCGACTGTGATTGGCTAGTGTGCTGTCTGTGACCTTTGCGGCTCATCTACTACAGGTCATTGATGTATATCTATCTATCTAGCTGGATCAATCTAGCTGGATCTATTTAGCTTGATCTATCTAGCTGGATTCATCTTGCTAGATCTACCTAGATAGATCTAGAAAAATACACGGATTTAAGTAGCTCTAGATAGCTATAGATATAGATCTGGATACTCTAGTTAGATCTAGATAACTCCAGATAGATCTAGGTATATATAGATAGATCATTATGGCTCTAGGTAGATCTAGATAGATCCAGAAAGCTCGAGATAGCTCTAGATAGCTCTAGATAGCTCTAGATAGATCTAAATGTATCTAGATAGATGTAGATGGATCTAGATGGGTCTAAATGGATCTAGATGGGTCTAAATGGATCTAGATGGATTTAGATGGATCTAGATGGATCTAGATGGATCTAGATGGATCTAGATGGATCTAGATGGATCTAGATGGATCTGGATGGATATATATAGATTTAGATATCTCTAGATAGCTCTAGATAGCTCTAGATATCTATGTAAAAATAAAGATGAACTGAATGAACTGAGCAGGTTGCCATAATTGTGTCGCGTAGTGAAATACTCGACTGTTGCTTCTGTTGCATCTCAGGCCACCTATTTTATTGGCATGCCTCTACATTCATATTTCTTTTTTCTATTCACAGCAGCAGTATTATGTAAGGACATAAATGTTTGATGAGATCCCAAGCATTTGCTTTTAAAGTGACAGTAGAATAAATGAAGAATCCAGTTGGACTCTCCTATTTTTTCTCCCAACTTCTTTTGGAGCATTTTAGTGAGAGTTTTGGACTGCCTTCTTGTTTTCAACGGGTTGGTAGCACTCTGAAGTGAGCTTGTCAACAGTCGATATGGCGTTATAGCACAACACGGCCATTATGTCTGCACCCACGGAACCACTCTAGCTGTAGAAATGAGGCCAACTGATGCGCTGTGGTCAAATACGTGTCAGACGGTTAAAAGGATACGCTCGTCACGGGTTACATCCTGTGTTGGCTGACTTTCACTCTTCTGTCACCCTACAGGGTTGCCGTCCGCCATGTTAAGCTAAAGCCTAGGTGTGCGGTGTTGACCATGCTCAAGCGCCTGGACAAGATCCGCTTCCGAGGCCCGAGGACGCGGGACGACTTCCCGGAGCTGGGCGACTCGCCGCCGGCATCCGACAACGAATGTAGCGACGACGTGCCGGCCAAGCCACGCCCAGCTAACGACGAATCTCCACGAGACCCTGTAGGTGACACCTAATAATGAGATTGCGACACTTAAGTCGTTTAATCTTGACTGTGGGAAGGAAGTTGGTGTTTTGATGCTCTTGTCAATTCTTCTGCTTGGTTTTGGACCTCTAACCTCATCATAGTTATCACTTTTGCAAAAGCAGATGATGTTTTTGATTCATATTTATATGGAGGCTTAGTGACGTTGACTTGTATAGAGTTAGGGGATGTTTGACAATAATCACTTTCTTCGTTCTTGAGTTATCTTCGACACAAACAGCATGACAGTTCATAGCTAAATATGTAGTACAGTGGTACCTCGAGATATGAGCTTAATTTGTTCCGGGACTGAGCTCGTATGTCGATTTTCTCGTAACTCAAACGAACGTTTCCCTTCTTTTTGCAAGGCAACGTGCTCGTAACATAACAAACTAATTTAAATGTACTTGTATTATGATGCAGACACACTCAAAATATAATAACTTTACACTAAACTTAATTCTAAGTTTGTTTTAAATTTTGACATTCTTTTCCTATAAAGGCCTATAAAACTGATAATAGTTTGATGACCATTAATAACAGTTTTTCAATTCATAATATTTTCATAAAATAATCACTATAATTGTATCATAACTTCAGTGATAGTACTCATAAAGATGTAATCTACAAACTACTCACATGCTCATTTTAAAGTATGAAGATGCCAAACATACAAATAAAGTACTTAATTAATAATACCTTATATACATTTATCTAAAAAAATGCATAAGTTAAGTCCTTTCTATCAAAGCGCCCTAAAAAAGACGACACCCTTACATCCCCCTTAAACGCAATGAGGGTGAGCCGATGCTCAACCTGACCTGACGTAACCCCGCCACCCCCCGCCAAGACAGAATCGGCCAACCAATTGATGCGAGAGCGGGTGTGCTACGAATTCCAATAGGTATTAATACCCCTGCGAGGCACTATACCTCATTAGGTGATGCATGTTCCTCAGTATACATCACACTCTGGCATATTTCATCAGGTTTGACTCATTTTGCCTCCTCCGAGTCCTTCCCCCAAATGAAGCGTATTTGTTTCACGTCTCTTGAAACGCATTGGCGCTGGCTGTTGGCGGGGAAAAGCCTCTGCAGTGTGTGCACGCGCATACGTGCCTGTCTGGTTTTTAAAGGAACCGTGTTGAGCAGCGGATAACCTGCGGTTGTCCTTTTGGGGCGAGCTTTCCTGCTTAAGCAACTGTCTTTTCATCATGTGACTCATACTGTTTGTTTCTATGTATAGGCTGGTTCGGGGTCTCCCATCATGGCAGCGGCAATTCAAGACTTTCAGAGATCGGAATCGGACCGACTGAATGAAGTTAAAGGACACTTGGAAATTGCCTTACTGGAGAAACACTTTCTACGTGAGTATATTGTGTGTGTTTTGCATATAATGAACATGAACTGTGTTAAAGTGAGTTGAGGATTGACTTATTCCATTTGTTTTGTTGCCATTTTTTGTTGGGATATTTTACAAAAAAATATAGTGGTACCTTGACATACGAGTGGCCTAATATACGAGAAATTTGAGATGCGAGTAAGATTTCGGGTAAATATTTATCTTGAGATACGAGAGACATTTTGATATATGATCATAGTTCTTTTTTTCTGTTTATGTTTCATATGTACTGTTAACGGATGCACTTTTTTATGTGTATCGTATCTTGTGCTGACCCGGCCTATCTGTCAAATTTTTAAAGTCAATATGGCCCCCGAGCCAAAAAGTTTACCCACCCCTGGTTTAGCATGTAAAAACTTTAAAATACTAACTAAAACTAACAAATAGCCAGACTTCCATTGCTAGTTTCATGCTGTATTCTGAACCAGGGCCCCTTTTCAGTCCTTCTTTGTCCTTTTATCACTTCATAGCGATTAGGAGGAGAACGAGGGAAGGATAAGGAAGCGCGTGAGAGAGAACACCTCCGGCTATGTCCTCTCGTTGCTAATGCGCCCTGCCATTGGTTAAAAAAAAAAAAAGACAGATTTATTGTCAGCCTCTCAAAATGGGTACTCGATGACAGATAATTCAGCAACTCCATACGGGGTGGTCTTGCTTCCTCAATAGATTTTCCTTTGCTTCTTCTAGTGGACTTTTGCATTTATGCTGGCTCCAAGACATGATAAACAAATAGGGCAATTAGTCTTTAAGATCTTGGTATTCATCTGACTTTGCTTTCAAAGGTCTTTTGGCTCGCCTTCCTAAAATAATGCCAGGACCTACGCTGGCCTGGGAAAACAAACATCCCACTTAGAAGTATTGTGTTCAGGCCCACACCGGACGTAAAAGTTTCCATTCAAAATAGTGCATGCAGACACCATGACCCGTGTGGCCTTCCTTTGGCATTGATGGTCACTGTTGCTATTTTCAGGGAACTTAATTGGTTAATATGTAACCACCTAGACATGAAATCACATAAAAGATGCTGCTTCATCTGTTTTGTTTAGTTTTTTTTCCATTCCGGTCATTTGTCATTAAGAAATAGTTTTTTTATGTTTATCTGGCAATAATATCTTTATTCAACCACTCTGTAACTTGGTTAGGTGTCAGTTCATAGTTTAGTGGTCATTGGGTAGCGTTTATTTCCTGTTTGGTTCCTCTTGACTGCCTCTGTTGGATTGTTTCCCCAATCAAGTTGTCCTACTAACCACCTACTCTTTCCTCTTTCTATTTTTGGTCAAGGTGTTTTCCTGTTAAGGAGGTTTTTGTTTCTGTTGTGGCATTGACAAATGACATTAGGCTTAGGGGTTAAATATAAGGAAACAAGAGCATTTCAAAGTCTTTTCCATTGTGTGACAATAAAAGACATGCCTAGCTTGCGATAAATAGAGCAGCAAATAGAAAGCCAATCGATGCTCGTCATGATTACGGGAACTGTGTTTATTTTTTCCAGAGTTTTTAAGAAGGACAGGTTTTGGTGCATTAGCCACATCGATAGTACGATAGCGTGACCTCGTACTGGATTCGACCAAGATGCTTAAAATGTAAACAAAGGTGGACATTGTGCCGACTTGTATTTTTTTTACAGTTTAACAGAATGACCATTGTCGTTTTTACTGAATTGGTTGTGAAGTGGTACATCTGGGTCCTTTTCATGCAGGCTTATTTTCTGGTTTTTGGTGTGTTAAAAGAGTGGCTAATTTAAGTCAGTGAAGTATGAGTGATAGTTTATGAGATTGAAGATGGCAGGTTTTCAACAGCCAGTCACCTGGTGGCCTTAGGGAATGGATTAAAATTAAAGCAAAACGTAGAAAAAACTTTCAGGTCCTATAACACTGCCTGCAAATACTTGAGTTTGTGCATCCTTTGCATTTAAAAGCGCATACACAGATTTACAAGCACTTTAAGATGATACTAGGGATGATACGCTTGTGTAAGGTACAAAAATCAAGGTGAATTGTTTGTTAGCTTGTCCATTTTCTTCTGATTTACACATTTCTTGCTTGCCATGGCTTGGCTCAGTGCCGCTATGGAGGTCACAATGGATCTATATAGTGGTACCTTGACATAACAGTGGGTAGACATATGAAAAATTTGAGATACAGGTACAATTTTGGGCAAATATTTATCTTGAGATACAAGATGGCTGCACGGTATCGTACTAACCACCTACTCTCCAAGAACAGAGGCAACCCGGGAGAAGAAATGTATAAAAATGTCAAACAAAATTAGAATTAAGTTTAGTGTAAGGTTACATTAAACTTATTTTTGAGTGTGTGCATCGTAATACAAGTTCATTTAAATTTGTTTGTTATGTTACGAGCTCATTGCCTTGCAATAAAAGCCCCCTCCTCTACCCTCTGCAAAATCTATATTTTTTTAGTTCTATTAAACACATTTTAGTATACTATTAAACCACTAGTGATTTGTTATTTTGTTAATAGATGTCAAATTAGAACAAATAAAACTTTTTTTCTGTTCCAATACCCTGTTTTTTGGTGTTTTTTCACAGGGTTGGAACAAATTAATTAGTTTTTAGTTTATTTCAATGGGAAACGTTCATTTGAATTACTAAAAAATCAATATACGAGCTCAGTCCCAGAACAAATTAAGCTCATATCATGAGGTACCACTCTAAACCTACAGTATATGTATTGTGTGTATGCATTGGCGAGTGAGGTTGTTGTTGTTTTCCAAGAGATGATTGAAAGTGATATTGTGCAGGGTCGCGTAAGGAAGGTCATTGTGTGCTCTATACTAGGCGATCAATGCGGTGTCCTAGCTGCTGTTCCACTTCACGCTGAGATGAAAATAGCCCCTCCCTACCAACTACATTAACTTCTGCTTTGGAAAATCATCGTGTAACTTAAAGTCAGTTGCGTTAGAGATCAATCACATGGTTATTGTTATTTACAATGCCACTTTTTGGATTATTCTGGTGATGCATAATTTTGATCATTTTTGTACTTCGACCCGTCACATGATAAAGTCAATGAGTCTCGACAACTAGTTTCTAGTGAGTCACATGTTTATTGCACAATTTCAATAGTTTTGGATCTGTGTGTTTGTCTTGATGATTGATTTTTCAATATTATTTGATAAAATACAATCAAATAAGGTTGAATTTAGGCTACTTTGAGTCAAAAGGCCAAAGCTCATCAAGTCACAAGATAAAATAAACATGGGTTACGCTTCCTTCTTTTTTTGTCTGTTGCAACTACGAGCAAATCACAGTGTTGTTTCATTTTTGGCATCACAAGAACAGAGTTATACTTCTCTCTGTCTCTTACGCCATGACCCTTAATGACCTCCACCTTCACATCATGAAAAGCGCCATTGTCCCAACTGCTGATTGGGAAAGTTCTCACAGTACTTTTCTCTTTGAGGCCTTGGCAAAACTTGCTACATAGTTGCTTTGCTGACTTGTACAAAATAGGATACATAACCCTAACCCAAAAACGTGAAAGAAGCTAAGCTCCAGTCTGAAATCAGAACAATATACCGTATTTTCACGACTATAAGGCGCACCGCATCATAAGCCGCACCCTCAATGAATGACATTTTTTTCCATATATAAGGTGCACTGTATTATAAGGCACACTGTCTATTTTGGAGAAAATGTAAGACTTTTAAGTGCGCCTTATAGTCGTGAAGATACGGTAAATGCTATTAACTTCCAGGTATGAAGCACTCACTACTTTACAGTCACCTCTAGAGCCAGCCATTGTTGATGTTTTGGATTTTTTTTGTATAAAATCTTGCATTGGGGGAGGAGCTATATGAGGGAATATTTTGTAAACTAAGATGGCATCTGCATATTTAACAGTATTGTTTCAGTTCAGGCGTTTGTGTTTTTTTTAATATCCGACAGTGGTGGTTTTTGGTTTTCTGTTTTTTCCATATATAAGGCGCACTGTATTATAAGGCGCACTGTCTAGTTTGGAGAAAATTTAAGACTTTTAACTGCGCCTTATAGTCGTGAAAATACGGTACTATGTAATGTACTTCTGAGCGATTATAGATTCCAACCCTTCTTATGGTGGAGGCCCCACCTCTGGGTACCTTCAGTGCCGCCCTCCTGTAGTTGCCCAAATCTACTCAAGCTAATACTAGTTGCAAATCACCTGGACTACACGCAAACGGAGTAGTTTTCGCCCTGGAGGAAAACCATGTAGACGTTGAAGGTGTTTCAAGGATTTGGAAAGTTTTCAGTGAAACAGGAAAGAAGTGGCAGCCGTGGCTTGCTTTCAAGACAGGCCCAAAGCGGCCTCCCTACCAGCTAACTCTTGTTCCAGTGTTCCGACAAGTGGTCGGCTCCAGAGGCGGATGGGGGTTTGCAAAGTGGACGACTTCAGCTTTGACAGCTTCGAGCTGTTGTACGCTGGAGCGGTCGAAAGGCTGAAAGGCCACAAGGGTAGCAGTGGTCTCAGTGAGTTTGTCAGCGATTTTTTCGTTTAATGGAGTCCTGAAATGGTGTCCTGAGATGAAAACTTGCACATATACATGTCTGTGATCCAAATTTACGAAGGGAATAGAGTTTAATGCGAAGAGCCTGGGAAGAACAGGATTGCCTATAGTAGGGGGAGGGAATCTATGGCCCGGGAGCCACATATGGCTCTTTTGATGGGTGTATATGGCTCTCCATTAATCTCTGAGGTTAACTATGGAAACTGATGGTGTGAAAGTGCAGGAATAGGAGCGTTACGTTGGTATTATAGCATTGACATTATAATAATTTGTTTTTGTTTACACTTTTTTTGCAAGGATTTTGTCATTGATACTCATTGATTAGCCATAATGTAAAAAAATGTTGAATTTAGAGACTTTTTGGACTTTAAAAGTGGTGAAGCGACTAAAAAAGGCACACAATTTCAAGTATGTTGACTTTTAAATTCGGACGAAACATGGCTTTCAAGGGTTAACATTAAAAAAAATATGAATTGTTTATGGCTTTTTCCATTAAAAAGGGTCCTAACCCTTTGGCCTATAGTCTTCTATTTGAAACATGTCAAAGTTCTTGGTCCAAAGTCTCAGGTGGGAACTTTGTCTGGTAAAAAAATGAAGGTTATTGATCTGGAATTGCCAAGGTTTTTAAATCAGATTTGAATTTCAGTCTCTGGCGATATCACCACCAATCCAATCCGTGGGTGCATCATTTCAATGCGCTCATTTTCTAATAGGTTTACCTGACGATTGCTGCTCTCCTGGCACCGATAAGCTAATCTCCTTAGACCGTAGAAGCCTTTTTTCCTGACCTTTCTGACCTATACAGACATATTTACTATATCATCTCCCCAAATGCTGAAACCAATCATTTACAGAATTCAAAACACAATGTGTGAAACTTTCTCTAAAGGAAATGTCAGCTTGATAAAAAGTATCCGCTACCATGATCACTAATGGTGTCAAATGAGTTAAAGTTCAATTAAAAAAAGAAAGGACTTTTTATTTTACTTATATATTAAAAAGAGACACATACTCTGCCCCCCTCTGTGGGTATTTGGACTTTTGTTCTCACTTTATTGCCTTCCGTCCTTAAATATTCATGCATCCCTTTAGTCGTTGGACAAAGGAGTGAAAAGAAATGTAGCCCATGTTGTTGTAGAAAGTCCTGATACCTGAAACCACTCGTTCCTAGAGACTGACGGGGTGGATTATTGGGTCACAGCTGCAGGTGAAAGACCGAATGTTTGGTGATTAAACAAAGCCAAGACTTTGGGTTACTTGCACAACAGTTGCCCATTTAAGGAGATCTTGGTTGTGTTGTTATTGTATTCTATTACACAGTACGTAGGGTTTCCACAATATCGTCTATGTATAATTTTTAATCCTGGATTGCTTTGCTTTACCATCAACAATTATTTTATTGATTTGTTTTCCAGAGGAGGAACTGAGGAAGCTTCGCGAGGAGACGAATGTGGACTCCTTACGACAGGAGTTGGAGAGGGAGCGGAGTAAACGCCTGGATCTGGAGCAGAAGATGGGTGACGTGCTTAAAACCAGGTAAAAGACAGCAGACAAAAAAAATGAGTCAATAAGCATTGACTTCATTGTCTCTACTTGATACTTATAAACAATGTAGACATTGAGATAACATTGAATGTGATCCCAAACCGGTTGTAAAACCGGTTTTGTTTGGAGTGAACATTCGTGGCAGCTGTTGAAAGACACTGATGTGAAGCTAAGACAAGTAGCGGAAGATAATAACAATTCCGTTTTTGCTCTTAAAGAGACAATTATTTGAATACGGTCATTTTCAGAGAGGCTTTATGGGTGAGAAATACTGACAGTGATATAGTTGTACACTGAGTTAGTTCACCAGAATTGATTATGTTTCAGCGTGACCGGACGTTTGGTTGCCGGTTTTTTGGTCCCTTTTGGTCGCCGGTCTTTAGGTCGCCAGTCAAATGGTGATTGTTTAATATCTGAGTACTGTTGAAAACAGTAGATATTTAAATATTAAACTCCCATAATATAATTTTGAGAGCTGGTTTCAACAGTACTTAGATATTAAACAGTACTTAGATATTAAACAGTACTTAGATATTAAACACTACTTAGATATTCAACAGTACTTAGATATTCAACAGTACTTAAATATTAAACTTTCTCTCTTAGATATTAAACTCTCTCTCATGAATATAATTTTGAGAGCTGGTTTCAACAGTAAACTCTCTGTCACCATTTGACCGGCGACCAAATGTCAGAGCAAAATATTAACCATGTTTGCATGCTATTATTTAACCGACGTTGTGGTAGTTTCTATTCTCTAAAGCTCTTGGAGCACAACTGGGAGCGGTTAAGTCAAGTTTGATAGAAGGTTGAAACACATTGAATATTAATGACACTGAATAATAAACATCATGAGGCTGCAAAATGAAAGGCATCTTTTTTGACTTGCTAATGCAAATCACTCTATTAAAAGGTACTCTTGTGCTTTGGTTGCCATTCTAATGGCTTCTGGTACTTTACTAGCATTACTAATGTTGCTTCATAAATCACATGTTCTACTCAAAATAATTTCTGCGAGTCTTCCTAATATTGAAACGGTAAACTGTCGAGGGTTCTACATTTTGTGCAACATTGTCAAGGTACTTTGTTGGTGTTCTTGTTGCTCTGTAACCGTGACAGCTTGCCATCTGGAAAATTCCACCAAGGGATTACTGGCACAAAAATGTGAACTCTAGTACTTCAAAATGCCAAAGACAGTTCAGTGGATTGTCTCGTTCCCTAGTTTGAGAAATAGTAAACATCCATTGGAGGTTCTCGCCAACCACCGAGCAAGGCGTCAGCGGGCTACGGGATAAAAATAGACTATTCTGGTTACGCTGGGAAGTGTTAATGTGTGAAGAGAATTGTCTTAGTTAAAATTAGTCACTAATGCCTGTCAGTCGACTGGGGTGTCCTAGATACAGTCTGAAAATTTCCGGAAGGCTTTAAGCGCTTATCTACGCTCATCTTTTGATGGTATTGTCACTCAGGTCAAGATTTGATACCATATTGCTTGGTAAAATAGTTACATTTTACAAGATTTTTTTTTTTTTTTAGTTAGTGTTTCATGTACAGTGGTACCTCGAGATATGAGGTTTATTCGTTCCGGGACTGAACTCTTATGTCGATTTTCTTGTAACTTAAACAAAAGTTTCCCATTGAAATGAACTAAAAACTAATTAATTGGTTCCAACCCTCTGGAAAAACACCAAAATCGGGATATTGGATTAGAAAATATGTTTTATTTATTCTAATTTGCCATTTATTAACAAAGTATCAAATAACTAGTTGTTTAATATTACTAAAATGTGTTTAATAGGCCTAAAATTAGACAGATTTCGCGGAGGGTAGTTGGTTTGCGGTTAACATGGTTACAAATGTATGTAAAACAAACAAAAAAAAACATTTCACATGATTTAAAATACATTTTTCATCCTGACACAGTTATGGGAAATTGATGTCATGTGACTTCTGTTTTTCCACCAGGCTAGAGGATTCTCCACCGGAACCTCCTAGAAAACAACAGTCACCTTCTAATAATGGAACAGGTAAGACTCCCAAAGGGGGTAGAGTGTGAGGGTCGGCAGGGAAAGCCCACTTAAAACAAACAGGAACTCCGAAAGTGTGTATGTAGAAGATACTATGCGGGAAATGGAGTGTTAGGGAAGTACAGGTTATTCTTAGATGTGTTTGTGTTGAGTGTCTTTAATGTGATAGGGTACATTAGTGCACAATGATCTGTTGCTATTTTAGGAAAAAAGGGGGTATGTTGGTCTTGTTTTGGCCTATGTGGCTATAATTACCATGGATTGACCTGCTAGTAATGCTGCTTTCAATGTGGCCCATCGCCAAAAGCTGTTTTGTGTCCTATATGTCCCCAATGAAATGAATTATGTGGACCTCAAACAAATTTATGGTTCGCGTTTTGGGGAATTAAGAGTAGATTGCGACTTTTCTCTTCATGTATGGCTTCATTCTTGCACTTTAATATTTCTTGCTCTTCCTGTAGATTAGGGGTGGGCAAACTTTTGGGCCCGGGGGGGCCAGATTGACTTTAAAAATTTGACAGATGGACTGGGTCAGCACAAGATACGATACATATAAAAAAGTGCATCCGTTAACAGTACATATGAAATATAAAGAGAAAAAAATGACTAAAGTATTAACATATTCATCACTCATCATTAAAGTAAAAAGTATAAAGTACAAAGTCAAGTAAAAAGGAATGTATTAAGAAATATTAAAATGAAATTAAGAAAAAAGGGCTGTAAAAACACGAAAAACAAATAAAAGTGGACAGAGCTACTGCCACTGGCTTCCGCATGACGGCACCATCTTGGAAATAAAAACATTATTTGGAAAATGTCGGCGGGCCGGATTAAATGTAGACCCTTCTTTTGTGAATATCATTGAAATGAAATGTTCCCCTTTTTAGCGGACAAGCAGCAGAAGGAAGTATGGAGCTCGCGGCTTCAAAAGTGGTTGTACGAACGCTTGGGCGTCTACATCGAAGACTTCCGCTTCCAACCCGAGGAGAGCACCGTGGAGGCTGAGGAACCTCTAAGTGCTAAAAGGTGGGGAAGCGGAGTATGAGAACATGACAAGTATTGATTTTGCAGTTTTGGTCAAGCAGATTTATGGTCACTCTGAGAATGGAGTGGATTGTTTGAGAGTTATAACTTACTGTATTTGTCTTCTCACTAGGTTGACGGAAAACATGAGGAGACTCAGTAAGTACTCGCAAGTCGGTAAATGACATTTGACTGGATTTTTAACTCATTTAACCGCTTGGATATGTCTTTCCCGTTGCAGAGCGAGGAGCTCGGCCTGTCACCAACTTCTTAAGGAACCTCTCCGCCTTATCCAATTGGCACTCTGTCTACACCTCGGCCATTGCCTTCATTGTGAGTGTCAACTGATGGCGTCTTTTCTTTATGACCATGGTTTACATTAATCAAGGAATTACTGTATTTTCACGACTATAAGGTGCACTTAAAAGTCTTACGTTTTCTCCAAAATAGACAGTGCGCCTTATAATACAGTGCGCCTTATATATGGAAAAAACTGAAAAGCAAAAACGAAAAAGCACCACTGTCGGATATTAAAAAAACAAAAACGCCTGAACTGAAACAATACTAGTTTACAAAATCTTCCATCATATAGCTCCGCCCCCCCCACTGCAAGATTTTATACAAAAACATCCAAAACATCAACAATGGCTGGCTCTAGAGGTGACTGTAAAGTAGTGAGTGCTTCATACCTGGAATTCAATAGTAATTACCGTATTTACACGACTATAAGGCGCACTTAAAAGTCTTACGTTTTCTCCAAAATAGACAGTGCGGCTTATAATCCAGTGCGCCTTATATATGAAAAAAAAACAGAAAACCAAAAACGAAAAACCACCACTGTCGGATATTAAAAAAAACAAAAACGCCTGAACTAAAGCAATACTGTTAAATATGCAGATGGAATATTTGTTTACAAAATCTTCCATCATATAGCTCCTCCCCCACTGCAAGATTTTATACAAAAAAAATCCAAAACATCAACAATGGCTGGCTGTAGAGGTGACTGTAAAGTAGTGAGTGCCTCATACCTGGAAGTCAATAGCAATTACCGTATTTTCACAACTATAAGGCGCACTTAAAAGTCTTAAATTTTCTCCAAAATAGACAGTGCGCCTTATAATACAGTGCACCTTATATATGGACAAAATGTCATTCATTGAGGGTGCGCCTTATAATGCGGTGCGCCTTATAGTCGTGAAAATACAGTAGTCTGGCATTGTCTTGTAAAGGACAGCAAAATGAAATTTCAAAGTGGCTCAGCCAATGACTGAAGACGACTAATCAGATCTTGTTCATAGCAGGTTCCACTTTGGTGCCATTTCTTCCATTATATGACAGTCAAATCCTATTAGCAGGATGTTACATTAAATTATTGTGTTGCAGATTTACATGAATGCTGCTTGGCATGGTTGGGCTTTCCCCATGTTCCTCTTCCTGGCCATCTTGCGCTTGTCTTTAAATTACCTCATCGCAAGGTAATGTGATTGCGCTGAAGAAACATGTCCAAGTTTAATAGAGAAATTCATATATGGGTTTTGGTTTTGTAGAGGTTGGAGGATCCAGTGGAGCATTGTACCTGAAGTCTCGGAACCTATGGTGAGCTAAGTGTTGTTTATGTAGTATTTTCCATTAGTGTGTACGTTCTAGATACAGTGGTACCTCGACATATGAGTGGCTAAACTTACGAGAAATTTGAGGTATGAGTCAAATTTCAGCAAAATCTGTCTAATTTTAGTACTATTAAACACATTTTAGTAATATTATACCACTAGTTTTGTGTTACTTTCTTAATAGATGGCGAATTAGAACAAATAAAACTTTTTTTCCGATCCAATATCCTTTTCTGGTTTTTTTTTTAAGAGGTTTGGAACAAATTAAATTGTTTTTAATTCATTTCAATGGGAAACGTTCATTTGAGTTACGAGAAAACTGACATATGAGCTCAGTCCCCGGAACTAATTAAGCTCATATTTCGAGGTACCACTGTACATAGTATAAACTGTTTTCTCCCATTTTCTGTTAATTATTAATGGATGTTCATGATATTATGTTTGTTGTCTGTGCCCTACAGGAACCTCCAAAAGAAGACCTGACTGTCTCAGAGAAGTTCCAATTGGTCCTTGATGTTGCACAAAAAGCACAGGTGGTCCTATTTCTATGAAATATCTAATTTTTGATATTTGTTTTGCTTTCTACGACAGTCTCTTTTGCTATTCCACTTAAAAATATAGTTCATTAAAATGACAAAATGTGGCTACAGTAATTTAGAGTTAAATAATATTCCATGTCGCCACTAGATAGAAGTAGATCTTCCAAAAAAACACCATTTGAGCACTTTACAGACAAACCATAACAATGCCACTCCTAATGATAAATTTAAGAATCTAAATTACATTCAAAGTTGTTGTTTTTTTCTAATCAGATTCCTTTGTTTACTCAATGAATTATTGTAGAATAAACTACAATACTTGTGATTTATTTATAGAACCTCTTCGGGAAGATGGCCGATGTTTTGGAGAAGATTAAGAAGTAAGATTAGCCATTTGCCCTTTCTTCCTGTCGAATTATGGTCTCATCTGCTATTATTTTCCTTTTTCTTCCAGTCTCTTTATGTGGGTACAGCCCGAAAGCACCCGAAAACTATACATCTGCTTATGGGTGGCTTTCATCACCTCCTGCGTGCTGCCGTACAAACTCATGGGCTTTATGATCGGTAAGACGTGTGCCACAAACAACAAACGCGTCTTTATGCCTTGTGTTCCCTTCCCCACACCCTCCGAATGAATGCAAATTCTTTCAGGACACAAACGAAGGCATTCACACACTAATCGGTGCGCGCAGGCCTAAAAAAGTACAGTGAGATTATCATATTTTTCCACAATTTCAGGCCTGTACGCCGGCATTAAGTTCTTCATTATAGACTTCCTGTTCAAGAGTTGCCCCAAGCTACGTGACAAGTACGACACGCCGTATATTGTTTGGAACAGCCTCCCAACAGACCCCCAACTCAAGGAGAGGACCAATGCAACTGTGTCTCGCCGGGTAAGTGAGGCCTACTCGTTTCTTTCTTTCTTTCTTTCTCTGTATTCATTCTGGGCCCCGAAAGGGCTAAACTGCAAGGTGCTGGGACATTTGGTCGCCGGTCTTTTGGTCGCCGGTCTTTTGGTCGCCGGTCTTTTGGTCGCCGGTCTTTTGGTCGCCGGTCTTTTGGTTGCAGGTCTTTTGGTCGCCGGTCTTTTGGTCGCCGGTCTTTTGGTCGCCAGAGTTTACTGTTGAAGCCAGCTCTCAAAATTATATTCATGAGAGAGAGTTTAATATCTAAGAGAAAGAGAGTTTAATATCTAAGAGAGAGAGAGAGATTTTAATATCTAAGAGAGTTTAATATCTAAGAGAGAGGGAGTTTAATATCTAAGAGAGTTTAATATCTAAGTACTGTTTAATATCTAAGTACTGTTTCATATCGAAGTACTGTTTCATAACTAAGTACTGTTTCATATCTCAGTACTGTTTAATATCTCAGTACTGTTTAATATCTCAGTACTGTTTAATATCCAAGTACTGTTTAATATCCAAGTACTGTTTAATATCCAAGTACTGTTTAATATCCAAGTACTGTTTAATATCCAAGTACTGTTTAATATCCAAGTACTGTTTAATATCCAAGTACTGTTTAATATCTAAGTACTGTTTAATATTAAGCACTGTTTAATATTAAGCACTGTTTAATATCTAAGTGCTGTTAATATCTAAGTGCTGTTAATATCTAAGTGCTGTTAATATCTAAGTACTGTTTAATATCTATGTAATGTTTATTATCTATGTACTGTTTAATATCTCAGTACTATTTAATATCTCAGTACTGTTTAATATCTCAGTACTGTTTAATATCTCAGTACTGTTTAATATCTAAGTATTGTGTAATGTCTAAGTACTGTGTAATGTCTAAGTACTGTTTAATATCTAAGTATTAGAACAAATCACAATGTTATTCCAATCCAATATCTCTTTTTGGGTGTTTTCTTCAGAGGGTTGCAACAAATTAATTAGTTTTTAGTTAATTTCCATGGGAAACATTCGTTTGAGTTACGAGAAAATCGACATACCAGCTCAGTCTCGGAAGGCTTTAAGCTCGTATCTCAAGGTACCACTGTATTCGTGGGTGGTGTGGCATCAGTCACAGGATTTCTTCTGTCCTTTCTCTCTTTTAGCTTTCAGCCACAGAGAAGGTATGGCCTTGTATGTACGTTAGCGTGTCACCTGTTGAAAATGGCTTACTGGCTTCACCGGATTTTAAATCCATAATGAAGTGAAGCCTTTTGTGATAGGAAACCAATGGAGTTGAGCTTTTTATCTGTAGTTCCTTGCTTTCCTTAAATAACCATTCATGTGATGTCAGTTCCTAGTAAAAAAAATGTGGTTTGTTTGAGGGCTAATTAGAGTAGAACATTTTTATTAGCATAGTGGTTCCCCTCCCTTGCCCTCGTTTACATTTTTAATTTTTCTTATGCATTATTTCCTTCCATTTTGGGGTCCATGTCCCATCTTTGATTTTTTTTTTGTTCTTCAGGTCCAGCCAGTTGCTTCCAGAGGCAGCTTGGCAACGGTGCCTTGCGGCGTCAACCGGGACGAAGATGCGGGTCGATCCCACAGCACCAAGAAGGGCGCTTTCCACGAGATCTTCAACCTCCCGGAGTCTGAGCGCCCTCTGGCAGGTGATAACCTCACATTGCAGCTTATACAAGCTATACTGGAAGACCTTGAGTTAGCGACGTAACTCGAATTTTCGTGATGGATTTAACTGGTTATATCAAGATATTCTGCCAAAATACATTTAAGAAAATATCCTATATTTTACATTAGTGTCGATAGGAGGGAAATGGTCCATTTGTACGTTTTTTTTAAAAGAAATATAGTTATTTTTATTCAAAATTACATGGTTACAGAAATTTGCTTCATAACGACAATTGACAGTTTTGAAACAAATCCAGTTTTAGTCAATATTGGCTCCACAATCTTTACAAAAATAATCAACTTTATTTAAAAAATAAAGCTGCTTTGCAGGGCAGAAATGGGATCAATCTTCCCTCCATTTTTTTATTATAAAACATGCTGTAAAACACAAAAAACATAAGATTGGACAGCGCTACTGCCATTGGCTGCCACGTAAACGGCGCCATCATGGGGAAAGGAGTAAAAAACAATAAGAAAAAGTTTGGATTTTATTTACTGCGCGTCATATGATTGCTGCTGCGCAGAGAAGACAAGAGTAGTGCGCAATTGTGCTCATTTTAGAGGGAACAGTGAATGGGATTAACAAAATGTGTGTTGCCAGTGTGTGAGAACGGCTGGAGGTGTTGCTTGATAAACCGAGACCGAAAAATGCCCACAGACTACATCAGGAATGGGATGCTGTACGTCACTGAGAAGTAAGTGGAACACCTCTCGCAGGAATTTGTCTTTTTTCCTATCAAAAGATGTTGAAAAAGGCAAATGAATGTCGCTACTCTTTCTTTGTCTTCTAGTTATTTGTGTTTCGAGAGCTCTAGTTCCAGATCAGGCTCCTCCAAGAAGAATAAAGTCATTAAACTGGTGGATATTACTGATATACAAAAGGTAAGTACTGCTTAACAAAATCTTGTTATAGAATTTGAATTAATATATATGTTTTTTATGTCTATAGTACAAGGTGCTTTCTGTCCTCCCGGGAAGTGGAATGGGCATCTCAATAGCAACTCCTTCCACCCAGAAGGTACATTTTTTTAAGCATTTTTGGACTAATTTTCACTATTATGGACCTCTAATTAAAAGTTATGGGAAATATTGATGGATTGGGTGTCTATTATTGTCAATGGTAGGCAAAGAGTTGAGATATGTGGGTTTTTTATAGTTATAAAACTAAAATAAAGATTAAATTCCAGAGCAAAATACACATTAGTATCACTTTTTTGAATGTTTGTTTATTTATTGTTTGTAAATCCATTATATTATTCATGTGAAATGTAAATGATTGAATATCTACCCAAAATGGATTCTGTATCTAGTTATTTTTATTTTAAATGAATGGAATTAGTTTCATTGCCCATTACAATTTGTGCAAGCCACACTAGTACAGCAAGAAATTGGGGGTCAAATGGGGACCACAGTTTATAAGACCGCCATCTTTTACAGTGGTATCTCGACATATGGGCTTAATTCGTTCCGAGACTGAGCTCGTATGTCTTTTTTCTCGTAACTCAAACAAATGTTTCCCATTGGAATGAACTAAAAACGAATTAATTTGTTCCAACCCTCTGAAAAAACACCCAAAACAGGATATTGGATTGGAAAAAATGTTTTATTTGTTCCAATTCATCATCTATTAACAAAGTAACATATAATTAATAGTACTAAAATTAGACAGATTTCCAGGAGTGGTGCGAGAGAGAGACAAAGAGGCGGGGTGGGTTGATCAGAGATAGTAGTAGATAGATAGTAGTATAATAAGTTTTTTTTCTTCAATTATGGCACAATAGGATAACCACTTGCCCACGAGAAGTAGTATATACTCCTCTCATATTAGCGAACAAGCTCCGCCATTCACACTGACTAACTGGTTTTAAAAAAAGCACTGAAAAACTGCAATACTTTGCCCATATCGACATACGAGCTCAGTCCCGGAACGAATTAACCTCGTATCTCGAAATACCACTGAATTGCTTTCCCTTAATTCAAACCAATGCATTCAAATCATCAAAAATCGGGATGCTCTTGTCTTGTTTAGCCGCTGGTCTTCGGCGCAATGATCCACAGAGACGAGGCCTTCGAGGCCATCTTTACGCAGTACAACAAAGTGCTCACCAGCAAGCCACCAGCTACAGAAACCAGAGTTGGTGCTGTTGAAACTTAGCAACATCTTCTAGGATGCTTCTTTTAATTTTCTTTTTATTTTGTTTTTTTAATTCACTAAGCTAAGAGGCCGGTCCTCTGAGGTCAAATGACTTCTCCCTCTATATGTTGCATGTATGACAAATACTTTTTCTTTTTTAAAACCTCATAACTGGAGTATTTTTATCTGATCATGTTTAATAACTGTGAAAATGACACAAAGCCTTTGCGTAATTTACGGTCAGTTACTTTGCTTCAGTGTTAATTGTGCAAA
The DNA here is from genome assembly GCF_051989575.1 of Stigmatopora nigra. Taxonomy (NCBI): domain Eukaryota; kingdom Metazoa; phylum Chordata; class Actinopteri; order Syngnathiformes; family Syngnathidae; genus Stigmatopora; species Stigmatopora nigra. The sequence continues at coordinate 3,311,336 of NC_135530.1, forward strand.
ATGTGAAATAGGAAGCGTCATTTTATCCATTTTTTTTGTCCCGATATGCCTTTTTTAATACCTTTTTTTGGGTCGATAACCGATTTGAGCACAACAAAACATCTTGTATTTCGGCACAACTTGGTACTAAATAGGCTTCTATTCCCTGCACTTTACTACTAAAGGGTCGTTCAACTGGACTCAAAATCACTTTTTGGTCAAGTGATTTAAACAAAAAGACATAATAGAAAGACAAGTAAAGCTGGTCTTTACTCTTATGACATGTTTAAATGTACTGCTCACTAGGTTTTTGTTCTCTTTTTTAGTATTTTTAGGTCATTTCTCGCCAACAGATTCTCTCAAAACACATAAAAAGGCCTTGACATTTGAATATTTTTTTCAGCCAAGTCATGGTTAAACCCTAAGGTCCAAAGTAAAAGGACATTTAAAAAATGTCAGGGTTCCACAGGTCATTTTGAGATCGAAGTAAACCGGGTATGACGTTGCCGTAAGTGTAATTGACCGGTTAAACAGTTTTGTCCTATTTTTTTGGTTGTTTTTTGTTTTTTTTGGTTGTTTTTTTTTTGTGTTGTTAGCACGATGTGATTGTGATGTCGTCTTAAAAGCTTTCTTACCAGAAGCCTTTTTTTTTGTAGTTTGTTTCAAATGAGAAGCACAGAATGTATCTTTTTATTTTATTTTTATTTTTTTTTGCCAAATCTTTTAATCTGCCATATTCTGCCTCAACATGTTTTTACACATGTTTGTGAATTAACTTTTTTTTTTTTAGCAGTTTGAATTCCTTTTTATTTTAGGAGTTTTGATGACTGCTTTTTGGATTATTTGACATTATTTTTAATCTTGAAACTAAGCATAATTACCTTTTTTTTCCTTTTTTTTTGGTCCAATTCAACATTTTTACATTGGGTTTTCATTATTATTATTATTTTTTAAATGTCTTTTAATGGAAAATGCTCACGCCAACATTGAGTTATTTTTAGGAAGAAAAAAATTTCAAAAGGAGTGCATTCATATCCTTCCAAAAAATATATTTTGGCAACTCTCAGTTCTGTTTTAAGGGGCTGAAATGTTCATTTCTAAAAATACAGTCAATGTACTGTGTAAGGCAATCATTAGGATATGATCATCTCCTTGTTTTTGACTGATATTGTGATTTGAAGTTGGATACAAATGTACAGTGAAGTCCATTAAAAGCCTGTGGGTTTAAAAAAAACATGTTTTTGTTGAAAATATATCGAATAGGACAAATTAAAAAAAACTGACACTGTAATAAAGAATAAAACAAAGCAATGTTTTGTATAGAAATGTTTAATACTGGATGAAATAAATTAAATTTTTGATTTCATCTCTAAAAAATATCATTTTTAAAAGAGAATCCACAGAATGTTTTAAACATACTGAATAATACAGTTAAAAATAGCTACTTTTATATGAATATGTCAATTTAATATATTTATATTGCTGTTTATATAATTGTCAATTAGTAAATATATTTATCTTGCTTTTTAAAACCAGGCAATCAAAGCATACTAACCAATTTTATTCATTTTCACTGCAGTACCAAATATGTCCACTGGAGGTCAAAGAAGTACTATATATCATGTTAGTTTCCAACATTTTTAACATTCAACTCTTTTTATATATCACAAAACCGCTTGCATTTGAAAGATGTCTCACTGCATATTATTTTAAAAGGATAAATCCATTTTTCTTTTCTTTAAAGTCAAAATAGCCTCAAATTCATAACAATTTGACTCTAATAAATGATATAATTTTTCCCTGAATTTCCTATAATAATTCAACTAAACCCAAACCCCTGACAAGCTACTCTCATTGCTAATTTTAGAAAGACTAACATTAGCCCGTGAAGATTAACCACCAGGGAAGCTAATGTACCACCAATTTTTTTTATCATGATGACAGGCCGATGATAGAAATACGTAATATAGATTAGACCAAGACAAAAAAAAAAGAAGCCACTTGAGCTGCTTAATGTCCCCCGCGTCTTGTGTGATGTATCGAACACAATAAGTTATGTTAATGAGTTCATTAATTAAGCTAATTTGCATTCATTAGAGAATCATTCCAAGTCGGTGTGCTTGTCCTCGTATAATGGACAGTACTAATGAAAGCTCTACATTTTTACTTATGTTGAAATGAGTCGTATATTCTTGTCTAAATTTATCTGGGTACTTTTTTCATACTATATTTTTATTGGAGGAATTATTATTATTAGGAATGTTTATCACTTGTAGACGTTCTATCCATTCAATGTAGGAATCTGGCAATAAAAATATGGTAATATGGAATAAAAATAGTAAACTACAGTGGTACCTCGACATTTGAGCAATTTGAGATAAGAGACAAATTTTGATATATGAGCAGACAGTGGACATCTCTCCCCTCCGCGAAATCTGTCTAATTTTAGTACTATTAAACACATTTTAGTAATATTAAACTTTGTTACTTTGTTAATAGATTCCAAATTAGAAGAAATAAAACATTTTTTCCAATCAAATATCCTGTTTTGGGGTGTTTTTTCCGACGTTTGGAACAAAGGAATTTGTTTTTAGTTCATTTCAATGAGAAAAGTTCATTTGAGTTGCAAGAAAATCGACATACAAGCTCAATCCCGGAACAAATTACACTCATATCTCAAGGTACCACTGTATTTTAATTGTTATCTATCCTTGCTTCAAAATCATTACATGCTAACTAGCAAATACATGAAAATACTTCAACCATGCTAAAGTACAACCTCACTTGAGGCGGAATTGAACTTTATTATTATAAAAATAAAATAAAACAACAACAATACAAGCATCCCGCTAATTAACTGTCTTATATGCAAGTATAGAAAGTTGTCATGTGGTCTTAGGCCCTACCCACGCAAGTTCTATTCTCCAGTGTGTGTGTATATGTGTGTGTTTTTGGCAATATATCGATGGTTGTACTTTGTATAAGTACAGGCATGCCTGGAAGCTAGTTGGCCCTTGACGAATCCTACATAAAACCCACCAACTCAAATCCGTTTGGATGCTAATGATGTTACTTTTAATGATGTTTATCTGGCGTCTGCCATGATGGGATGTCGGCCTCTTTGCACTGAGCCAAATATGTCATCATCTGTGTTTTGATGGGTTAGAGCCAATTGAGGTTTGTACTCAATTCAAAGGAGTTGCTCACATTGGGAAAACAATCTAGTCATCCTGATGTAAAATTGATCACTGTTTTGAGCTAAACTTGAGTACTGGTTTTTTTTTAATCCCTAGAACAAATACTTATTAGAGGGAAGATATGTAAATTAAAATTATCACCCTGTTTTATCAAGTCATTAGTAGTTCCAAATTGGACTTTTTTTTACAAACATAGCCACTAGGTGGCAATGTTGAAACATGCGGGGATGAAAAGATGAGGTGGTCCTGATGCTGAGTTGGTGTTCAATAATATACTCGTCAATTATCAAGGCTTAATAAGTCATTTGTTCCATTGACGGCAATAGATGATCAATCCATTTGAGTATTTGTATTTGCACCAGAGTTGATAAAAATGATTATTTAGAGGAACTAATCACAGATTTGTTTAGAAAATAGTCACATCTTCAGCAAGTATTTAAATGGATTTTCTTTACTTTATCATTGTCTTGCATCGTAAAAGCGGATGGAGGTAAATACTTGAAATGAATTAAAAAGATAATCATCTGCTTTCATAGACAAACAAACAAATTAAAATGAACTTGAATTACGATGCAGACATGCACAAAAATAAGTTTAATCTAACCTTATACTAAACTTAATTCAAATTTTGTTTTACATTTTTGTACCTTTCTTCTCCTGGTTTGGCTCTTTTTTCCCCGCCTCCAACCTGACTTTCACTATCGATGGGCTGTTTGCTTTTGTATTCCCTTCAAAATATTCCGAAAATGATCCACAAAGTCCTCAAAAAATTTCAATTCGCGCTGAGTGACGGAATAAAAACACTGAAAAAAATGCAATGCTCCGCCCAGTACTCGTACATATCTGTTATACACGAAATAGATGCGGCAAAAAAAGACAATGCACTAAAATCATAAACAGCCTCTCATGTCTTGTCCACCTGGCTTTCTCGTATCTCAAAATTTGTCTCATATCTAGAGATAATTATTTGCTCGGAATTTTACTCATATCTCGAATTACTGCTCGTATGTCAAGGTATTAATGTAATAATGGAAATTAAATAAAAAAAACATCTTGACCCTCACTACCAAACCAAAAAAAATGGCTACCTTTGACATCTACTCACTATAAAGTGGACCGCATATGGACGACTGGACGTCTCCAGTTGTCAACGTCGGTGAAAAAGTTGGAGGTGTTCGCGTTAATGTGTTCGGAGCTTCTTGTTGCCATGGCAGCATGTGGAGTACGTAGAAAGAGAGAGGTGTTGTTGGAAGAGTGAGTGGTGAAGATGAAGATGAAAGGTGGTATAAGGCCCTAATCAGATTGTCTCCTTCGCTCGCACTTTGGATCCATCTTCTCCCGTCCGCTGGCCCGCGTCCCGCTCGCCCGAACCCGCCGCCACATAAATCACAATCGGCCCACGAGTCACCTCTTATTGCGGCGCCGCAACACACATACACACACGTGGACAGGGACGAGATTGGGGGGTTTGTGGGGTTGGTGGGGGGGCATCAAGCTCAGGGCCGAGCTCGGATTCGGGCGTAGGAAGGCCCAGGCGGTCCTGGCCTCGCTCTACCTCATTTCACCCGCTGACTGGCGTCGGAGTAGGGGTGGGGGGTATCCGACGTTTGTTTTCTGAGACTTTTTCCGAGCGCGCTCAAATGAAGACGGATGGGAGGTTAACCCCGTAATGATTTTGATTTACAGACACCTCGCAGGCACTTTTCTCGCTGTGGCCGAGGGAGGCTTGTTGTTTCTCTCCAAGTTTTTGCTAGGTCTTTCTTATTTCAACTTATTTAAATATCTGCAGGCTATTTCAGTTATACAGAGACATTTTAGTGGTAAAAACTTCCAAAATATAAAAACAGCTCATACATAATTAGACATAGTTACCTTGTACAGTTGACCTCTTTGAGGCCGGAAAGAGGATTTTTCAGCGTTAACACTTTTTTGCATGCACATTTTGTGTTTATTTACTTCCTATTTCCAAATACTATATTGTTCAATTGTTTTCCTTGTTTATATGTGTGTTTTCCACAATGTATGGGATATATATTTACATGTGTGTATATGTGTACATATATGTATATGTATGTATATATATATATATACATATGTATGTGTGTATATGTGTACATATGTGTATGTATGTATGTATATATGTATATATATATATATATATATATATATATATATATATATATATATATATATATATATATATATATATATATATATATATATATATATATATATATATATATATATATATATATATATATATATATATATATATGTATGTATGTATGTATGTATATATATATATATATATATATATATATATATATATATATATATATATATATATATATATATATATATATATATATATATATATATATATATATATATATATATATATATATATATATATATATGTATGTATATATATATGTATATATGTGTATATATGTTTATATATATGTATGTGTATATATGTGTATGCATATGTATATATATGTATATGTATGTATATGTATGTATATGTATGTATATGTATATATATGTATATACGTATATATATGTATATGTATGTATATATATGTATGTATATATGTATATGTATGTATATATATGTATGTATATATGTATATGTATGTAAATTTAAAACAAAATTAGAATTAAGTTTAGTGTAAGGTTAGTTCAACTTATTTTTAAGTGTCTGCATCGTAATCCAAGTTCATTTGATAGCTCTAAAACCTTTACTGCAGTTACAGCTACTACACTGAAAAGGAAATGCTGGTTGAGTGTTGTTATACATTGAGGAAAGATCCACGGGCATGGCTCAGTCTTGGCAGCCCCTTAGCCAAATATGCCATGTTGCCATGTCCAACATTGGCAGTGGAACATCTGGTTCACCTTTCGCAGACTCGCCTGCATGTTCGCTGGACTCGTATCTGTCCTCTGTGAGTATATGCCAGCCCAACCAACTGGCAGAGCATACGGACACATGCTGGAGTTTTCCATGGCCGACACATCCCCGAGTACAGGAAATAAAGCAGTGCCGTCACAACTTTCTATCCCTAACAAACGAGAACACGACGGCATTGACCTTTCTAGTTTCAGGATCCGCGCCTGTCCGCTAATGACGCTACATAAATTGAGTGTTCTCCTAGACTAAAGCACAAAAAGGAAAGTTCAGAGAGTGTGCGCGTTTACACGACAACGGCGAATCTCCCTTGACATTTCGCCAGCACATCTGTGACGCTTCCTCTAATGATGCTTCGGCACTCCCTCGTGTGGCAAAATCTAACAATTAGTTCCAGTCGCATCATAATGTTGGTTTCATAGTCGGCTGATCATGAGACAACACCACGGCAACCAGCAGACGGTCTTTGTATTTAATACTTAGATTTTGAATATATACTAGGAGATTTATGATAGATTTCGGGATCCCATCTTTTTCCATCCGTCATATTCAAAGTTAAAACATCTCCATAGTGCTGATGATTTTGCATGATACAACCATACCGTAAGACTCTAAAGCTACCAGAACGCGTTACTGTTGTATAGTAATACAGTGGTACCTCGACATAAGAGTGCTCCGACATACAAGCAATTAAACATATGAGAAAAATTTTGGGCAAATATTTATTTTGAGATATGAGACAAATTTTGATATACGAGCAAACAGCGGACGTGAGAGGCTGCTCATAAGAACATCATGGCCACTGTTTACTGGTTGCAACTCCCTTGTGTAATGTCTCCGTGAGCACTGGGCGGAGCGTAGCATTTTTTTCAGTGTTTTTTTCCCATTAGTCATTGCGAATGGCGGAGCTTGTTTGCTAATACGAGAAGAGTATGTACTACTACTCGTTGGCAAGTAGTCGTGCATTATCCTGATTTGTGAGGACATTTGTGTGCATCATTTTCGGAATATTTTGAAGGGAATACAAAAGCAAACTACCATGTTAAAGCATGTTAAAGTCAAGGTGGAGGCGGGGCTAATAGAGCCAACCCAGGAGAAGAAAGGTATCAAAATTTCAAACAAAATGAGAATTAAGTGTAGTGTAAGGTTAGATTAAATTTATTTTTGAGTGTCTGCATCATAATCCAAGTTTATTTAATTTGTTTATGTTATGTTACCAGCACGTTGCCATGCAAAAAGTCCCCCCTCTCTTGAGCATGAAGGAAATTCAGTTGCTGATATTTTCAGCCACCCCATTGCACTCCATATAGTACCATCAAACCTACTTGTTACCCTCAGGTTGTGTGTAAGAACCCCCCCTCCGTGCGAACCCACCACCCTTGAACTCTGCAAGACATGGAGAAAGGCGCTCTGCAGGCGCCACGTGCCATACGCCTTGACTTTTAATGACCCGTCTGCTCCTCCGGGGGCGCCGAGACGAGGAGAAACCAAAGAACATCCAATCTCTCTGAATGTCATCAGGTCGTCCTCAGCACCCTGACTATAGAACACAAGCTTCTGCGAGGATGGTAATGAAGGAGTGCCATGCGTGTCAGGTGTGGATTCTCACAAAGGTGACAAGTTTTGGAGATTGGCTTGTGGTTTGAGCCCAGATTCTACACAGACTCCCTCACGGCGAGAAAAAGTATCATTTGTAGCGGTCTTGTGCGTACAACTGGATTTGTCGGCATGTTGTCCGGTTGTGAACGTCCATTCTGATGGTGTGGATGTGTAAATACTGTCTGGTTGTTTACAGTGGTTGAAGTGAATGATTGTGCCTCGTTTCTATGGGCTTTGCTCATTGTAAATTTCTAAGATTTCTTACTGGAACTCGGGAACTGTCACGCTTAGTGTTGCAGTCTTTTATTTTTTCATGATAGAACACACGGCTGAATAAAATTGGAGTGAGTGAAGTCGGAACTCTGCATGATATTTTTTGGGGGGCGTGATGGTCTTTCAATTAGTGGAGTTTAAGCTTGCAGTATAGCAGTAGATGATTTTTGGAAAATCTGTTTGAACGTTTAAAATAGCTATTAGATTAGTTAACAAAATGACGTTTGGAACACAGTCGGGCCTCCTGTTTAACTTGTGCTTTTTCTCTCAGTTTTGACAGATAACTGAGAAGCCATTGGTGATTCTCTGATATTGGTGTCATGCAAGGACATAAGAAACTATCACAACAAAAGTGAATGTCAACATGGATGCATTGGAATATGTTATTAAGGTATTTAGTGCGAATCATTTGTCAATATATCTTTTCCTATGAATCATGGAAGCAATAGTCTAATAGTCCTTGTGTCTATACAGTGGTAACTCGAGATATGAGCTTAATTCGTTCTGGGACTGAGCTCGTATGTTGATTTTCTCGTGACTCAAACCAACGTTTCCCATTGAAATGAACTAAAAACAAATTCATTTGTTCCAACCTAAAACACCCAAAACAAAATATTGGATTGGAAAAACATTTTTTTTGTTCTAATTTGCCATCTATTAAGAAAGTAACAAATAACTAGTGTTTTAATACTACTAAAATGTGTTTAATAGTACTACAATTTTACAGACTTCGCAGAGGTAGAGAGAGACGGACATCTCTGCCTATCTCTGTCTTTTCCCCCCTGCGAAATCTGTATAATTTTAGTACTAATAAACACATTTTAGTAGTATTAAAATACTAGTTATTTGTTACTTTATATGTCCAGGTACCACTGTATACTATACTAGTGCAACCTCTTTTGTATTGTATGGATTCGCTTACAAAAGCATGTACAGTTTCCGATTCCGAATATTGAAGTGAAAGTTTCTGAGGTGAGCATGTATTCGTGCCTTTTTAAAAATTTACTCAACACTTCCAGAATGGTTAATATGTATGGCTACCGACACGCTTGGTCTTTCATGGACGCATGTTTGTTTCTTTTCCCTGTACTCGTGCAACAGATGCAGTTTCATCTGTGTGCACATCAAATATGGCCGAGCCTCTGTCTCGGCGGAGTGTCGTAATGATTCCTGTCTGTTAGCTCAGAAAAGGCGATGATGCGGTGCGGCGCCGCTGTTTGCAGAGATGTTTCGTGTGTTTGCTGTCCGTTAATGGCTTCACGTGGTGACGATACCTTGAGATTTTCGTAGAAATTGGGAAAAAAAATCAGGCTCAGGATGCTCTCTGTGGAGGACGACCAACTTGTACACAGGTGGCAAAGTGGTGGCCTGGGGGCCAAATCTGGCCCGTTGCCTCATTTTGTGTGGCCCGTGTAAGTAAATCATGAATGCTAACTTTCTGTTTTAGGATGAAATTCAAATTAAGATTATAGATGTATATTATATTTGCTGATTTTCCCATTTTTAAATCAATAATTACAATTTTTAATCGTATTTTTATGTTTTTAGTTCAAAAATCATTTTGTAAAATCTAAAAATACTAAAAAAGCTAAAATATACATTGTTTTAGATCTATACAACACTGTATATTCAGGGCTTTTAATCCTTTTTTAATTATAGATGTATATTATGTTTCTTGATTTTTTTTCCCCCTTTTAAATCAATAATTGCAATTTTTTATCCATTTTTTTCTTTTGGTGTTTTAGGTCCAAAACCATCTTGTCAAATCTAAAAATAAATATATAAAAATATTTTCTGTGTTCCACTTTAATATTGAATATAATTTGAAAAAATGTGTTTCCATTTATTTATTAAGAAAACAAAGTTCAAATAAACAGTTTTATATCTCTAAAAAACTGAATATTTAGGGCTATTGATCCAGTTCTTATAATCCAATTAAAAAAAATAAATCTAAATATTATATCTAAAATGGTCCGACCCACATGAAATCCAGTTGATATTATTGCGGCCTGAAAAGTGACAGATGATCATGCACGTTGAGTAGGGGCAGCCATTTTACAGAGTTTGTTTATCCACATCCCTGCTGTGTCGTCACCCCAGGGCACAACGTGGCACATCTCAGTCACTGGCAGCTCTTGGCAGGGGAACAAGTCAGTGACATCTCACTGATGGGGTAAAAGTGGAAGCAGAAGAAGAAGCAGCAAAGGACTAATATCCCTCGGGAAGGGCCGTGAGGGTGAATGAAGTGGCGAGAACTATCGGTCGGGGCTTTTTACTCCAGGACAAAGTGCCTCATGTGGTGAGACATTTCAGTCACACCGAGCCGGGGTGCATTAATATTGGATTGAGCTGCATCTCGCCTTGACACAGGCCAAAACGCCGGCGAAAAATCACATCTGTCAAGTGCGGACAAATGAATAAATCACTTAAGTTAAAGGTCAACTAGAAGACGAGGAACAGTTGGGGCACGGTTTTACTGGCGTGGGTGATCGATCTCTCTCACACTCTAATAATGATTAAAAGAGATTTTTTGGCCTTCACTCTATGGATTAGTTACAACTAGTCTAAACTAGTTTTCAGGTATGTATATCTGAATTGTCTGGACTTGTGGGATCGATGCCAGGGAGTTTGCATGTTTTCCATGAACCTGGATTAATTTAATCTAACTTTACACTAAATTCAATTTTAATTTTGTTTTAAATTTTGATACCTTTCTTCTCCTGTGTTGGCTCTATTTGCCCCGCCTCCACATTGACTTTATATCAAAATATATTTTGTATCTTAAGATAAATACTGACCCCCCAAATTTGACTCGTATCTCAAGATAAATATTTACCCAAAATTTGACTCGTATCCCAAGATATATACCCAAAAATTGACTCGTATCTCAAGATATTTACCCAAAAATTGACTCGTATCTCAAGATATTTACCCGAAATTTGACTCGTATCTCAAGATATTTACCCAAAATTTGACTCATATCCCAAGATATTTACCCCAAATTTAATTCGTATCTCAAGATATTTATCCAAAATTTGAGTCGTATCTCAAGATAAATATTTACCCGAAATTTGACTCGTATCTCAAAATATTTACCCGAAATTTGACTCCTATCTTAAAATATTTACCCGAAATGTTACTTGTATCTCAAACTTCTCATATGGCGGGCAACTCGTATGTCAAAGCGCCACTATACTGGCATAGAAACAACCTAATGACCAAGCCACCCACGTTCCAATCGCTTCAAATAATAATCGATGTTTATTCCGGCTGAACCTTCTGAATAATTTCATATACTATACGCAATCGGGAATGAACTATAGCAAATGCCTTCTGGCTAATGGTGCCACTCAAGGATGAGAATGGTAGTTATGTGTACGCCAAGTACTTCAGGGTGGCCACATTGCCGTCTGTGAGCAACGATAGAGGGTGTAATTACTTCGAGCACCATTAGCAGTGCAGTAACTTTACTGTGGAGTAGAAAAACAAAGTCCTACGCGATGCACAGGCTTGTTTGCTTGACGTCTTGGCTTTGTTTTGTGATTAACAAGTCGAAAGGAGGCTCTCCATGTTCACTAACAATGCACTCGCCAAAATAATGACTTCTCACTGTGCACTAGCTCACTTTTGGGGATTCAGGAGCTGGTCGAGAAGTACTTGAACACATCAATAATAAGTTCGACATTGATACTTGAAATATTCTCAGGTTAGTGTTGAAAATAAGGAGTCAGTCCTATAAAAAAATACCTGATTTAAAAAAAATGGTGGAAGGAGTTCCTCATTGTTTTAGTTATTGTGTTGAACAATTATGTTATTTATAGTAGGTCATGTCTTAAAGTGAAGTTACATCTTGTTAAGCAATAAATAGCCGCTTGAAGACAAATGCTTGGGGCAAGTCTTTTGTCTCACTTTACATTAGTCATTAAAAAGGATAAGACCGTGAAAGCTTCAACCTACATTAAGTTAATCGTCAGATTAGGTAGCTTCTGTCTAATAAGCCTTCTTTGTTTTAGGGTTGAAACCTTACTATGTTCATTTTCCGGCCTGTATCCTTTTGCTTGTCCCTTAAAGGTGTTGAAAAAGCAGCTGTAAGTGGACTCCCCATCCAAAAAAACACAAAAAAAAACTACATTCATTTCCTGGCTATACAGTGGTACCTCTAACTGAGCTCGTATGTCGATTTTCTCGTAACTCAAACGAACATTTCCCATTAAAATGAACTAAAAACAAAATAATTTGTTCCAACCCTCTGAAAAAACACCAAAAACAGGATTTTGGATTGGAAAAAATGTTTTATTTGTTGTAATTTGCCATCTATTAACAAAGTAACACATTACTAGTGGTTTAATATTATTAAAATGTCTTTAATAGTATTAAAATTATAGTAGTTGTAGTAGTGGTATTGCACGGCAACGTGCTCGAAACATAACAAAAACAATTTAAATGAACTTGAATTACGATGCAGACACTCAAAAACAAGTTTAACCTAACCTAACCAAAGTTTAGCTCGTATCTCAAGACAAATATTTCCCCGAAATTATACCCATATCTCGAGTTGCTCGTATGTCGAGGTACCACTGTATTTTCTTTCTTTCAGTGTATTTCCTAAATAATGAGTGATCATTCAAATACATTGCAAGGTACAAGATGAATGTGTTCTTTAATAAATCTTTAATAAATCACTTTGGATGGCAGGCTTATACGATAAAAGTCAGTGAACTACTGACTAGTACTTCATTTTCACTGCTAAAGCCAAAGAATACATTTGTAGCAACTTCTCCATGGACTTAAGCATACCTTTAAGGTACACACACTTGACGTTATAATAGAAAATAACAGTCCCAATTGTTCAAATGTTATGACCTTTCTTTCAGCACATCACGACCCGTTTGACATCCGAGCTCAACTGAACAAAACGTCTTTTTCGACGGCATCCAGTTTACTCCAAAAATATTAACCGTGTCAGACGAGTTCTTGTCAAGTAGTTCTTGGTTCTGGCTTTAGGTCACAGATGAAAAGAAATCCCTGGCTCATTATCAGAAGAAATGAAATTAGTCTCTCCAGAAGCCTTCCTTCTCTTCTTTTCTGATTTTCCGATAGGCATTTTTGTGTGAAATTGCCTTCATTAACTCTCTGTGAGTTCTATATTGTTCAGCTTTTAGAATTCAGCCTATATCTTGGAGTAAGTCTGTTTCCAGAAGCCACATTGGAGTTTGGTTGTTGTTTTTCTCCTCGATGCCACGGGCAAATAGTTTGATGAGCTGGCTTTGGACACTGGAGAAAAGAGAGAATATGAGTTAAACATACAATCATTTTTGTTTTGGGCAGTTTGCAGGCTATAATGATGATGAGGATGGCATTGATTGAGGAAAAAAAGAACCAGAAATGACGTGATTCATGTATAAAACGGACTAAAATTCATAATACAGTGGTAACTCGACTAACAAGCAATTTGAGATAAGTCTCCCCCGCAAAATCCGTCTAATTTTAGTACTATTAAACACATTTTAGTCATATTAAACCACTAGTTATGTGTTCCTTTGTTAATACATGGCAAATTACAACAAATAAAAGATTTTTTCCAAACCAATATCCTGTTTTTGGTGTTTGTTTAGAGGGTTGGAACAAAATAATTTGTTTTTAGTTCATTTCAATGGGAAATGTTCGTTTGAGTTACGAGAATATCGACATACAAGCTCAGTCCTTGAACGAATTAAGCTCATATCTCGAGGAACTACTGTACAGCAATCTGCGATTAGTCGACGATGCAAACAATGATCTGTAAAAACTGTGTATGTGTCACAGTAGTTCATTTTTTTATCTTTTTATTTGTAATCTTATACCTGACTTGGATGGCGGCGTGAGGCAGGATCTCTCCATCGCACGTCCAGTGGCTGGAGGGGGAGTTTTCGAAGGAGGGTGATGTGTTGCCAGAGCCAATGTGATCCATTTGGGCTTCGCTTAGGTCCGATAACAAGACTGTCTCGTTGTGGTGCGGCTGGAAGCGAAACTTTCGGACCCGGTGGATTTCCACAAATGAGTGGTCGAACTGTGGATGGATTACACGGGCATCAGTTCAGATCAAATCCTTAAAAACAACAACAGATAGATGACACTTCTAACCTTTCAAAAAAGTCAATTTCATCCCTATTAGAGTCTTTCGTAAAACATTTTCTTATTTATCCCTCTGCCTCCAGCTAAAAAGCGGTGAAAGCCATTTATTAGAAAGGTCTCGCTTTGCAATTATATGTCATAAATGCACCTAGGGGCTTCTCAATACTTGTTTCTGGAGCGATCAGCCATGCTGATATGAAGTGAAGCATCATCTTAAAACCCCCAAAATGTCCTAAATGTTGGACCAAATAATTTCTTCCCTCCCCTCATTTTAGGAATGAAATTCTATTTGTATATTGTATATATGTACAAATGTTTGTGTATACATGTATATATGTTTGTGTATATATATGTATATATGTATATATGTGTATATATGTGTGTATATGCATATATGTGTATATATGTATATATGTGTATGTGTGTATATATATATATATATATATATATATATATATATATATATATATATATATATATATATATATATATGTGTATACATGTGTATATCTATGTATGTGTGTGTATATATGTATATACGTGTGTATATCTATGTATGTGCGTGTATATATATGTATATAGGTGTGTATATATGTATGTGTATATATATATATATATATGTGTGTATATTATATCTATCTATATATATATATATATATATATATATATATATATATATATATATATATATATATATATATATATATATATATATATATATATATATATATATATATATATATATATATATATATATATATATATATATATACACACATATAATATATATACACATGTACACGTATACACATATACACATACACGTATACACATATACACGTACACACATATACACACACACATACACACATATACACATACACATATACACATATACGCATATACACATATACACATATACACATATACACATATACACATATACACATATACACATATACATTAACATACAAATACACAGACAAATTCAATGCTGTTGGTGGAGTTATCCTTTGAGGGCTTTATTCTCCTTCTGATGTTGCACAAATAACAGCCAATAGCTGCGCCTCCCCGGGACGGTTATTTACAACCCGCAGGTGAGGGCGTCTTTTTGCCGTGTCAGCGGTTACCTGGTCTTCCTTGTTGGTGTGTCGGAGGAGGTGTTTAAAGAAGTCCAAGCGGGAGCACTTGCGCACCAGGATGAGGTCGGCGGTGCCGTCTGCCAGGTGGGCGGAAGGCGAAAGTCCCTGCGGACTGCGGGGACACGCGCAGCTCATGTTGGCGACATTGATGGCGATGAATTTTCCGCCAATCTCCATCCAAGTATCACCGACTGCACAGTTTAAAAAAAATGACGGTAGTGACTGACTGATCGTATATAAGTCGCACCACGCAAAAAAAGGAAGATAAAGTGAGCAATGTAATTAAAGTAAAAAACATTCAAATTCAAACTATTAAATCACTAGTTATTTGATACTTTGTTAATAGATGGCGATTTTGAACAAATAAAAATGTTTTTCCAATACAGTATCCCGTTTTTGGTGTTTTTTCAGAGGGTTGGAACAAATTAATTAGTTTTTAGTTCATTTCAATGGGAAAAGTTCATTTGAGTTACGGGCAAATCGACATAAGCGCTCAGTCCAGGAACAAATTAAGCTTGTATCTCGGGGTACCACTCTACTCAAATTGTGACCATTGATATCTATCAATTGCACTGTAACCAGTTCTCCCAGTTTTGGTGGATTTGTTGTCACTAGCAGTAAATGAGTCAAAAACCATGATAGAGAAAATGTATTTGTGAGCAACCCCTTCCAATTTTTGTTGTTGTTTCCCCAACTTTTTCTGTCAAAACAGCCTATAATTCGCCTCAATCTGTTATTTCCCACTCCCATTTTCACTGGGGACTCCCATGGCTTTCCCCGTGACTCAAATGTCACAAAACACTCGAATAATGAGGCCGCTTAGTTTTCATCACTCATTTCAAACATGGAAACTTTACCTGTGTGTGGCGGTTCGTCATTTCGTGTCTCCTGTAAGGAAGTTTGACGCTGGCATACGCGGCACCTGCAACACAAATCATGACCTGATTTTCTGACTTTTGCTTTAACAGACTGAACTGTTTTTGCTGTTTTTTTTAAACTGATGAACCTTGTTTATCTCAGTTGTAGTTGCTTACGGGACATTGGTTTACGATTGTGTACAAGTTAGATGTAGGTGTCAAGTTATTTACCCGGCCCGACACTGTTCTTTGTCCCTGGGGTTGGCTACTTCGTCCTCTGCTGGAACGAATGAGACAGTGCCTTCATAGTAGTTGTGACTCAGAAAGGTCTTTACCCCTGGAATGAAAAGGCAGAAAGTGCCTTGAGCCTTCTGTCCGTTTAGTTTAGAGTGGAAAAGACAATTCAGAGGCTTTTAATTGTGTTGCTGTTGTTTCAACGAGATGTTAATAGCACAAGTGTCCGAATTGTGTCTGAAACACTCGCTGATCACTTGAAACATGCTCAAGTCTGCTCTTGGAATTCAAGTGTTTGTCCATCTGACTGGCATGTAGGAGACTGGGGTTCGAATTCCAGTTGGAAAACATTTTCCTTTAGTTGTTTCTATATATTTGTAGTTAAGACTTTCCAATAATGACAATGTTAAGTGTGTTCAATTTGTTGACTAACAAGGTTGTTTCTATTTAAGGGAAAAATAATATAAAATGACACATGAAAAGAAGGAGGATGGATTTTGGTGATTAAAATATGACTATATTCCTAAATAATAATTCAATTGTATGAGGTTATTATTGATGATTTTTTTTGTCGCAGCTGTAACTGCAGTAGCAGTTAACTCTAACCCTGACCCTAACCCTAGCAGTTAACCCTAACCCTAGAAGTTAACCCTAACCCTAATCCTAACCCTAGAAGTTAACCCTAATCCTAACCCTAGAAGTTAACCCTAACCCTAATCCTAACCCTAGAAGTTAACCCTAACCCTAGCAGTTAACCCTAACCCTAACAGCTGAAGGCGTCGCTAGGAAATTCACGGACTGCCACTGGTCCCAACGTCATATTTTTACTACCTGACAGGTCATATCGAGCCGGACCCAGCCATCTTTGCCTCTCGCTGTCAGTCTGAATGTCCGCGTAGAAGCCATAACCCAGCAGCGATACGGAATATCTCAAAAACGTATCGTCGTGGTGCACCGAGCACACATCCATAGCTTGGGAGTCACCTGTTAACACATGTTATAACATCTTAAAATCCATGTTAAATATAGGACAAAAAGAATACAAAGTTTCACTCACCTACAATGATGTGCAAAGCGGATGTAACTGGATCGTTGGTTCCCACCGTAGCGAAGCAGATGCAATCTGTAGAGCCTGAAAATACGTAAAGATCTTAGTTTGTTAGACAGACATCAACATGTAGCTATTAAAATTCACAACAGTCTTATGATTGGACATCAGAAATTTGAAATTGGACTATAAAGGTGTATATATATTTGCATTAATCACCAATTTGTCATTTTCAAAAGGTGTTTTTTTTCTCCAAAAATATCCCTCTGTTGGAGTGACCGACCCCACTTAAGTCTCCGTTGGGACCGCCTGCTCTGTTGCCAGGGCAACCCTTCTTCAGTAACTCGGCAACGCTTATGTGATCAGCAAGTCTTTGACATCAGTTGTCAATTAGATACCAATCCACACTACAGGCTTAATTTCAATAATATATTACTTTAAAATGTTTTTTTGTACTTCTGGATTATTTTATTGATTGTAACTTATTGACAGGCCATGAAAGCGAACTAGAAACAGTTTAGAATCCGATGTTTTTCACAAACTAAGCAAGTTACATGGTTAGGACCAATTTCAGATCAGGGTCATCCCAAATCCACAATCTAGTCTCTCGTAGTATGCAGACTCACCTGCAGGGATAATTCCGATGCGGAGGGAACATGGTGCCAAATTGACATCCGGTGGGTTGGGATCTATGCCGTGTTCCATTTGAGTCCTGGCGACCAGTCCGTGTAGGATCTCACTGAACATCCCGTCTCCGCCCACACACACCACTCTAAAGTTGACATTTTTTTTGCAGACAACATTATTATCTTTTGCCTTTTGAATAAGTGATTGTCATGTTTTTTGCAGTATTTTTTTTAGATTTGGTACTATTCAAAGACATTTTAAATGGAGGCATAAAAATAATAACAAATAATGTTGAAAAAAATGTTTAGAATATTCCACTTTAGTTCTTGCATTAATTGTGAAAAAGTCATATCTAAATATTGAATCTAACTCAAGTTTAAAATGTTTGGGTGAAACTAAATGTACCATTTCAATGTACCATTTCATATTTAATACTTGTAGTATTTATATACTGACTCCCCAAGTTTAAAAAAAAAACTTTTTAAAGCTAAATGTAATAAAATGTTAACTTTTGAGCTGCTTTAAATAAACCAACCTGTAATTATCTTAACTCACCCATCATATTGGTCAAGCTTGGCTTCAGTTCTCAAGTGATCTCTAGCATGATTGGCCCGTTCTGTAACTACAAAAACAAATAGAATCATCAGTTTCGATTAGCCAAATGACAAAGAAACCAACAATAACCAGCCCACGACGTGAAGAAGTACCTCTACTTGAGGTATATACCGGGCCCCGGTTGTACAGATTGATTTACGAGAGAAAATTGGAAACGAGGAAGCAACAACAACAAGAAAAGCTCATTCCGATATCGTATATCACGCTCTTCGGAGCCCGGGAAAAGGAAACAAAACAAAACAAAAGCAAAATTCCAACTGTAAATCTACGCGGCGGCCTTCTAATAACAACACTTGCAAGCCGGCGCTCCAGAACAAACAGTATTTACTCTGATGGACCATCAATAGTGCAGAGACTATGTGGGTTTGCTGCAAACACTTATTGAATAATAGATGTGTTTGGATACCCGAGCTTATCAGCTATCACCGCCTCCATTAAGGTGCCGGTGTGATTAATGGTAGCGGAAGCCAAATCATATTCTCCCAAGCCTCTTCACGCCAAAACACGGGCTTCCGCCGGGAGTCATTTTTTTATTTCACTGTCTCAAGTCCACCTCTGATAGCCACCCACCAATCACGTCGACGGCGATGCAGGCTCGGGAAAACAGCGGTGCCACCTTCTGATCGTAAATGTACTTGGCTTGACGCTTGCCGCCGTAAGGATTGATGTACACCAGCAGACTTTTTGGGCGATTGGCTGCACAGAGAAAAAATAATCAATCTCTCTTTATATATATACAGTGGTACCTTGATATATGAGTGCACCGACATATGAGCAATTTGAAATGCGAGAAACATTTTGAGCAGATATTTATCTTGAGATACGAGACAAGTTTTGATATACGAGCAGACAGCGGACGTTAGATCCTGCTCATAAAAACATCATGGCCACTGTCTTATCTGTCACAAATCCCTTGTGGAATGTCTCTGCGAGCACTGGGCGGAGCATTTCATTTTTTTCAGTTTTTTTCCCGTTGGTCAGTGCAAATGGCGAGGTGGTCGCTAATACCAGTTAGATAGACTACTTCTCTTTGGCAAGTGGTTGTTCGTTATAATATTCTGAGGATATTTGTGTGCATCATTTTGGGAATATTTTGAAGGGAATATAAACTCAAACAACCCTCGATATTGACTGAAAGTCAGTTTGGAGGCGGGGCAAAAATAGCCAATCCGGGAGAAGACAGGTATCAAAATGTCAAACAAAATTGGAATTAAGTTTAGTGTTAGGTTAGATTAAACTTATTTTTTAGTGTCTGCATTGTAATCCAAGTTCATTTAAATTAGTTTATGTTATGTTACAAGTGCGTTGTTGTGCAAAAAGTCTCTCAATGATCAAAAAACGTATAAAATATGGGTATTTTGTGTTGTTGACAGGTATGATATATATTTTTTTACATTTGTGGAAAGCAACTGTAAATTCATTTATTTAATGCTTTTTTCCTTTCACAAAATATCATGGCAGGTTTGATTTGGCCCCCGTGCCTGAGGTTTCACAACCAGGTATTACAATCATCCTTTTATTAAACAAATGTGCACATTGCCATCAGCTTGATGAAGCTTTCATTGACAAAATAAACCCTTTGAGAAATAATGAGGAAAGTGGTAAGCACTGTATCATTCGGTGATAAACCTTGCAAAAACTGGCCAGACGAAAAATGCTAAATAGCTTGTTTATCGCCAATGGAGACCAAATGGATGGATCAGACGACGAAAACCCAATCAAACATTCCTCAATGTTTTTCCCAATTTCTTAATGCCATTGCTGGAAAACGTTCAACGGCCGAGCACTCAGTGTGTCAAGACTTGCCGCCTCCAAAATACATGAACGAACGTTCTTAAAAGTAACATTGCATTCCGATTCATTTTCTGTAGCCTGAGAGGAAGCGTCTACGAGAGAGCTTCTGAAAAGTGAATCCTATCATATAGATTTGCCTCGAGACGTCCCCGAGGGCGTCGACAAAAGCCGTCGCCGAAATAAATTCATGTTTTTTAGGATAACAGTCTCCCACAATCATGAAGACTCTCTAGTCGAAACTGTGTCACGCATTAACTTGAACTGCTCTATAACCAGTGATGAAACCTAAAAAAAAATCATATACAATCCAACATTGCAGTCAATTAGTTTCATTGTTAGTGTCAATTCATTTTGCATACTTTGTAATTCCAGTTGAAGATTGATGGTTTGAATCCATTGTTGGCAAAGTCCCAGATCATCGCAGTAAAATGAGACCTGGTCACACTGCCATTGATGCTGCATGGTCCTCTTGACGTAAAAAACTGTCACAGAAACAAGAAGCCTAAGTACAGCAGTACCTTGACATACAAGTAAGTGGCCGGACATACGAGTAAAATTTTGGGCAAATATTTATCTTGAGATACTAGACAAATTATATTAAACCACTAATTATTTGTTACTTTGTTAATAGATGGCGAATTAGAACAAATAAAAATATTTTTCTAATCCAATATCCTGTTTTGGGTGTTTTTCCAAAAGTTTGTTACAAAGTAATTTGTTTTTAAGTTCTTTTCTATGGGAAACCCTCGTTTGAGCTACGAGAAAATCGACATACGATCTCAGTCTCGGAACGCATTAAGCTCGTATCTCGAGGTACCACTGTATAGGGTTCCATTTTGCTAATTTAAATGGCAGTGATTTGCACACACCAGCGGAAGCGAATTAAGAATCAGTACCTGTAAATGCATGAGGATTGAGTTGCAAATACTTGTTCTCCTTGCTTCCACCACTCGTTTCCCTCTGGTGCACAGCTACGACTTCGGACACGTGAACGGCGTGACGACAAGCTGCAAAAACACAATCCTTAATCATTCAATGCATTTTTGGTGAGTAAAAAATGGCTTTTTTCCTAAATAATATTTCAATATATGCGGTTATTATTCATGCTTTTTATGTGTTGCACCTGCAGTAGCTGGTTTATAGCCATAAAATAGTTTTTGAGGGTTGGATTAATTTAAACAGCTGAAGGCGTCGGTAGGAAATTCACAGACCGCCACTGATTTCACAAGTACGAATATTTTCACAGGTGAGAGTTATGTCACCGTCACTGTTGCCAACAGAACGCACAGGGAATATTAAAAACGAAATAAAGCACATTCAAAACAAACCATTTTATAAACCCCTTTAAATTCAAAGCAGTGCATTATTCCCTTGCACTTGTTGCTCCATTTTAAAAAGTCTCTGACCTCTCCATCAGTCTCACGCACAATCCTTCCTCCACATCTTCTCCAAGTCGAATTATGAAGTTGATACGGCCAAATGGATGGCGGGCGCCGCGACATATTATTTCTCTCTAGAGAGTCTGGGCAAGGAATGGGATTTCATTTTATTCTCAAATAAAGATGATGCGGCGTGCCGGCATGAATACGTTTACAGCCATGGATATTCACACTTTGACAAATAGGCAGCAGAGTGATGGCCTTGTGGGGAATGGCGGCGCCGGGATAATATGACATCCATTCCAACAATTTAAACATAATGTAAATGGAATTCAGACACTGCATATGTCTATGTATTGCTCTCAACTAAAAAAAAAATGCACATTCTGGAGGAATTGCATCAAATTCACTCTTGTGGGTCCATACTTTAGGGTTTTTAACCCTAATTTTTACCCTGATTTGGTAGCATTTCAGGTCACTTCCTACACTATACAAAACATACAATCTGACAAAACTCTGTCTTACACAAGAGTAAAAGATTAATACCTGTTAATAACCACACCCATAACGATAAGGCAAGGTGTGTCATTTTTTTCCTCATATTTATGATGGTGCTGATAATGGTTTTACAGTGGTACCTTGAGATAAAAGCTTAATTTGTTCTGGGAATGAGCTCGTATGTTGATTTTCTTGTAAGTCAAACGAACATTTCCTATTGAAATGAACTAAAAACTAATTAATTTTTTCCAACCCTCTGAAAAAAACACCAAAAACAAGATATTAGATTGGAAAAAAATGTTTTTGTTCTAATTTGCCATCTATTAACAAAGTAACAAGTAGCTAGTGGTTTAATATTACTAAAATGTGTTTAATAGCAGTAAAATTCTACAGTTTTCCAAGGGGGAGACTTTTGCATGGCAACTCGCTCGTAACATAACATAAACAAATTTAAATGAACTTATATTACGATGCAGCTACTCAAAAATAAGTTTAATCTAACCTTACACTAAACCTAATTCTAATTTTGTTTTAAATTTTGATATTCTCCCGGCTTGAGCAGCATCTCGCGACCGCTGTCTGCTCGTATATCAAAATTTGACTCGTATCTCAAATTGCTCGTATGTCAGTCCACTGATTTGTCGAGGTACCCACTGTACTTTGTCTTGAAGTGACATGAAAAGACAGGAATCCCATCAGCGCATACATTTGCCCGAGTTTTGAGCCAGGAGAATTCCTCTAAGCTACACACTAAGCCCCTCGGCCATACAAGGCCCAAATCCTTTGCAGTGCGCTCTGACATCTTTTCCCTTTGTGCTCCGAAAAGGATCTTAGTAATGGCACTCGGCCTCAGTGAGTAGCCTATTCACGCCGTGCGGCTCAGCGTGTTGCTTTTCAGCCCAATAGGTCGTCTCGCTGCTGAATGTCAGGTTTTTAGGAAATGTGATGAGTGTGTGTGGAAAAGATTAGCACAAGTCACGAGCGGCTGGGTGGGGGAGAGTCTTTTTTTGCTCCTGGTTTTGCGCTAGAAAAAGTAGGTTGAAGAAAAGTGCTTGGAGCATCTCAAATCAGAAAAAATCTTGGCAAATGAGGGTCCAAGAATGAGGGTACACTAATTTGGCTCAATCACATGAGCCAGATGAATGTATAGTGTGATAGACCATTCACTAAGAAGAGAGATTCAGTAATAGAATGAGTTTGTCGGTAAGCACATCGGTCTAAGTTACAGCTTTAACTGTGCAGATTGTAGAAGCTATAAATGTTCACAGTAAGAAAAATTGAGCATCTATTGGAATTCATCTTCCAGTATGCCCTCTTGATGGTTTTTGTCATAACGCTGAGAGCTTTAACCTTACCAATAGTTAAAGTGTTTCATTAGATAATGAACGCAACACAATGAGTGACAGCCTTAAAGGCTTCCCACAACAATTGACAATTTCAGAGTTGTCCTTGTGTAATAGATTGCAACTTACTTTTTATGTAAAGCTCCTTAGATATGCAATCCACATTCATTTGGAGTTAATTGTAAACAGCAGAAGGACCACAGTGTGCATTATAACAATTGATGGTGTTTTGGTTTTCGTTCCTTTAGGCATGTTGCTGTTTATTCTGATGATTCAAAACCACAGTGGGATTCACTCTGATCATAGAGGTTTGTCTATGTGTGTGTGTATTTATATGTGTATGTATATATATGTATATATGTGTATGTATATATGTGTGTGTATATATATGTATATATATGTGTGTATATATATGTATGTATGTGTATATATATATATAAAAAAATATATATATATATATATATATATATATATATATATATATATATATATATATATATATATATATATATATATATATATATATATATATATATATATATATATATATATATATATATATATATATATATATATATATATATACATACACACACACACACATATATGCATATAAATATACACAAACACACACAACCATTCATGCCCTGCACCACACCACCCAGTGAAGACCCACTTGGGATCAAACCCTCAACCCCAGAACTGTGAGGCTGGTGTGTAAATAGTATATAACACGTGTGTGTGTGTGTTGACTGGGTAGTCATATAAAATACAGTGCAGGCCTCACCTCCTTCAAAATGACACAAAACCATCATCTTATTTATATTCAACATCACTCCTATGCTCCTCCCACCCTACTTGTACACAGCGGATGTCTATGTAATCCCTCTGCCATTACTGCGACTTGGCAACAACAATGTGTTGGACGACAAGACGGCACAAGTCGAAGGCAACGTTTGCTCTCGGCTGCTACGCGCCATTTGTCGAAACCATTTCTCTTTGGAAGCGAGTGTAGAGATAAGAGGGTTTGAAGTAGTGATCATTTTAGTTGAAAAATAAGTGGGAAAATTCTCTCGCTGAACCCACACCCAGTGCCAGAAGGTCTCCACCCTTTTTGCGTTGATTCATAGTGTAATTAGCTTCCCTCCGCTGTCTATTGACCTCAGCTGCAGCAGGTAAATAAATGCAATCACGGTAATGAAAGGGCCCGTATTGCAGCCAGTAATGCGGTACAAACCTGCAGTTTACCCAATCTCCAGCTGTCGTTTTCTGGCATGCTTCTGCGGCCCTCTTTCAACGCACAGATAGGCTAACTTTAGATTTACAAAACGCAGATCCACCTGGGTTGACAAACACGATGGGCCGGGACAGTGGATTTTACTTAGGCAAAAAAACAGGACAAGCAAGGTAGAAGGGAGCTCGATCACGTGGGATACCGCCTAGTCCTGAAGAAAGATTGCTGCCTTCCTTTGTGGAATTTTAGTACTATTAAACACATTTTAGTAATATTAAACCACTAGTTATGTGTTACTTTGTGAATAGATGGCGAATTACAACAAATAAAAATGTTTTTCTAATCCAATATTCTTTTTTTAGTGTTTTTTCAAAGGGTTGGAACTAATTAATTAATTTTTAGTTCATTTCAATGGGAAACATTGGTTTGAGTTACGAGAAAATCGACATACGAGCTCAGTCCCGGAACGAGTTAAGCTCGTATCTCGATGTACCACTGTATATAAATATAAATATCAAGCTGCCCCTCTCTTTACTTGTGACTGACAGCTGCTCTGATTCAAGCAAATCCAGTTAAATGTCAAAGGCACCATGCACACGTGACATTTACTATTAGTAATGAGTCTACTTGGCATTTCCACACACTTGATGTTTGGTTAAAAGAATAAACATGAAAAACAGGCTAAAGAAAAGCTGTCATAGCAAACCAATGACGTGATTCTTCAAGATAAAATCTGCGTGGAATTGTTCTACTCCGGTTTAACTGGTATCTGATCTTCTATCCATCATCACAGTGGTTTTAATTCACACATTTGGAAGTATTTTCTGGGTGACTCAGACAATAGTTCCTCCCACTCCTCATTTGCATACCCAACAGGATTATTTCCAAAATGGTGAGCATGGAACTAGTATCTCAAAGAGCAGACACATGTCCTGAGGATGTTTGTAAAAATAATAATTTTAGCTTCAGCTGCAATAACCATGCCAACAGGAAAAATAGGCTTATAAGAAATAATGTAAGGAGAGTATTAATTAAAATTGCCTTGTCATCCAATTTGTCTCTAGTTTGAAACACCGGCTGCATGTTCGTCAGGCGACGACGCTTTGGGGCCAAAACGATCGCCATGAGACGTTTTGATGTGATCAACTTGGAACATTGGTTCAATAAAAGCAAGTGTTTATGGCAGCGTATTTTATAGTGCGCTTGATACCACTTTGAAGAAGGTCAATGGCCAGGTTTAGAGGGAAGAGTACTGGCAATAATTGTCCCACTGGATATGCTATGATGATTTCAAACAGTGGAACTCGTTTACATGAGCAAACATTTGTCCCAGAGCTAATACCCATATGTTTGCTTTTGTGAGGTATGCAAATAATTTATGAATTAGATGAAAATATTATAGCGGAGATGAAAAAGAAAACAGATAAACAAACAAACTCTCTCTCTGTTCCTCTCTCTCTCCTTCCCTCAAAATCCGTCTAATTTTAGTACTAATAAATGCATTATAGTAATATTAAACCATTTTTTATGTGTTACTTTGTTAATAGATGACGAATTAGAAGAAATAAAACATTTTTTTCCAATCCAATATCCTGTTTTTGGTGTTTTTTCAGAGGGTTGGAAAAAATTAATTCGTTTTTAGTTCATTTTAATGGAAAACGTTCGTTTGTGTTACAAGAATATCGACATAAGAGCTCAGTCACGGAACGAATTAAGCTCGTATCTCGAGGTACCACTGTATTTGGAAAAGGGCGTGTAGAACTTTTTATTGTTATTATTTTATTTAATCAGATGGTAGATAATAGTAGTAGTACCTATACAGTGTATAAACATAAAAGTGTAGTAGAATTCAGATAATGGGGATTTTATTGGTTTGCTTATCTTGCCTCTTCTGTAAGTAAATTGTGCTATAATATATTTTATTTACAAAATACTATTCCCAATGACATTCCATAACACATCCATGGTAACACAAACATATATTCATTACCTGTATGACATCAGTTAAACTTTTACTATGAACTACTTACTACATATTAATAATTTCTCTCTTCTGCATAGACTTACCTGTTGGTGAAATGCTGACAGAACTTTTCCAGTTCTTTCCAATATCCTTCCACACCAGAAAATCCCGAAAAAGAATCACATTCACCGGTCCTTGCTTATTGAAAAGGTTTGACAACAACACAATATATTGATGATCCATTTTCTGATCTACTTTTGGAGCGCTCAAAACAGAATGAGCGCACTTAGTAGTTCATGTGATGACTAAGTCCGGGAAACTTGTTTTGAGCAAAGATCCTGTATGACCAGTAATGGCTCACTCTCGAAAGGGGAAAACAGTTCCTGCTTCTTAGAATGAAGCCTGTCATGTCAATCTATTTTTTGATATTTAAAGTCAATTGATGTATCAATGCTGCTATCTCTAATCACAGTCAAAATTGATTGACAGCGCACTTCAGTTTTGTCAACAAAGCCCCTAACAGTGACGTCAACAACCTGAAGGCAGATCTTACTTATGATTCGTCCATCACCCGAAACGATTTCCTCAACCAATCAAGGACGCGCTTACTCCGGGAAGCGAGTACCAACATGGCCGCTTTCTGAGTTTTGGAAGAAGGAACCTGTAGTAAATAAACCCCGATTTAACGTTTCAGAAGCAGCGACAGCGTCCGATCGTCTGTGTATAAGGTAGCCATTGGACCCGAGAGGGGAAAATGTCAGGTGACGGAAACAAAAAGCAGTTCTGGAAACGAAACGCGGCGAAGGTTCCCGGCAGGTAAGTGACGTGTTCCCTTCCGAACTAACATGACTACATTAGCATGGCTAGGCTAGCTCACTTTTAGTCTTCCTGCTGGAAATCGCCATTGAATTTCACTTCGATCTTCTGGCAAACTCTCATGCAAAACAATAGCAACTTGGTCGATTGTTGCGTGGGCATCATTTCAGTGCCGCATGCACGTTTCCAGCCAGCTAAACGCGGAATGCTAAGAGTGGCTATCGCAATCACAGCCTTGACTCCCCACAGATGCACTAATTACAACTCAGATTTTGTTAGGGAAATGGCTTCGCAGTTCCTCCACGTTTTTTTAGTGTTTGTGTGTTTTTCCCTTCACTTTCCTCAGCATCCAGCATGTATATGGCGCGCAACATCCACCTTTTGATCCACTTCTTCACGCTAAGTAAGTGTAAATCACTATTTCTGCATTTGATGTATGAAAAATGCCTCATCGCTCGTTTAGAGCGGATTGTGAAGGAGGAAGCGGCCTTACCAGAAAATCAAGTTGCGGTTAATCTACTTTGCGGAGAATGCTTTTGCAACAATCACATGTTTTTTCTTGCTTTTCCAGTTTGGGTGCATGTTGTTGTTAAACTGGAAACCTTTTCCATCACACCTTTACTGAAGATATTTGATGATAATTCAATGGATACATTGTTGAAGTATACAGTGGTACCTCGAGATACGAGCATGATGATGTGAAATGTATTTAATAGTACTAAAATTAGACGGATTTTGCAGAGGGTAGAGAGAGGGGGGGTATTGCACGGTAACGCGTTTGTAACATAACATAATCCAATTTAAATGAACTTGGATTGCAGACACACTAAAAATAAGTTTAATCTAACATTACACTAAACTTAATTCAAATTTTGTATCCAAGTTTGATACCTTTCTTCTCCTGGGTTGGCTCCATTTGCAAAATATTCTGAAAATGATGCACACAAATGTCCTCATAATAGGATAATGCACTACCACTTGCAACCAGAAGTAATATATACTCCTCATATTAATGATCACTCCGCCATTTGTGCTAAGTGATGGGGAAAAAAACCTGAAAATAATGCAATGCTCGGCCCAGTACTCGTAGATATCTGTTATACATGAAAAAGATGCAACAAAAAAAGACAGTGCATTAAAATCATAAACAGCCTCTCCCGTCTTGGCCACCTGGCTTTCTCATACCTTGAAATATGTCTCTTATCTCAAGATATAATAATTTATAATAATCATTTGCTAGAAATTTCACTCGTATCTCAAATTGCTCGTATGTCGGGGTGCTCGTACGTCAAAGAGCAACAGATTATTTTTGATAGATTTGATTTTAGCTACATGCTGTGTTGTTATTTATAGTAACGTTTCTACTCTGTTGCCCCTCCCGGCCCACCTACCGTTTCAAGCTTGATCAAAGCTGGTCAGAAACCATCTCCCGCCACCCCAGGCAAGCCAAAGAAGGCCACCACTTTTCAAGAATTTGAGAGCATCACAAGTGATGCTTGGGATGTTGGGGATGATGATGACGAATTACTGGCCATGGCGGCGCAGAACCTCAACATTGAGGTTGTCATGGAGACTGCCAATAAGGTAAGGCCATCGGTGCCTATATGTTACCTGTCTAATTGATTTGTACACTCTGTGCAGGTGATTGAGAATCACAGTAAGTTGAAGGAGAGGCAAAAACACGATGATTCCACGGACTCTGGGCGGAGGGATGATGATGATGATCCACGAGAGGAGTTGGCAGATGAGGAGGATGAAGAAGATGAAGTAGAAGATGAGGAAGGAGATTTGACCAGTCCAGATGTCTCCTTGACATTCCACGGCAATCTCGATGCTGAAGGTCGGCTGGTGAAATCTCACAGTGAAGCTCTCATTGGTTCCCCAAAAGGTTAAAGTTCTTTTACATTCCCTTTTTTTTCTCTTAAAAAGTGAGACATTTGTTTTATTAATATGGCAAATCCTACTTACGTTGAAGTCTTTATAACCAAGGACGTCTGATTGAAGTGATGGTTATTATATCTTGATTATATCATAATTCTCTGTCACAAGGGGGGAAATTAGGACTGAACGGAAGAAAAAAAAGAATTCTTAGACGCTCAAGTTCAGCGGCGAATGATGCAAATTATCTCCGACAGTGCATCATTAGAAAGAAGTGAGGAATCAAGTAGAGGACGAGCCAGAATTGTACTTTGTGGATGCACTTACATTTATTGCAAGTCAAGCATAGGGCAAAAACATAAGGTACACTTTTAAGAAAGTGCTGTTTAATGTTTTTAGAGGGAAATATATTCCTATTAAATATCGAAGCCAGTCAATCACCAGTTTCAAAAAGGTCCCTGTCTTGATTGTATAGCATTTCGAACTTTGCTAAGGTGCCATAAAAATACTTATCGTACAGTATAGCTGCTAACACGACCAGGTCCCATTGCGGTGTTATAATTACACCAACAGCCTGTCGCCCTCAGGCGTTTCCTGTCATCTCCTTGGAGACCCTGCCGCTTTGGCGTAGCGTGTGCCTTCAGATCGCATGGATAGGCTCATATGTAGGACTAGCTATGTTACACCTTAGGGGAGAATGATGCAATATTCACATTACAAATGCAAACGGTGGATATGTTCAGCAGGTGGGTGAGCAGAAAGTGATGTTGACACTGTATTGCTCTTTTTGGGGGGGTGTTGTTGTTGCATGATGGAAATTCCCAGTCGTTTGGGATGTATCTGGAACAACGTCATAGCGAATTAATGTTTGTACCCGTCACAGTGGTGACATCTTACGGCGACCAATTCTGAATGAGGTGCAGTGGAAAAACTGCCACAAACACTAATTTCAATCATTTTATGGGGGACATGCTCAATGCAAAACATTCAAAAAAATGGTCACATGGCTTTCAAAATGGAGATTTGGCTGGCAATGTAGTACATAATCTTGCCTATGGCGCAATCCTGTAGTGTAAAGTGGGTCATTCTTTCGATAAAAGCCTATCTAACGAGAAGGCTTAAAATGGCCTCCCGCGAAAGAAAGGATTTATTTATATGGAGCTCATTATTTATTGTTAGACTTGCATGTCTATTGTGTAATTAGTAGTGCATATAGTGGTACTTCGACATACGAGCTATCCGAGATACGAGTAAAATTTCGGGGAAATATTTCTCTTGAGATACAAGACACATTTTGATCTACGAGCAGACATGGGGATGCGAGATGCTGCTTTTAAGAACATCATGGCCACTGTTTTTTCTCTCTCCGCAACTCCCTCATGCAATATTATTATTATTCAGTGCAAATGGCGAGGTGATCGCTAATAGGAGTTACATAGACTACTTCTCATTGGCAAGTGGTCGTGCGTTATTCTATTGTGAGGACATTTGTGTGCATCATTTTGGTAATATTTTGAAGGGAATACCAACTCAAACAACCTTCGATATTGACTGAAAGTCAGTGTGGAGGCGGGGCAAAAAGAGCCAACCCGGGACAAGAAAGGTATCAAAATGTCAAAGAAAATTAGAATTAAGTTTAAACTTTCTTTTGAGTTTGTCTGCATTGTAATCCAAGTTCATTTAAATTTTTTTATGTTATGTTACAAGCGATTTGCCATGCAAGAAATATGAGTTCAATATTTTTTGTAACTATTGTCTGCTGTGATTTTAAATAAGTTTATCAATAGTGGACATCCAATCCATTTGAAGCAGGAGGGTTAGGATTGAATGAACAAATGTTTATTAATTGCCACCCGCTTTTAATGGATAAGGATGTGCATTACTGTCCATGTCAAAAGTTCTTATGTAATCGTGTTTTACGTCACTGTCATACTCAGATGGGGCAGGTGACCACGGATCCCTCTACAGACAACGATCGTTGCCACACCGGCCAGTCATCCCACTTGTGGCGCGAATGGCCGACCAGAACACATCGGGCACGCCGGCCATGACGGAGAGAGAAGCGTCACGCCTGGATAAATTCAAGCAGTTGTTATCCGGCCCCAACACAGATCTTGGTAAATAGTCTTTTCTTCAGCTTTTCTGCTCTTTTGTTTCAACATTTTTTTTTTTTTCATGGTCACAAATTTGCCTTCCTTTGTGTCTGCTTGGCTCTCAGCTGTAGTTTTTCCTCGCTCACTTGCCCCGCCAGCTGTGCTGCTCTTTTTTAATGATGCAGGGGACACGGGGTGGTGGTAAGGGGAGTCATGCAACCATCTGGACAAGCAGATTAGGACAGAACCAAAAACATCCACGCCTAAGAAAAATAAGCAACAGGCTTCCTTCCAATGTTGACTTGTGTTTTGGTCATGTCACACTGGCTCTCTCCAGCAGAATTTGCATATTGGTGTGCTTGTAACTCAAAACAATCAGCACCAATTTCGAGATACGAGAAAGCCAGGTGGCCAAGACATGAAAGGTTTATAATTGTAGCGCATCACTTTTATGTATAACAGATATCTACGAGCACTGGGTGGAGTATTGCATTTTTTTCAGTGTTTTTTTCCCCCATCACCCAGCGCGAATGGCGGAGCTTGTTTGCTAATACGAGAGGAGTATATACGACTTCTCATTGGCAAGTGGTTGTGCATTATTTTATTTCTAGGAAATTTGTGTGCATAATTTTGGGAATATTTTGAAGGCGAATACAAAAGCAAACAGCCCATCGATAGTGAAAGTCAGAAAGTTTAGTGTAAGGTTACATTAAACTTATTTTTATGTGTCTGCATCGTAATCCAAATTCGAATAAAATCGAAAAAGAATCTATATAATTTTAGTACTATTAAACACAATTTAGTATACTATTAAACC
Source organism: Stigmatopora nigra (assembly GCF_051989575.1). NCBI lineage: Eukaryota > Metazoa > Chordata > Actinopteri > Syngnathiformes > Syngnathidae > Stigmatopora > Stigmatopora nigra. The sequence continues at coordinate 3,343,744 of NC_135530.1, forward strand.
ACTAGTTATGTGTTACTTTGTTAATAGATGACGAATTAGAAGAAATACAACTTTTTTTTTAATGGTGTTTTTTTCAGAGGGTTGGAACAAATTAATTTGTTTTTAGTTCATTTCAATGGGAACGTTCGTTTGATTTAAGAGAAAATCGACATACGAGCTCAATCCCGGAACAAATTAAGTCCGTATCTCGAGGTACAACTGTATGAGAATGCCACACTTGTTCGACTTCTCACAAAATCGGCGCTCAAAGCCTCTTTTGCCTTCATCACGTGTCCTTTGTGTCAGGCCTGAAGCGTTTTTTTTTGCACGTGGCACCTCGAGAGTGCTCGAGAAAAAAGCAGAGCATGAAGGGAATTAGCGCTTAGCAACTAATGAGTCACACGCTTATGCTGAACATGCAAAGTGTCTGAAATACTTCAATGTAGACATGACATGGTTTAATTAGCGGAGGCGCTGTTCATTGGTAAGAATGGCATTTCTCCTCATTTTTTCGAGGCAGAAACATTATTTGCATGTGAAGCTATTCAATAGAGTCAAGGTTATCGCTCTGTTGAACAACAGTTGAACTACATTCTGCCCGTGCTTCTTGATTGGGTTCATCAGTTTGTCAATTGTACACAGTGTAACCAGAACGTCGGCTTAAGGACTTATTTTTCTACAGTAGATACAAAATTGATAATAGTGGATGGATAAAAGAACTGGAGTTAAAATGGAGTGGATGTAGGCATCTTTATGGATGTGAAATAAATAAAAACGAATCAATTGAAGACAAATTTATGTCACTTATGGCCATTTACAACAAAAACATCCAGTAAAAAAGTTGGTTGAATTTAACCCAAGATAACAAGTTTTCAGAATATTATTTCAAATGGGAAAACATCTTCATATCAAGTAAGACAAATAAGACATTACGATGTAGACACTCAAAAATATGTTTAATCTAACCTAACACTAAACTGAATTCTAATTTTGCATGACATTTTGATACCTTCTCCTGAATTGGCTCTTTTTGCCCCGCCTCCACACTGATTTTCAGTCAGTATCGAGGGTTGTTTGAGGGTGTATTCCCTTCAAAATATTTCCAAAATGATGCACACAAATGTCCTCACAATAGAATAACGCACGACCACTTGCCAACGAGATCTAGTACATACGCCGTTCGCACTGACTAACGGGGAAAATCCCCCAGAAAGAATACAATGCTACGCCCAGTGCTCGCAGGAACATTACAAAGGGGGAGTTTCGATCAGAGACATTACACGAGCTGTCTGCTCATATATCAAAATTTGTCTCGTATCTCAAGATAAAATTTGTCTCGTATCTCAAGATAAAATTTGTCTTGTATCTCAAGATAAAATTTGTCTCGTATCTCAAGATAAAATTTGTCTCGTATCTCAAGATAAATATTTGCCTGACACTTTACTCTTATCGCAAATTTCTCGTATGTCGAGGTATGACTATAATACTAATATAAAACCCAAAGAAGGAACAAACAGGTAAGTCAACCAATTGCACAAATATGGCGGCATTCCTTGACACTGCAAGTAGGCCGAATGATGTGGCTTGAGTAAGAGAGCAACTGAGCCAACTGTCCTTGAGCTTAAGAGTGCTGTCTGGATTCACTTGAATTAATCGTAGAGGTCCCTTTTTTTGTGTGGTGGCAAGGCCCCCCACCCATCAGTTGTCACTTTCCAAAAATATTGTCCATGTGCTATCACCGCCCTTAAGCACAGTGATTTGCTTTATGCCACGGATGATTTAATGTGTTATAAAACGGTATGATTGGCACTAATTCAATCTGCTTTATACCTTCATAACTAAACTCTATCCTTTCTCTGCCTCTCTTCTTTGGTGACAGCAGTCTGCTTAGCATGTAAGGTCACGCGGAGGGTGACGACCTGTGCATTTGCAGAAGTAGGCTGATTGATGTCAGGTGGCTTGTGGCTAATTATTCCCGATGTCCTCAGGCAAGCCTGTCTGCCCTGGGATGCGGGCCAGAGCGCTGGGTCCGCTGAAGCGCCTCAAAATGGAAGGGGGAGCACCATCCTAACTGATTCAGTTGAACTATAATTGAACAGTGTGGAGTGAAGCCTCACTGTTGTTACATTCCATAACTACTAAGTTAGGAATAATGCAAGAGCTAGTCTATATTTGATGGAGGATTTATGATATGAGTCCAAGAATGTTAAATTGCAAATCAGTAGGGGTCCGCATGTCATTTTTAGGTTTAATAGGGTTTCAGACTGAAGTGGTTATTGCCGCATGGCAGAAATGCTGCTGTTGCTATGGCAATGTTTCTCCTCATCTCTCAACTTTTTCCTAACTTTTCTGTGTTCTTTTTTTCCCCTTTTCTCCCTTCCAAGTCCTCTCGGCACGGCAACGCGCTCGTAACATAACAAACAAATTTAAATGAACTTGGATTACGATGCAGACACACTCAAAAATCATGTTTTGATTTCAAACCATCTGCAATTATCTCACTCTTTGCTATAGAATGTTTGTATTTGTGTTAAACTAAGCCAGTCTCTTATGAGTTAGGTAATTTGACATGGATTTTGTTTTTTTATTGTTGTCAGTTCGTGTATGAGAAAATTTGCTACATAGCACAAACAGTCTGGATTGTATATCCAATGTCCTCTTCCCACCATCTGTGTCATCAATCAGCTGGTTTGAGCAGGTATAATCGGGCTGGGGTGGCGGAGGTGCGAGGAAGTCTTTTTTTACAAGAATCTTGTTGCTTTACGAGCCTTCTGCTCCTTGGCGCCGGCGCTGCATCCTTTTTAGATGACTTAGATGGTCTAAGAATCTCGCTACTTTGAAGGTTTATAGGAGGGGGTCCTAAATTGTTTTAACACACTGGATGATAAAGATGTCACTGCTCATAGCATTGTTTTTTTGACCTCTTTGACTCGTGTGAAATGATACAAGGAAACAATGGAAAGAAAGAAATGTATCGTATTTTCACACATATAGGGCTCACTTAAAAAATTTCTTGAAAAATGGTTGATGCGCCCAATGGGACGGTGCGTCTTGTCTGTACTCTAAATTACATTTTTGTATGGACCTGACCGCTTGAGTGAATGTTTTTACTTCTTGCCAGCACGCTAATTATTGCATTAAACCCAAAGGACCATCCATTCAAAACATCCTTGGGGAGTGGCAAAGCATTTGACTTCGCTGTGCTTTCAGCACTTTTCACCCTCTAAGACACTCTTAATACTCAAAGAAACAGCATATTAGAGTATACATAGGAAACGCCTGACTTAAATGACAACGCAATGAGAGTGCAAACGCTTGGAAAATGGACTGAAGCTATGGATCGAACACAATTTAACAGCTTTGCTTACGGATTGCTAAAAGATTGCATTAGTTTTGCTTGTGCTGTCTTAAACCCTAGTGCGTTGCCTAACATACTCTAGCAGGTAGCATAACATACTCTAGCAGGTAGCATAACATACTCTTGCAGGTAGCATAACATCCTCTAGCAGCTAACATGACATAGCGGATAGTATAGCATAGGCTTAGTGTCATGCTCGCACCTTATCGGACGAAGCGTCCAATGTATTGACAAAAAAACTGAAAATTCACCTGCAAAAGGGACTCTGTCTGCCCTATCACACGGTACGTTTTATAAGTGGAAAAATACGTTAGGATAATGTTATCCAAGCGGCGCTTCAGGCAACACTATCGAAGAGTACTTCAACCGAGTGATGCTTTGAGTAACTCTTAAGTTGGCGATGCTTTGATATTCTAGCTTTAGACACAGATTCACCGTATTACCCTCTGTGTGTAGTTTCCATTCGCGATGATTTATTCAACAATTTTTTTGGGGGGGAACTAGTGTGTGCAATGCTTACGCGAGTGCGACAGAACCCTGCTTTGCCCCAATGGTCCCGCTCCATCTGAATAACACCTGAATAGTGCATGGCTTCGGCCCGCCAAACTTCCCACCTTCAGTGCCTGTCAAAATTCGGTCTGACTGACAGTGCTCGTTGATGTCCGGTTTTTAGTCCGTTGTTTTTGCAGCAGTCACACAAGCGTGCTGGCTGACATGATAAATAGTTGTGGGAGAGGTCGGTCTTATTGTACAGGCAATCAACTACAGATACACGTTTAAGATGGGAGTGTATTGAATCTCCAATGTGTACCGTATTTTCACGACTATAAGGCGCACTTAAAAGTCTTACATTTTCTCCAAAATAGACAGTGCGCCTTATATATGGAAAAAACAGAAAATCATTAACGAAAAACCACCACTGTCGGATATTAAAAAAACACAAACGCCTGAACTGAAACAAGACTGTTAAATATGCAGATGCTATCTTAGTTTACAAAATCTTCCATCATATAGCTCCTCCCCTACTGCAAGATTTTATACAAAAAAAAAATCCAAAACATCAACAATGGCTGGCTCTAGAGGTGACTGTAAAGTAGTGAGTGCTTCATACCTGGAAGTCAATAGCAATTAGTGTATTTTCACGACTATAAGGCACACTTAAAAGTCTTAAATTTTCTCCAAAATAGACAGTGCGCCTTATAATACAGTGTGCCTTATAATACAGTGTGCCTTATAATACAGTGTGCCTTATAATACAGTGTGCCTTATAATACAGTGTGCCTTATAATACACTGCGCCTTATATATGGAAAAATGTCATTCATTGAGGGTGCGCCTTATAATATGGTGCGCCTTATAGTCGTGAAAATACAGTAGTTGAGCAAGCCTTTGTTTTTTTATCATGGAAAAAGCTTGGACTCTTTTCTTGATCGCCATGATTTTCAGTATTTGAACATTTTAATAGAGCACAACGAATTTCACGATGTACTTTTCTCTGCTTCTGACGCATCCCTGACATTTACACTCCAGAGCAGCTATTGTGGGCGTTCAACAGAAGGAACAAAGTGTCTTAATTGCAACACCCCCCCCTATGGTCTCCAGCTTAACCCTTTGCAAGATAACCCTTCGTATGTACCTGTCAGTTGGATAAACATCTAATGTACAGATCTAACTAATTCCCATAAACACGTAAAGAATAATGCTATGTTTATTGGTCCCATTAGGGAGATTTTGCTTTGACGTCCTCCCCCATTTGCTAATGTATACTTTAAAATGATTGTCTGCGGGCTAAATTGCCTGTAAAGTATGCATTTTCCTCTGTGAACTGCCCGTACATTTATTTCTACAGAGACCGCTTAAAGAGATGCTTTCAAAATTGCAATTAGTGGACTTTTCACATTCACACACAAATTAGAATGTGCAGGGGGGAAAAAATAAGCAACAACAAAAAGATAGGATGTAGACTGACAAATTGTGTCGACCGCCTTGCATTGTAAACTTTGCTAATCAAATCCGGCAAGGACAGCCGGTCCCAAGCGTTGCCTCCGGGACAGTTGCAGAAACTTTTCATTGACGACAACAGATTAATTTTCAAAATGGCATGAAATGCCTAATGTATTCCAGGGGTAGCTGAGGCAGGACTGCCTCATTCATAATGCACAAGAGGTGCCCTCAGAGGAGGTGTTGTCAGAGAGATGAGCTAGCCTGGCGCTAATAAAACGACATCTGCAATTTAGCTTGTATGTCAAATAGACTCGGGATGCCCTCTCTCTGCCTTGTAGGGGGGGAATTGAATTGTTCTCTTCCCAAATGATATTTAAAGAATGGCAGATCATATAAACTGGTCATCATTCCTGGGTTTAAAATTACACTTATTTTCCTCACCCACACTTCTATCTTTATACCTAGATATTAAACAGTACTTAGATATTAAACAGTACTTAGATATTAAACAGTACTTGGATATTAAACAGTACTTGGATATTAAACAGTACTTGGATATTAAACAGTACCTAGATATTAAACAGTACTTAGATATTAAACAGAACTTTGATATTAAACAGAACTTGGATATTAAACAGAACTTGGATATTAAACAGTACTTGGATATTAAACAGTACTTGGATATTAAACAGTACTTAAAAATTAAACACTATTTAGATATTAAACAGTACTTAGATATTGAACAATACTTAGATATTAAACAATACTTAGATATTAAACAGCACTTAGATATTAAACAGTACTTAGATATTAAACAGTACTTAGATATTAAACAGAACTTGAATATTAAACAGTACTTAATTCTTATTTTGTTTGACATTTTGATACCTTTCTTCTTGGCTCCTTTTGCCCCGCCTCAACACTGGTTTGTATTCCCTTCAATTCATTCCCAAAAGGATGCACACAAATGTCCTCAGATGATTTGACTTGTACACAGATGAACATTATAGTCCAAAATATACAGTGAAATTTTTTTTAAAATAATTTATATAAACATAGCCTCATTTGTCACCCAGCATGACTCACTTGTAAATTCCTCATTGGTGGAATTATTCCTGGCGTGGACGCCATTTGTTATTTTTTCCTCCATCTATGACGCATGGCCCAAAATGGACACATCCTCTGCCTGGTAAATACTCTTTGTCGACTTGACTTGCTTGCCGTTCATGCTTCAAAATCTCCCATCATACAAGGGACGTCCCTCGAGCCACCTCGACCCTCCTCCTACGGCAAGATTAATGCCAGGTGTGAGAAATATAACATAGTTTAATTAAGCCCGAGTCTACAAGATTCATGGACTCATTTCGTTGTCTGACAGTGCAAATGAAGGTTCAAAGGGTGCACGCCAAGAGAAGGGGACATCCTTGACTAGCTTTTAAAAGAATAATGAATGCAGAGCTGCTCGTAGGATAACGATTTTGCCCTTAATGACTTCGGCTTGGGCGAGAACGGTACATAACTTCCCCGTGACTGTCCCCTTTACACATAAAGGCAGATGTCATTGGCGGCAAAGTAATGATGCATCCAAAATACACACTTTTGTGAGCGGTAGGGAGATGTTTTCCTCTCACTCAGAAAAAAAGCTGCATTATTTTTGCTTGTGGAAAGGCCAGATGGATTTTAAGTGTATTTATTTTTTTCATTCCCTGAGAAACATATCAAAAGTCTGGGCGTGGGGAAGCAAACTTGTTCCGTTATCTGTATGATTAACCTGACAATGAAAGTTCCTGAAATATAGTCTGACAAATATCCAGCAAACACCCGCATTCAGAGGGCCATATTCTCCATCTCTTTGTTACAAAGCCTACTAATGTCTTTGTAGCCAACCTAGCACCTCAAAGCCTCCCATTGGACTAGATCCCAATTGAATTTGTCCATAATTAAAGCCGCAGTGGGTGAGGTAAGCAGGAATTCTTCAAAAAACGCAAATGCATCGGAAACCAACGCAAAACAAACGACCAAACAAGCTCTAATGTGTTTCACTCAATTTGGCCAATGGAGCCCAGACCATTGCTGTTTACCTGATTTCTATTTCCTATCCTGCTATCTGTCTCTGACTTCATTGCATTTGCCTTGAAAAACAGGCAAGGCGCAGTCATTTGGCAGCACTAATCAATATCATTCACTCTGTGTGAAGGCCTTATCAATTCCCAGCTACTGCTTTCAATGCGAGTCATGGAAGTATTTGGATTATTTATTAGCTGCATTTGTACCTTTTAGCTTTCGTGGGGGCTATTAACTTGCTCACTAACAGTCCAGGGATATGTATATTATTCAAGGAACGTGTTGTTAGTAAAGGAAAACAATGAATCCCTCCATTTTTCTTGGGAGAGGCTGTTGATTGCTGTCATTTGTTGTCATGGATGGCCTTGGGCATCCAATCCATTTGAACTGGAGGGTTTTGAACAAATGAATTTGTTTTTAGTTTATTTCTATTGGAAACGATCGTTTCAGTTATGAGAAAATTGACATACGAACTCAGTCTTGGAGCGAATTAAGGTCGTATCTCGAGGTACCACTGTATATGATGATTATTTGAATAATCCCTAAGATAATTGATTTTTTTGCTGAAGATTCCAACTTTAATATCAATAGAAACAATTCCAAGAGGGTAACAATGACCAACTTGTAATAGAATACACCGTGTGATTTACTGCTACTTGAGACATCCATGCAGTCCTCTCACATCGGTTAAGATAACACAAACACTCAGAAATGCTTGTTCACGCAAAGGCGAGATCAACTCGCCTATTGTCTGGATAACAGATCCAGTTTTGGAGATAGCGGCGGATGGCGTATTCCCAGCGTCGCTCGCTGCCCTCACAACCATTACTTATTGCTGTCAAGGTGCGTGTCGAAGAGAGAGCGCAATCTACTTGATGTAATGCGTCGTTGCTAGCATTAAGGCATTCTAAGGCTCTTCATTGACTCAGGGAAAGCACTCTTTAATACCACTATTAATGTTCAATTTGAGCCTCTTCATTTGATTTATTTGATGTGATAGGCCTTCATTTACCTCACCTGAAGAAATGTAATCGTTGGTATTATATTTTTTTAAATAAATGGGCCAACTTTATGCAATGTTTTATTTTATTGATTGGGCTGTTTAATGAGTAGAGGGATCGATCTAAATTATTTCTCTTATAGGTTTTTTTGTTGTTGTTGTTTTGCAGAAGAGCTTCGGAAACTCAGCTGGTCTGGAATCCCACGACAAGTCCGACCAATCACGTGGAAGCTACTTTCGGTAAGTTCTAAAATATTTTGCTTTTATTTTGTATAGAAATGAGAAATAATATTCAAGCTGGGCAATGTTGATTGAGTTGTTCTTTAGGAACTGTAAGAAAAACACAAAAGTATGCGAACAAAAGTGCACACAAAGACGCTTGCACTAATAAACTTGTCTAAATAATAAACACATAACAGATAATCACCAAAAAACACACACACATTGATGCACATAAAGTTGGTGCCATTGTCTTTCTCCTGACCCGGCTCCGTTTTTGATTTATGAAGACTAGTAACAGTTGAGTGTGCTATTTTCATTTATTCATTTTTTTTTTTAAAGATGAAAAGGGGGAAAATTAATTGCGAGGAACCAATAATTTATTCATGAGACACTCGTTGTGTTTACTCATTAAGCCATTGTTGTGGCGATCGGCTGCAAGTGTGCAGAGAGATGACGGGCTTTTTTGAGCACCGTGACTCTCCCATTAATTACCGCACAATGGCTAATGTGCCGCAGAAAAGATGTCATTAAAGGTGCGAGTGTGGTGTTGTTTTGTGTGGCAGTTGCTGGTGTCAAGGTACTCAAGCGGGGGGGCTTTCATCGTTTACAACATTGCCGCACTAATTTGATGCCTTATAACATTGACGGACACTGCAATAGATAGCCAGCTATTAATGGCCATTGTGTGGGGATCACCTGCGTATGCACATTTTTTTACAGAAATATAGTGGTACCTTGAGATACGAGCTTAATTCGTTCTGGGACTGAGCTCGTATGTCGATTTTTCTCGTAACTCAAACGAATGTTTCCCGTTGAATTGAACTAAAAACTAATTAATTTGTTCCAACCCTCTGGAAAAAACACCAAAAACAGGATATTGGATAAGAAATACTGTTTTATTTGTTCTAATTCGTCATCTGTTAACAAAGTATAAAATTACTAGTGGTTTAATAGTATACTAAAATGTGTTTAATAGAAATAAAATTACACAGAGGGTAGAGAGAGGTGCAACCTATCGAGGGTTATTTGCTTTTGTATTCCCTACAAAATATTCCGAAAATGACCACTTGCCAACAAAAAGTTGTATATACTCCTCTCGTATTAGCGAACAAGCTCCGCCATTCACACTGACTAATGGGAAAAAAAACTACTGAAAAAAATGAAACGCTCCGCCCAGTGCTCGCAGATACATTACAAGGGGGAGCTGCACCAGAAAGACCGTCTCCATGATGTTCTTATGAGCAACCTCTCGCATTCACTGTCTGCTCATATGTTAAAATTTGTCTCGTATCTCAAGATAAATATTTGCCCGTAATTTGACTCGTATCTCAAATCGCTTGTATGTCGGGCTACTCGTATGTCAAGGTACCACTGTATGTAGCTGTATGTAGTGCAACTAACCTGTGGTGAATGTGAAGAAAGATCCTCCCCTGGAGAGAAATGAATGTTAATGTAAGTGCAAAGTGCACTCAGGAATACAAGCAACACAGCATGGAATAGAATTATGAGTGACCTTTTCTCATAGAAGTTCTTTTTTAGAAGGTTTTATTATTTTAGTTAGTACATTTGTAAAAGATGGTCTAAAGATTGGAGGGGGCCATTTAGGATGTAAGTTCTTTCCACTAAGAGAGCAATATACTCAACATTGAGCATATAACTGTCACTTAAAACATGCAAGAGAAAAGGCTGAGGTTTTAAAGCACTTTTTTTGCAAAATGACATAGCCGCTAGGGATTTGAAAAAAAAACATGATTCATAGTCTACACTCTCATTCAAAGACAATGAATAAAAACAGCAAATGATAGATTTGATTTAGTTCAATTCAAATTTAATTCAATTCATGCTACTCATTCATCAGAAACTACTGATTTTATAGAGGTTTTATATGTAGTATATATTTCGACATATATAATATCCAGTGAATACTGTATATTCACTGATTTCAACAAGATTTACATTTGAAGTTTTTAGCCCACCTGGGTCAGATTTAAATTAATTCCTTCCTCTTGGCATCCAAATCTTGGATTAAAAATCCATGTCCAAAGGCACTCACATCTATCCGTCTGCGCCATTGTGGAATGGCAGGATGGATAGTCAGAGATCCGGCTTGGAATCTATTCTCAATCTGCGCACACACGCCAGGCCTTGCAGGCTTCGCCGTATGTCATAAATTTGGCGACGGCTCCTGATAAAACTCCACTGCAGTGATGTCCCATGTGCCCTTCTGCTGCTCCCCACCATGTACCTTAGCATTTAGATATTTTCCCCACACATTTTTTTGGGACCTGACAAAAGATGACAAACAAATTTTCCTTCCCATCCCGACGGCTAGCATTTACAGCCCCGTCACGACATTGCTCTTATAATTCGACACTGAAATGAAAAAGTATTCGATGGGAAATATTGCCAAGTGTATCGTTGCTCCACCTCATTTCACTATGCAAGTAAAGGGGGGCTCGCACCACAGGTTGCTGCCCCCCCGGGTAAAAATGCATTGGGTCCAACTTCCCATTATTTCAGAAACAACGCCATCTCGTTTCATTTGTTTAAAGAGCACTTGGCGTCCGAGCCCGAAGTAAGAAAGGAAATAGATTTAATGACTTTTCTGCTTTGTGAAAGAATGGCAGCCCATGGCAATATGTACATTTGCTAATGGAGTGTGGCTGCAAAATGTGTCATGCAGGAGAGGAAAAAAAAACAGCTGTGGAATCATTGATAAGACTTTGGCTTTTATATGATATGTATCGTAAAAGTAACAGGACTGATTTTACAGATAATGATGTGAACTATTCCATCATTTACAATCAGTGTTAAGACTTTGTATCCCATTCATAATTCAGGTTGTTCAAACAAGGATAGTGAATGGCAAGTAGTCAAATAATTACAGTTGAAAAAGATTTGAAGCAACACTATCTGAATTTAAGGCCAAATATGCATCAAAATCAGATAAGAATTGTATACAGTGGTACCTCAACATACGAACACCCTAACTTGCGAGCAATTCAAGTTAAGAGTAAAATGTCTAGCAAATAATTATCTTGAGACACGAGACAAATTTTAAGATACGATAAAAGCCAGGACGTGTGTATCATTTTCAGAATATTTTGAAGGGAATACAACAGCAAACAGCAAAATTAGAATTAAGTTTAATGTAAGGTTAGATTAAATGTAAGTGTCTGCATCGTAATTCAAGTTCATTTGAATTTGTTTATGTTATGTTATGGTGCAAAAAGTATCTTGTATCTACACCCTCAATTACATCTTTCAATACATAACACCCCCCAGTGAATAGGAGAAAAAAAGCACCCCGCGGCCAATCAGAACTGCGTTAAATATCATCTAAAATGCTACATTAGCGGTGCATCGACCATTAAATAGGAAAATGATTGCAGACTGCATCCAGAGACCAACTATGGAGTTATATTTAAACCAACAAGGAGGAAGATTGTTGTTGTCTAAATAAACATTACAGGATGAAAGATTTATACCGTTTCATATAGGAATCGAATTAAATGAATGGTGTTTTGCAATCATGAAACACAACATGGGATAGAACTTTTAAACCCAAAGATATTCCTGAGTGGAAACTATCCTTTATGTATGTTAAGATAATGGATACTATTCAATGTATAATGTGACAATCCAGCTCTTACTTCATTTTTTTTACTCTTTTATTTTATATATTTATGTGTTTGCAAAACCAAAAGTTTAAAGAAAGACAAGTCAAGAGATAAGTACAAATCTTGGAATGTTTTTTGCTCAACTTTTACCTTGTCCCTAAGCGAAGCATTTTGCTTCTACTTTCAAGTCCAGAATCATTTTATAAAGCTGCTTCATTTAAAGTCCCTGAATGGATTCCCTCCCCAACATCTATTTATGCTTCTTCCGGTGTGGAAGATACATTAGTGCAATGAAAGGTTGAAGAAGTCGATGCATTCAGAGGAGCAGATAATTTTTTTTATTTTTTATTTTTTTGCAAGCAGATAATCCCATGAATTTACACTTGACTCACGCCTTTTAACCAGTAGAGCGCAAATGAATTCAAATGCAGCCACTTAAATTTAAGCACCGTGCCATTTCTCAGAGAAACGCACTTTACAGTGAGAAATATTTGATGATTTGAAAAGCAGCGGTCCGTCTTAAAACTTTCTCGGTTGTTTGGGTACGTGTTGGTGCTCGGTCATTTCTTTTCAGAGGCCTCTGCTAAAATGACCTTTAGCCTTTGACACTTGCAACACACCCCCCTTTTCCTCACCTCCCCAGCATTTATTTGCATTTACAGTAACCAAATACTGTATTTTTCAGACTATGAATTCCACCTGAGACTGTTATACAGTAGTACCTCGAGATACGAGTTTAATTCGTTCCGGGGCTGAGCTCAAATGTCGTTTTTCTCGTAACTCAAACGAACGCTTCCCAATAAAATCAACTAAAAACAAATTAATTCGTTCCAACCCTCTGAAAAAACACAAAAAACAGGATATTGTGTTGGAAAACACGTTTTATTTGTTATAATTCGCCATCTATTAACAAAGTAACACATAACTAGTAGTTTAATATTACTAAAATATGTTTAACGGTACTAAAATTATACGGATTTCGAAGAGAGGGGCTTTGCCTGACATTTTTCCCCTTATCTCGAATTGCTTCTATGTCGGGCCACTCATATGTCGAGGTACCACTGTACTCTACTACTACAATGTCAAATTATACTAATATTCAGTTAAAGTGTGATGGCTTACTCACAATGAAACAAATGATTAAAGAACCAGTGCCAGCTTTGTTACTGAGACTCTTGCCGGCTCAGCCAAGCCATGAAAAAGAAAAAAGTATAAATTATCCTCTGAAAAATGTTGTACTAAATCTAAGTCACGTTGCCACAAAAGTGAACTTACCTTTGTCTGAAGGGTATATAATGCCATAATTTGCTGGGTGGATATGTACTTTCATCCATCAAACTGCTGAAGACAGCCATAGATTATATTAACGGTCAATTTGAAGGCCATAATTGGTTAAACGTAGCGGCGTAACAGCGAGATGGTCTTCATATTCGTCCTGTCTAATGTGTCTGATTTAGTTGTCACCACTTGAATGTACCTCTTAGTTTATTCATGTGGACACGGGATTATGCTCGCGCTCTTCTGTTCTAAAGATTTCAATTAAATAATTTACAGCTCTAGAGGGCACTTGCTCTTGAGTTTGCCATCTTTTTATTACGTAAGCATCGACTACTTGGGCCCAAAAGTAGCATCGCATGGTAGTTTATTACATCTCCAGCTTTGTTTGCACTGTAAGTAATATGAGAAAGATGAGACTGTCTCTTTATTGACAGTTTAAGGCAGGTCAGTGTTTTAAATCAGACATAAAATATATTGTTTTTTTGTTGTTATACTGACACAAACCTATGAAAGAGATAAAACAAAGCTAGGGGAAAAAAATGTCTGCCAGTTGGAGGAACAAACAAGACGGAATTAATGAGTCCCATGCGTGTTTTCCTTGTATTTGTACTCTAACAATATACAGGTGTTTGTTAGAGTATTCTCCAAACAGTTGCTGTTGTGAATATAATTAACAGTATTTGAAGTCTTTTTGGTTGTATTTTTAGCTAATCTGAAAGTAGAAATTGTTGTAACAAAATTGGACAAGTTTTTCTATTTGTACAAGAAGTCATTTTTGGTAGATCAATAGACAAAATGCAAAAACATGGGTTTTATTTTACTACTTTTCTTAGGGTTACCTACCTGCCAATGCAGAGAGGCGGGAGAATGTCTTGCAGAGGAAGAGACAGGAGTATTTTGGCTTCATCCAGCAGTACTACGACTCCCGAAATGACGAGCATCACCAAGATACATACAGACAGGTATGCATGCATTTATTCCAGGTCGTTGATAGGCAGGATTCTTTCTGTAAGTGTCTGTGCCCCGTCTGCGTCGTAAAATTCATGAATGGTTCTTTTAATTGGTTTATTTTTAGTGGTTATCGGTTCTTTTTAGGAATTTGGAATCGTACTCAATCACGGGAGAACCAAAATATATATTTTAGTATTGCAGATTTACAAAAAAATAGTTACAAAATATTTGTCTACGTAATTCTATGCATTTTTCCCACAGAAAAAAAGCATACGATGGAAATAGTCACAAAAATAAAATAAAAAAACCTCATCGACCGATTACCTTTATATTATTAACATCCTCAAATACTGCAAACCTAGTTTTTGTTACACATTGTTTGAACACCATACTCCCGAGCACAAAAAAACAATCTTTTTAATTATAAGAACAACACTTTTGGCTCTTTTATGTTCCTGGCAGAATTAGTGAAATCATTTATCTGACAAAAAGATTTCTCCTCATTCCAACTCACCCATTTATTTGACAAAAATAAGTAGTTCTCTTTGGCTTTGAAAACATCCACATTTCCCCTTTGTTGATGTTCCAGTTTATTCCAAACTCATAATACACATCTGGGTGAGTAAAGCCTTGTAATATTTCATCCAATTGCCCCTGAATCGCTTGCCAAATTGTTTCAATGATGACCTGGATTGTGTCTAAAGACTTTTTTTTGAGGACTGATGTGCTTGTTTGAATATATACGTACTTTTAAATATTTTTTACTTTTTTTGGGGCAATTTTTTCTAAAAGACATTGTGGTTCTGATCTGATGAGCCAAATAAAGACACATAGTCCAAAATTGTCAGCCAGTTCCACCAAAATTTGACAAAAAAAGATTTCCAATTGGAGATTCATGCCGCTATAACATTTCCATTCAATCTACAGTGGTACCTTGAGATACGAGCTTAATTCATTCCAGGACTGAGCTCGTGTGTCGATTTTCTCGTAACTCAAACCAACGTTTCCCATTGAAATTAACTAAAAAACAAATTAATTTGTTCCAACCCTCTGAAAAAACACCAAAACAGGATATTATTCCATTTTTTGCCTGTCTGTGCGTATTTCAAGATAAATACTTGCCCAACATTTTAGTTGTACCTCAAATTGCTCATTTGTTGGGCCACTCGTATGTCAAGGTACCACTGTAATCAAATTGAACCTGCAAAAAATATCCATCTATTATTTCACGGATTATTTGGACGTCTAGTACAGTCTATGGCCGCCAGTATCTTTCTTAACAAGGAACTCACTCGAAAATGGTTCCCCTGATAATTTCTCCATCAACTAAATTTCCTAGTTACATAGTCATAGCATTTGACTATTTTATTTTTTGTCTTAGCACCAAGTTATGAGTTTGAAGCCGCCTGATGTTAAACTTTTTATATGCACGGAAGGCAATTAAATCTGGGCAATTATTTTTTTGCGAGGCTTTTAGATCTCTTTTGCCATTTAATTTGATGAGGCACTTGGGACCTCAAAAAACCCACGCAATAAACTAAATCCCGATGCAAGGTGCACAGCGAGATTTTCATTGACGGATGTTGGCGAACATGCCGTTTGTGCATCTTTTTATCTAAAACTCTCTCTCCCATGTTAGATCCAAATAGACATTCCTAGGATGAGTCCTGAGTCTTTGGTACTACAACCAAAGGTGACAGAGGTAAGGGGTGGTCAGGGTCAGGGTTGTGAGTACTCCTTCCCTACCCTGATTGGATCATTAATAAGCAATAATCAATCAGGCATAATCTCAACTGTCCCAATGGGCTTAGCTACAGCCTGCTCTGCATCCGTTATGTTTTTTTTCCACCTTTTTTTGTCTCCCTTCGGACAGTTCTGTCCACCTGTCATGTCGCTCGCCCGCTGAGGTGCACTCCGAAATTAGAGTACTTTTAACGGAGGCCGCTAACTGTTTTGTGCTGTCTGATCTGTGCTAACCTGCCCGTTTGCTTCAGAGTTTGTCTTTTTTTTGTCTTCCCTTTCTTTCTCTGCAGATTCACATTGACATACCGAGAACTAATCCTCTTATTCCTCTTTTTCAACAAGCTTCTGTCCAAGAGGTGAGATCCCCCTTATGCTCGATTGTTACTCCTTTGCATGTTATCTCACTTAGTGTTGCTTTCTAAAGAGGGGTGTAATTCAGACACTATTTTTGCTTAGTTTTTATTGGCTATATCAGGTAAAAAGTGGCTATTTTTTTTTTTTTATAAATGGGTTAAAAGAACTGGATTAAAATCCCTGAATGTTCAGTTTTTTCTAGATCTAAAACAATGTTCATTTTAGCTTTTTTTTATATATTTTTAGATTTTACAAAATTATTTTTGAACTAAAAACACAGAAAAAAATGATTAAAATATTACAATTATTCATTTAAAAGGGGCAAAATAAGGAAATTTAATATACATCTATAGTCATTTTAATTATATCCTAAAACGGAAAGTCAACACTCATGATTTACTTTCCCGGGCCACACAAAATGATGCGGCGGGCACGATTTGGCCCCTGTGCCGCCACTTTGACACTCATATCTTAGGTTATCATTGAACTGATTCACTCCCTTTGACAGTGGTCTATACATCCCAGAAAGACGGGAAATGCAAGGGTAGGACAGGGCAGGATGTTCTATTCTTAACTCTAGTAGGTTAGCTATTGTTCTCTAAGTCAACAAAACTTCAGAACCTTTGGCCTCATAGAGAATAAAAATGAGCCTAGAGGCTAATGACATGGCCAGGGCCGCACATATACAATAGAACTGCACAGGCATGCTCATTAAGGCATTTGCAGCATTTGAATGAGTTGCCATATTTTCAGCAAGGTGAAGCGTCTTGGTAGTTGCAAGGCACCTTTTGTGCTTCTATGGTTGAAGAATGCCACTCAAACCTGAAATCCATCAAATCAAATGAAAAGACTGTATGATTTTTATCATGTATGCCTCCCCACCTCAGTTCAGATCAACTTGGTTTTCCCTTTGCCAGTGTGAGCAAAATGAAAGCCACAAGCATTGATTTGAATCATTTCAGCCACCATCATGCGCTCCCGCCATTTATTTCCCAATGCAGCAGACTCCAGAGGGGCCTTTTTATATGGTTACGCGTTCAGCAGTTCCACCTGAAAATCAACTCGGCTTCATTTTATGCAGTTGTTTGTTTCTCTGGCTTGGATCCCTCCCTCCTCCCCGACTCCATTTAGGCAGTCAACAGTCTGTTCCATATCAGGCAGAGCGGGATATTGAAGTAGTTCTGCAGGGACTTCATAAGTGATGTCTAAGTGTTTGTTTGGTTGGTTTTCAAAGAGTAGGATGACTTCATATTGGAAAGATAAAAAAACAAAACTAAAGATGAATAAGTAAAACATCTAAACACTTCAGACAAGGTTAGTGGTTTTTCCATCTGGATTGGGTATAGCAAATTAATTAGCGAATGACATCCGACATCCCAAAAAATAAATTGAGTCTAACTTTACACTAAACGTCATTCTAATTTAATTTTAAATGTTCTTGCCTTTCTTTTCCTGGCCGTGTTGACTCCGCCTCCACACTGAGTTTCAAATGCAATCTATCGATGGTAGCTTTTGTATTCCCTTCAAAATATTCCAAAAATTATTCACAGAAATTTCCTCACAATAGGATAACGCAAGACCATTTGCCAAGAAGAAGTAGATATATATAACTCTCGTATTGTGTCCATGATGTTCTTATAATCAGCCTATCACGTCCGCTGTCTGCTCGTATATCAAAGTTTGTCTTGTATCTCAAGATAAATATTTGCCCGAAATTTAACTCTTATCTCAAATACACTCATATGTCGAGGTACCACTGTACTTTCAAAACAATCCATTACCACAAGCAGCAACATCTAATAATGTGAAGCCTTTTTTTTCAATCAAATTGCTCAATTTAGTCACTCTCATACTGGTATTTCTAACAGTTCTTAGAACGTATCTTTTGATTCTAATGTAGTGTTTTCATCAAACATAAACGTAGATAATTCTCCATGCCAACGGCGGGCTACACACAAAACAGCAAGTTTAGTTTCTATATGTAGGTGCTTATTATGTGCATCTGACATATAAAGATGGGTTTATTTGCTTGTAATACGGCTGCGTGGGTAGGAGATGATGGTTTTTCTTTTTTTTTTAACTTGGAGCACTTCTCTGTGTAGGAGCAAACGTGAAATATGCATGTCAGCTTTTCAGGCAGCATGAAAAGAAAAGTGCCATTACCCACCCCCCTTCTTTTTTTTTTCGCTGGCAATGGCGCCTCTGTTTGATGGATGGCGCTTTGATAAAGGTGTGGAGGCAGGCAGGTAAAAAGGACAGACCAGAGGCGAGTTTTACGTCTTCCAATCAGCCCTCTTGCCTGCTTTAACAGTGATTGAACTTATTTGAATAATACAAACACCCCAAAAAAAGGCATGTCAACATGTCTGTGTTTTTTCCATAACACAATGAGCTATGAGGTTATTTAGAAAGTGACAGCAACATGACATACTCTCCTTTATAGAACCAAAAAAAAAAAGATGCTCGATGGGTATGATGCAGGAAAAGGTGCGGGTAGATGTATGTGTACTTCAGTGGAAATCCATTTGTGTGAGGAAAACAAACCTCAGGATTCAGACTCATCTAATTCACCTGGATTGACAGTGTATGTTGGACCACTCAAATGGGTAAAAGCTTGCTATAATACATTAAAATGAACAGGGATTTTCAACAACAACAATCATAGAAAAATTGTCTCAAATGATGCTTAGTTGGTGGGTTGTTTTTTATTTTTTTCCTGATAAACTCAAGGCAGTTGTTTCAGCCAATTTTCCCACTGCAAAGCAATGTTCTTTTTTTGCAAGCTTGGCATGCTTTATTATTCTTATGGCCCACATGTTGACTCACATGCATGCCTTTCAAATTTAGACTGACTTTTGTGTTGTTTTTATTTTTTATTTTTACAACTGTTGGCTTTTTTAGTTCTAATCCATGTGAAGAAATTGAACTTGTACATTTCTTTCTCAGATATTTGAACGGATTCTATTTATCTGGGCCATCCGTCACCCGGCTAGTGGCTACGTGCAAGGTATCAACGACCTGGTTACGCCATTTTTTGTGGTCTACGTCTTCGAGTACATTGGTGAGTGAATGCATTGGTTTAACTTGAAATTTCTTGTAAATCAATTATTACAATTATAGTCTTAACTTTTATGTTGTTATATGTACAGTGGAACCTCGAGATATGAGCTTAATTCATTCCGGGTCTGAGCTTATGTCAATTTTCTCGTAACTCAAACGAACGTTTCCCTATTATAAGATAACATAAACAAATTTAAATGAATTTGAGTAACATAGTAAAGTAAATTAGACTTCAGTTTAAGTCTATGTGTAATATTTTAACCCAATCAAATCCATGCTGCAAGTAGGACAGCAGAGTTTATCGACAACTGAGCAAAATACGTGGATTTTTATTTTTTGGGGTGTATTTTCCAGTGTAGCTCTTGATTTTTTTTCTTCTTCCCATTTCTACTGAGGTGTCAGTCATCATTTTTCGCACCTTTTGCTGAAAGTGGCTACTCCTGTTCTCAGTTCTTAGAAGCACCTTTCACTTTGTTTATCTGTCATTCGCTTCTTCGTCACTGAAGGTCACACACAGAGTGAACATTTGGACGCTCTACTCTGTCTTTCTTTGAACAGCTTTTCAGGGTCACCTCAAACTTCTTCAAGAAGGTTTTTTGAGTCATTTCCCTACATAACAGATTGAAATATACATACATTTTTGAGTGTCTGCTTCGTATCCAAGTTCATTTAAATTTGTTTATCTTTCGAGCACGTAAACACATTTTAGTATACTATTAAACCACTAGTTATTTGATACTTCATTAATAGATGGCGAATTAGAACAAATCAAACATTTTTTCCAATCCAATATGCTGTTTTCAGTGTTTTTTCAGAGTGTTTTTAAGTGCTGGCTGATACGCAAGAGGTTGGAGATTTTGGAGCCTCTATTTTAATCCCCCTCTCCTAACCTTTAGTTTTGGTTATTCCAGCAGCACTTTGCACAAAAAGAGCACAATGACCACAGTATAAAAACTCATACTGGCTAAAGTTAGAACATTTTCTTTAATTGCCTCCTCTTCCCCAACTGATCCAAGACATAATGCAAGCTGGTACAGTGTTCCCTCGGTTATCGCGGTTAATGGGGACCGGGACCATCCGCAATAAGTGAATTTCTGCGAAGTAGGGATTCCCCTTCAAAAATGCCTAATTTGAATTTAATTCTAAAAACACTTTTGTTTTTATTTTTTTAATTTAGTTTTTATTTTTTTACCCCCTGTATACAGTACACCATATAGATCACGCGTAGAGATATTGAAATTCATGTTATAACAAAAAAAACTGTAAAATAGGTTGTTTCAATGTAATATTTGTATTTTTTTCCCCCAAAAAATCCGCAAAGCTCGGAGTCCGCGGTGGCTGAACCGCAAAGTAGCGAGGCAACACTGTATTTGGGATCAGCAAATGTACTCCAAGTATTCACACTTCTTTCATCGTAAAGTCTTCTTTGCTTTTTTTTTTTACTTCTGTTCTCTCATTCTGCACCTCATTCTATTTGTTCTGCCAGCCTAAGACCGAGGCTTCAAAGCATGGCGCCGTCTTGCCGTGCACTGATGAGGCGCGAACAACGCGCACAACTAACAAACCTTTTTTTGACGTGCTGGGTACGCTATTGATGTTGTCGCCAAGAGACGCGTTCTCCGACACCAAGCTGACATTAGCGGGGCTCTACTTTTGGTTTATGTCGTGAATGAGTAGGAGGTGTGAGATTCAATCTCAGCCCACATTTTTCCCCCACTTTTATTATTTCATTTTGTTCTCTTGTATCTGTTACATAACAATCCGTCGTCAATATGAACACATTTTGTGTAGGCTTTAAGACCCACTATCATTGTAGTAGTGAGCTAAGACACTCTAATTAAATGATACAATCTTTTATGAGAATGTTAAAAAATACATGATCAAGATCAGGGATATGGCACGTTCAAAGCATCAGGATTTTTCTGACCTTTTCTCTAGGCTTCATACTAACTATACTGCAAATTGGCGTTTAAATAGGCTAATCTGGTATCAGGTGGATGTGAAATTTACTTTTTGACCTTTGTGGCATTTGTGATACTTGGCACCCCAGATTTTAATCACATTCCATTTTATATGCAAGTTTGATAATCACCTCATTCGTCCTTGCGTTATATTTCACAGATACAATGGTACCTCGACATATGACCACCCCGACATACGAGCAATTCGAGATGCGAGTAAAATTTAGAGCAAATAATTATCTCTAGATACGAGACAAATTTCGAGATATGAGAAAGCCAGGTGGTGGCCAAGACATGAGAGGCTGTTTATGATCTGTTTCGGGTATAACAGATATCTATGAGCACTGGGCAGAGTGTTTATTTTTGAGTGATCTCTCTCTCTCCCCCCCTTCGAAATCTGTATGATTTTAGTACTATTAAACACATTTTTAGTAATATTAAACCATAGTTATGTGTTACTTTGTTAATATATGTCGAATTAGAACAAATAAAACGTGTTTCCCATTTCCAACATTGTTTTTTAGAAGGTTGTAACGAATTAATTAGTTTTTAGTTAACGATAATATTGACATACAAGCTCAGTCCCGGAACGAATTAAGCTCATATCTCAAGGTACCACAGAACCATCATTCAATTCAATCTTCCGTCAATACCAAATGAAAAAGAAAAAAACGAATTACTTAAGTCAAATGCTGTAATTATTCACATTTTGTCTTTCGGCATGGCAGTAAAAATCATGTGTCAAACGCCGCATTGAACATTGTTGTTTATCCACCTAGACTGTGAAGCAATTTAGCTGCTTTTTTCTCCTTTCAAAGGGAAATTGATTTAGAGCGTCTGCCGGTGTCGTTTCCAATTTTCTCAGCTGTTTTGTTAGCTTTTGTCTGTTCTACCTTGCACACCATTAGTCCAGCGTAATAGTTATATAGTTTAGCTCAGCGCAGGCTTTAATTGATCTGGAACCAGATCCATATTGTAATCTACATGCTGGTGTTGAAATCGAGGCACTCTCAATGACAGCAGGGGAGATGCTGGGGAAAAAAATGGCGTCTTTGGGCATCACAGCTTTTAATCTTTTTTTTTTTTTCCGCACGAGGGCCGGAATTTTTTTTCGTCTGGTACAAATGTCTCTTAATTTTCCTTCTCGTTTTGCAAAGTCGTTAAATTAGTCCGGTCCTCTAATGAAGATTGAATATATCACAGTCACGCCATTTGCCCTTTTTTAAAAGAAAATATTCAATAAATGGCAAAAATCTTTAAAATACTAAGTCTTGATAGACACCATTCTATGTGCTGTTGTATCATTTACATCAGCTTAAAACTAATGTTTAAAAAAAACGCAATTGCTGTCGTTTAGTCTTAAAACATTCATTTTTAGACCCAATTAAAATGTTGAATATTATCTTGCACAATGACAGTACACTTCACCAGATGTTTCAATTATGTTTTGGTCGATTTAATGATTTTGTTTCTCAGTAGCTCAGCCTCTAACTACATATGTTCATCAACAACATTGACAGATAAGAATAGATTCAGGGTGAGCTACTATGTCTAGCGCAAGACCCTTATTGACTAATCACAAAGTGGCGTGCGTGACCTAGGCTTCAATTTTTTTTGTAGGACATAGTATCTATCCCAAGTTGCTCCCACTTTTAAAATCTTTCCACCTCACTGAATCGGAACTTAGTTTGATGAAAGCGCTAAAACCCAGCCGCCGACTTGGATGAGTGTACATTAATTTCATAGCCACCAGATTTTTATAATAGCCTTTTCCAAAGAAACTATAATGAATGCGAATGAGGTCATTTGAAACAAAAGGGACGGCGACATCATCCTTTCTATTGTTACTCCTACTTACTAGACTTTGGTCTGTTTCATGTCTGATGGTTTTGTTTTTGTTTTGTACGTATTCTAAAGACTGTTGCTGTTCTACTTTTACTTACTGTAATTCTTCCAACTTTAATGATTCAATGCGATTATTCACTGTCTTCTCCCAGATAGTCACCCAACCAATTTGTATTACTCTCACACCCCAAACAGTGTTCTATAGGCTTTAGAATGCAATCACCCCCTTTCTAGAGTTAAGTAATAGAATTGAGAACGGTTGAAATTGAATCAGCCGCACAGTTTTGACCCCCTAGTCTCTGTCTCCACTCATCAATCGCCAAAATCTCTAGCTGTTCACATCAGGTAATATTCTACTATTCGCATTGTTGATGGCGCCTCCTTTTTTTGTAATAGCTTGATGTTTACGTACGGTTGTATTGCTGTATTGTACAGTGGGCCCTCGAAATATGAGCTTAATTCATTCCTGGACTGAGCTCGTATGTCGATTTTCTTGTAACTCAAACGAATGTTTGCCATTGAAACGAACTAAAAACAAATTAATTCATTCCAACCCTCTGAAAAAACACCCAAAACTGGATGTTGGATTGGAAAAAATGTTTTATTTGTTTAATTTGCCATCTATTAACAAAATAAAACATAACTAGTGCTTTAATATTACTAAAATGTGTTTAATTGAACTAAAATTAGACTGATTTTGTGGAGGGTAGAAAGAGAGGGAAGACTTTTTGCATGGGAACGCACTTGTAACATAACAAACAAATTTAAATGAACTTGGATGACGACATAGACACTCAAAAATAAGTTGAATCTTGTATTCTGAAAAACAAAAAAAACAAGGTGAAATTTGACTTATTTCAAAGGGCAAGTGAAGACATATCAACCAATAAATCTGGAAATCAATAGACTTGGTTCCATCCTTCAATGTTAACAGATATTAACTGGTTCTTCTTAATGAAATCCAATAGCACTCAGGAATTCAGAAGAAATAGGTCTGTCAAAGAGTGATATATCTGCCGTGAATAATCATCGTGGAGTATTGAATATTTTTAGATTAAGTTAATTACTTGACTATAAAAAGGCTTCATATAAAACTCGCCATGAATGTCGTTCTCGTTCCCGCTCTGTCACTGCGAAAAAAATAGCTTTTTATATTCGGATGCGTCGCACTTGACCTGATGCAATTGAATGCAACTGTCACAATCCATGTTGTTTAGATGGGTTGTGTCATGAACTGTAAAATATATACGGGTGGAAACACATTTCACAGAAGTTGATTTGCATGGATATGTGTCTGCACAAAAGGAACAATGATGGTGCAAAAAGAAAAATCAACAAAGAATCATAATACCGAGCCACCAGACACATTAATTCCAACTGTGATGAGGCATTTCATAGCCCTTCAGCTTCACTTTTTCTATCCTCAAACGTGTCTGCTACTCCGAATAATGTCAGTGTACTGCTGTTCCCCTAATGTGTTTTATTCCCAACTAAACCCGCAGATTACACACCGTAATGACTTAATGGACTTGACTTGCAGCATCTCAAGAAACTCTTGTCAGCTCCCAAATGTGTCCAGTGTATTATGGATGCAGATTTACTATGCTTAAGCTGGAAAGAACATCAAAAAGAGATTAAGCTTCTGTATTTTTTTTTTCATTGTCAGAAATAGGAAAAGAAGCCTCCCTTTTTAAACAGAAATAGGACACTGAAAATTATAACAATATTGTGTTAAATCAGTACTGTATACAGTGGTACCTTGACATACGAGCACCCGAACGTACGAGTAATTCCAGATACGAGTAAAGTTTTCGAGCAAATAATTATCTCGAGATACGAGACAAATTTTGAGATACAAGAAAGCCAGGTGGCCAAGACCTGAGAGGCTGTTAATGATTTTAGAGCACTGTCTTTTTTAGCTACATCTCTTTCGTGTATAACAGATATCTACGAGCACTGGGCGGAGTGCTGCATTATTTCAGTCTTTTTTTCCCGTCACTCATTTTGAATGGCGGACCAGTCGCCAATACGAGAGTTATATATACTATTTGTTGCCAGGTCGTGTGTTATCCTATTGTGAGGACATTTGTGTGCATCATTTTCGGAATAATTTGAAGGGAATACAAAAGCAAACAGAACATCGATAGTGAAAGTCAAGGTGGAGGCGGGGCAAATAGAGCCAACCCGGGAGAAGAAAGATATCAAACTTTAATACAAAATTAAAATAATTTAGTGTATAGTTAGATTAAATGTATTTTTGAGTATGTCTGCATTGTAATCCAAGTTCATTTAAATTTGATTGTTCATTGTGCTTCCCTTTTCTGTCCTTCTCCAAGCCCTACAATAGCACAGAACTCTATTTCACCCCTATCTCACTTGACATTACTCTTGTGACAAGATTTAGAAGACTTGCGGAATCAATTGGAATTGTATATGTTGCGCCCTCGGCCAATATGACAGCAAATGGAACCTCAGCACTAGTGGAGATATTTGCGCCGCTCAATTAACATGATGTGGTGGTAGCCTTACTCAACATTAAACACTTTGAGTGTCTTCTCACAAGAAACAATCTCACCCCCGGGGTAAGTGGGTCATTATCTGTGGCGCATAGACAGATTTGGTATTAGAATCTGTATTCTATTTCATGTCAAGGACTTACATTATCTTGCCAACAGCTCAAGTGTCTGCTGTTTGGTGTATGGACATGAGTATCGTAGCATGGCTAATGCAAGATGGGGTGATTTGGTGGCCCAAGGGTTTATTTCTAGTATGGTTTGATACTGGGGACGTAGTGTAGATAAGCTTGTCATGTCCAAGAACTATCAAATGATAGCATGAACTTCTCTTCTTGCCTCTGATGCTGTGCTTAAATTGACTTAGTTTTGTCACGGGATAATTTCCGGTTCATGTAATGTAAAAATATTGAAGGTAGGACATGTAAAAAGACCCTAATGGCATAATTTTAGGTCTCCTTTTCTTATATTACTTTAATATTCAGTTGTTTTGTGTCGATACGATGCAAAAGTCTGAGCGCATGAAACAAAACAGCTTCTTGTTCTTCTAACATGGAAATTGGCAGTCTTGCGATATTACAAAATATGGTTTAATTCCGGGAATATTATGACATTTCTCTCACAATATTGTGATTTAAATTTCATAATATTGACAATTCTCATAGTATTACCATGCCACAATAAAAAATATTGCAACTGCTCTGAATATATAGATAAAACATGTTCATTCATGTATGTTAAAAGATCCTATTTACTTTGTTCTTTATTTTAATGCCTTTTTTTTGGACCATGCAATTTGTACTCCAGCGAGACTTAGTTGAAAAATACATAATCGGTTTATTTCTCTCGGGTTTGAAGATGATCCTTTCAAGTGTAGCGAGACTTTTCTAACACATCTAGTCTTGCTACCTCATTTTTTGTCAGTCTAATCTCGTAGTGGTTTCCTGCTGTGTTGCCATGCGCCACGGCTATGAGTCAATGTCACACCCATTCTTGTCAGGTTGAGTCGCACCTTAATGATGCGACAGCTTCAATGCCACCTCTGGAAAATGTATGTTGCTCATTAACACTGATGTTATAGCACTAATTGCGCTTCCACAAACTTCCATGTTTCACAAACGCTCTCATCTCCAAGTGTTAGGCCTCGAGCTTTAAACACTTAAAACATGTAACATGTTTGCAATTTTAAAATTTATTAGAAAGTCAGTCAAATAACTGGATTCATCCTGAGCCGACGCTATAAATTATAAATACCTCCACCGCTGGTTTTCTTTCATCTTATCGATGATAAAA
The DNA here is from genome assembly GCF_051989575.1 of Stigmatopora nigra. Classification (NCBI taxonomy): domain Eukaryota; kingdom Metazoa; phylum Chordata; class Actinopteri; order Syngnathiformes; family Syngnathidae; genus Stigmatopora; species Stigmatopora nigra. Next base: position 3,370,928 of record NC_135530.1, read on the forward strand.
TTCTGTTTGAATGATGTCGTTTCTCTCTGATGGGTTTAAAAAACACTGCCTTGTTCGTGAATAATTTGACCAAACAGATGATTGTCAGATAGGATGTTATTCTAAACCCCCCTCCCGCCCTCTCAATTTATGGTTACATCAGGTTAAATTAGGTCTTTTATCATTTTACATCACATCACCTTGTGGTCTGTAGTCGTAGAGGGCAGATGGCGATGCTGGTTTTGAGCGTGCATTTCGGCGCCAGCGATCCGTCTCCCGAGGTGTGACCCGTCTTTGTGTGCCAGCCTGTGCCAAGTGCTCACAGCTGGCCGCTACCAAGCAGTTGGTCTCGGTGGACATGTTGGCCCCCCACACCTCCACCGCCCACCCATCGATAGGACAAACAGAAATAAGCCCTGGGGCTTGGCCCTAACAGTACCCCTGGCCAGTGGATTGACCGGATATAAGAAGAGGCTAACAGCTTGGAGAAATGGGATAATGTCGCGACTTGGGTGGGAAATCAGTTCTAAAATTGATGCTTAGACTACTGTGAGTCAGGGGAAGGTTTTTGGGTGTCACTCTGGTTAAAGTCGTATTGGTTCTTTTCCATATGGATTGGATTGGATAACTTTATTCATCCTGTATTTGGGAAATTTTGTTGTTACAGTAGCAAGAGGGTGAGGATGCAGAAATAGGAATGGCAGACTTAAACTTAACTAGATTGGTAATAAGTAAGCTAATATATAAATACATGAATATTTATATAAATAAATAAGTGTGTTGCTGAAATATATATAATTATATATATACATATGCATATAGACATGTGTTACATATACACTACATATACACACATACATATATATACATATACACACATACATATATATATACATACACACATACATATATATATATACACATACACACACACATATATATACATATACACACATACATATATATATACATACACACATACATATATATATATACACATACACACATACATATATATACATATACACACATACATATATATACAAGCACATATATACAGATAGATGTACATGCATGCATACGGAAGGTACATTTTTGTTAAAGAGCCTGACAGCTGATGGGAGAAGGGTCCTCCTCCTATTGCTGAAAGAGCTTTGGAGGGACTCCACAGACTCATGCAGGGGGTGGGAGGTGCTGTCCATGACGGACATCATCCTGGTCAGCATCCTCTGCTCTCCAACTTCCTCCACGGAGTCTAAAGGACAGCCCAGAAAAGAGCTGGCCCTCCTGACCAGCTTATTCAGCTTGTTCCTGTGGTATGCTTTCCAAAATGTAAGACTGCTTTTCAAAAAAATAATTTGAAAACATTGATTCATAGACTATACTTCGAATTCTCCAGATTTTTATTCGTAGAGCATTCTTTACGGAGAGTCAGAATACATTTCAGACACAGATGGGTCTCAGCTGTTCCTTTTGTGTAAAGGCACCCAACCAAAGTCACCCTTAAAGAGAATTTCAATGCATTTTAATATAACGGAGAAGTAGAAGTATTTTAGGTTGGAAAAACGTCAAGTGTTTCTCCACTTCGGTAAAGGCCGACCGACTCTATTGCTTCTCACTGCAATGTGATGCTTGTTGGATTATCAAATAACCAGGGCTATTACTCCACCCTCTTTTCTGGTAGATCAAGTGCATTGTGACAAGTCAGCTACTTTGTGTTAAATCCTCAAACACTGGAGCAACAAAGCTTTTCTTTGAGCCTCATCAAGCGCAAGGCTGCTTGAAGTGCTTGACTGAGATTTTAACGAATGACATCAGGTTCAACTTTTGTGTGTGTTGTGTGTGTGTGTGTGGTTTCCCAAAAGTAGACACAGAGGGCACTGTTGCCTCATTGCCCTCTCTGCATTGACCATCCCGCTGGATGACTTCAGTATCTGCACACTATTTAGCTCTTGTGGTTTTGATGAGCAATGCCCAATTCCAAGGTTTGATGTTATCCTTCTGCGCATTCCTTCTAATCTGCCTTGTCAAGGTTCACATTTTAGCAGTGAATGGTTAAGACTTTAGGTTATTCGTTAGCTCCTAATGCAGCAACAGTTGAAAGCACTTTCTCAAATAACCAGCGATTTAAAAGTTAGTCCAAAAGACAAATGTATATAAAGGAGTGCCTACTTTACATACTCTGTTAATACCTTTTGTTGCTTTGCCCTGCTGTCAGCAGCACCCTGTCAATCGTGTTGCCAGATCCAGCGTACCCATTAAAATCCCTGACTACATTTTAGCCAGGTTGCCAAGGATACCAGCAGAGCTGCAAGGCAGAGTTGCCAGTTCCCAGCGGCACATTTTATAATTCTTTTTGCTAAAGATGCCAACACATGCCTAAATATTTTTTCTTCTCTGTCGCCGACTGGCCTGAGTTCTGCCTTCCCCTCCCCTCTCTCGATCATGGCTAATAATTCCTGTCTTATCTGCTGTCAGTGACTTATCAGAATTCTTTCAAAGCCCCACACAGTCCGTCACACACTACTGCTGTTAATGACAAGGGACATCACCCATCCTTGTAGTCACTCTCTAAAAGAGAGCCCGACTCTGGACTTGCTAAGCTTGAATATTTCCTTAAACATCATCAGAGGCCCTCGTGTTCCAATCTTTTTTTGTCTTTCAAGCGCCATTTCTTTAACTAGCCCTCTTGACGTCATCCTCTCTCTTTGCAAGGCTTATTCTGACTCGCATTGGTTTATTACGTTGCCTGCGCTGAGTGTCCTCATGTATAACTCTGTTCACACTCTCTCTACTTCTCTCCTTTCTCCAGAGGAAGAAGTGGAAAACTTTGACGTGTCCAGTCTTCAAGAAGAGGCTCTGAGGAACATTGAGGCTGACAGCTTCTGGTGCATGAGCAAATTGCTGGACGGCATCCAGGTAAGCAGACCCGTCATTGTGTCTTCAAATGATAAGGGGAGGAGGGAGCGCTCCCCTGCACACTTTACTGTATATGCTGAATCTCCCAACTGTCTCCACCTACATGCTGCCCGAGGGGGGGAAGATCTTCCAGTGTGGGCTATTGATACTGTGGTTGGTAGTAGGCGGGAAGCTTCCAGGCACTTCTTTCTCACTGGAACTTTTTATTATACTCCTAGACCGTATTTTATTCATTGCTCGTGCTACAAATGCAGTTTGAACATTTTATCATTGTTCACCTTATTTTCAAATAGCTCTAAATCCCGAAAGTTGGGACTATTTTGCAATGCTACTTATAATATGTGGCATGCATTTTCATTAGATACAGTGGTACCTTGAGATACGAGCTTAATTCGTTCCGGGGCTGAGCTCGTATGTCGATTTTCTCTTAACTCAAATGAACGTTTCTCATTGAAATGAACTAAAATGAAATTAATTTGTTCCAACCAAGTGAAAAAACACCAAAAACAGGGTATTTGATTTGAAAATTATTTGTATTTGTTCTAATTCGCCATCTATTAGCAAAGTAATACATAACTAGTGGTTTAATAGTATTCTAAAATGTGTTTAATAGAAATAAAAGTATACAGAATTCGCAGAGGGTAGAGAGAGACCTTTTGCACGGCAACGCGCTCGCAACATAACATAAACAAATTTAAATGAACTTGGATTAGGATAACGCACATATCCCTATTATAGCTTGTATCCCTATTATAGTATTTTAAACCCTACTGTGGCCCAGCTAAATTGTTCTTGAAGGCTCAAAAGTCTTTCAGACCTAATATTGCCCACCGGAAAGATTTAGGCAAAAAAAGTTAGCATATTTTTTTCAACTATAAACTGAAAAAAAAATGCCACACTAGATGGTAGAAGATTAAATTAACCCATGCATCCATCATTAAACATTTTGAAAGTATCCAAAGTCTACCAATGGTTGAAATTGTGCAGTCCCTAGCGAAAGTAGAAACTGTGATATTATACATGTGCGAGTATTAATTCATTACGGCCAATTTGTAGGCGATTCATTTTCGAAATTAATAGTCACCGTGCCTGTGTTGTTCCTGAGGGAGGAAGCTGAAGTTGCGAGCTTACAAAGTAAGAGAGAAGAATGGAGCATGTGTCTGTGTGCGCATGGACGCCATCGTTTCCATGCTTGTGTTTATTTGTGACCTTGGCTCCAAACTAATTATGTACGATGCATCAGGGAAGCCTGCTTTCTCTCCGTCCTCCACCTTCCCTAATGCTTTTTAAACAATCCGGTAGAGGCTGAGTGCTTCAGCAGCGTAATTAGTTGGCGATCCTTTCTCTGACCGCGTCTCCAACCCGCTCACATTCTTTCAACTATACTATGTCCTGAAGGTGGACGTCTCAGGGGTATAGAGGAAGGGAGTCTTGTCTGCATAATTACATTTATTCATTGGGTTTAAAAGGCCTCGTACACCCGCGGAAACTTGTCATGCTGTTTTGTTCCAGGCTAATTGCATCACTATGCGGACTGAAAAGAGGCCTTTGAATATGCTGAGTATTTGACTAAGTTGGCATTATTTTCTCATTTTAGCCGTGAAAATGTGTTTTGGCATCATTTCATTATATAATAATTATCTGTAGATACGAGACAAATTTTGAGATACGAGAAAACCAGGTGGCCAAGACACGAGAGGTTGTTTATGATTTTAGCGCAGATTTACTATGCTTAAGATGGAAAGACCATCAAAAAGAGATTAAGCTTCTGTATTTTTTTTTCATTGTCAGAACTAGGAAAAGAAGCCTCCATTTAAAACAGAAATAGGACTAAATCAGTACTGTATACAGTGGTACCTCGACATACGAGCACCTGAACGTACGAGCAATTCGAGATACGAGTAAAATTTTCGAGCGAATAATTATCTCGAGATACGAGACAAATTTCGAGATACGAGAAAGCCAGGTGGCCAAGATATGAGAAGCTGTTTATGATTTTAAGGGTCTTTTTTCCCCTCATCTTTTTCGTGTATAACAGATATCTAAGAGCAATGGGTGGAGCCTTGCATTTTTTTTGTGTTTTTTCCCCTAGTCAGTGAGAATGGCGGAGCTTGTTCGCTAATACGATAGGAGTATATACTACTTCTCGTTGGCAAGTAGCTGTGTGTTATCCTATTGTGAGGACATTTGTGTGCATCATTTCTGGAATAGTTTGAAGGGAATACAATAGCAAACAGCCCATCTATATTGAAAGTAAGGGTGGCAAATAGAGCCAACCCGGGAGAAGAAAGGTATAAAAATTTAATACAAAATTAGAATTAAGTTTAGTATTATGTTCGATTAGACTTATTTTTGTGTGTCTGCATCGTAATTCAACTTCATTTAAATTTGTTTGTGTTATGTTCTGACAGTGTTGCCATGCAAAAACAAATTAAGCTCTCATATCTAGGTACCACTGTAGAAGTTTATTCTGGTCTGTCTCAAGTCCAGATTCATTCCAACTAGGCTTTTGATTGTTCAAGTGGAAGCCATTTGGTCGTTAAAATGGGTGAAGGCACTTGGAAGTTGAGTGGCAGATTGAGTGGTAGACGTGTTCATCCTGCGCTCGTCTGTCCTGGCCCGACGCGAAAGGCATTGTTAAATAGACAAACACTGCTGCGAGAGCGTGATCCCAAGCCTATCAACAAGATAAGCACGCTGTACTGCGCACAGTGAGCAGCCCATTTCCACATCAAACTGGCAGCTGGCAGTGGCAACATTGAGTCCCAACAAACATGTTTGAACTGCTTAATCCTCTTCACCCACATTCAAATAGTCGCTTCGTTACGGTGAAGTCATTTAATCCAATAAAATGATTCTACCTCTTGCCAGAAAGACCCTTGAAGAATTGGAAGAATTACTATTAATTACAGGATAAAATATGTACAAAATGTGAATATATCTCATCCAAATTAGTCTATGTACATCATTTAATAGAGGTATTTTAAGTCGACTTCATTTTTTCCCTTATATTTCAAACCGCTAATTACGCTTCCACTGTGTTAAATTAGAGAGTGCTTCCAGACAAGTTATCTAATTTAACTTATTACAATGGTTCCACAATTCCAATCAATTAAAGTGAGGCTGTCGTATCTGTCTGTTGATTGGCTGTTGCTGTAAATATTTCAAGGTAATTTATGAATGATAATCTCTCATTACTTGCGAAAAATTCATCGTTGGCTTTTGAAAGAACATCTGTTAGATAACTATTTGCAAAGCCAATGAGGTCTAGTGTTGTTGTGCTAGTTTTGTTGATTACGCTTGTCGAGCAGTAGCTTTTTCTTTAATGAGTGTTTATCTTTTATTGTTATTTTTGTATGGATGGTCACACTCGAATATGAACCTTGTAGCTTGTACTTTAAATCATTAAGTATAGAACCTGCCTCTGACTATAATTTGGATATCAGACCACCATTTGGCAACGTACTTCGTGTATAGTATGTTAAAATAAAAATGTCCGCCCCGATTGACCTGGAAAATATGTAACATCTATTGTGCAGTGATTAAAGGCACATTTCCTCTCCTTCTGCTCCTCGTCTGAGTTGCATCCAAGCCCTCATTTTCAATGCAGACAAAATCATGTGCGCACGCGCTCATTGTCAAGGCAACCATCTGTTTCCGTGTTACCAGATAGCGACGGGGATCTCAACTGAGTAGAAACAAGGGGTCTGTAGTCTAAAGTTGAGTAGGATCCAAATCAGGAATGTTCGAGTCGTTGAAGATTACACATTTGGACTACATTTCTATTAAAAAAAAAATAGTAATCCTTTTGCTGACACTCCAACAAGCTAATTAAGAGAACGCCAAAGACATTTTTTATGAGTTCTCTCCCTGAAACAAATAGGAAGCTATTTCGTTCCAAGAAAATAATGCCCAACCATGAGTGACTCTCTAATCCCAGTCTTACACTATTTGTTCCATCAATTGCACTCCGGAATGGTTCAATACCATGTGTATATTGTTCCCACTCTTGTCTTTATCGCAACCTGTTTTGAGGTAATCTCCTTTTCTGTTCCGCTCAGCAGATAACTGCACTGTCCTTTGCTTTTCAACATAACAACAACGCAACATCTATTATCGTAAAGCCTTTATCTTTACCTGTCATCTGTCTATTTCCCTCTCACCAGCACAAACGTGTCGCCCGCTCGCCGCATTGTTGTGCTGCCGCTTTCCAAATCGCTGATAGACATCCGGCCCCACAATGGAAGGCAATCTTAGTCCAATGCATAGCCATTGTTGGGCCCCAATAGAATGGACTTTAGAGGTGAAGAGGACCTATCGATTTAGCTGAGAGCGAGCTGAGAGGCTTTTGACACTGGCCAAAGCTTCATGCTTGAATATCAGGTCCTTCTGATCAGTGGTGTATGTGAGCAGTTCCTTTTACACAGCGGCGGTCCGTGAATTTCCTAGTGACGCCTTCAGCCAATCAATCCAACCCTCAAAAACTGTTTTATGACTATAAAACTTTTACTGCAGCTATAGCTTGCCACACATGAAAAATACAATTGAAATATTAATTATAAATATTATATTTTACTCCCCAATAATATTTTTTACCTGTACACAATATCCATCCTCCTTTCTTTCCTTCTTTTCTATCACCATCAAAGCTAATGCTGAAAGTCGAGCCTATCCTGTCGTATTTCTGCCCCCCAAATACAGTTTGGTAGCTCTGGCAAATCCACTATCACTAGCCAATCATAGTTGGTGGAAACAATGACGTATCCCTCTGCCTGTGAGAAGGCCTTGGTCTCACCAAATTGAATTCTGATTGGTTAAAGCAACAGTCTTATCGACACTTACTTAATGCAGCAGAGCCTGCAGAACTGATTGTGAAGGCCTTGAGGCCGATTTCTGACCCTGGCAACAAATTATGGCTGAAATGTGATTAGTTAGATGCCTAAATATGAAAACACATCTGGAAGCAGTGCAACCAGGGGGGAAAGCAATGAAAGAAAGCTAACAGACAATTTGGAATTATTTAACAAGTATTCATGGACAAAATATAATTAACATCAGTCTGTGATTCAGATATTTCTTAGGCCAGCAGACTGGGACTTGAAGGCCCTGACAGCACACCACTGCTTTTACATGATGGCCCAAGATGCATTAAAAAGTGGAAAAGGCCCGTTTAAGAAAAGAGAGATAACTTTCTTCCTCATTGACAAATCTGATCAGAGGTATGTCAAATGAAAGTTGACTTGAAGGAGAACAGGAAAAGATACTTTTGAGTATAACAAAGGAATTGATTGACGAAAGAATGCAGTAGAGATTGAGAAAAAAGGGAAAAACACTTGAAAGCATCGCTTGTACTTAAAAGTAATTGTAATTTACTTCAGTACTTGATCTACTTACATTCAGATGAGATACTAGAATTGTGTTAATGACTAAAAATGAAGAAAATATATTCTAGAACTGTGAGTCACGAGATACTGTATTAAAAGCCAAAAGGAATTACTAGGAAATAAGCTGCAGTGAATGAAAGAGGGAAAAACAAGAAGTAGGTAAGAGCAAGAGAAAGGGAGTTGATTAAAGCCAGCAGCTTCAATAATGCAAATGTAATTATTCTCAACGCTTGCTCTGCACCCTGACCAAATTAACACCGGTGTAGAAGAGTTGGGGACTTGGAAAATAGAGCTGAATTACAAAAGGCAAATGTGATTCAGATAAATAGATGGAGGAGGTTTCATGAATTAGTGGGTTGAGTGTGGAGCTCTTGGGAATTTATCCTCTTATTCTGTAAAGCGCTCATCTGAATCATTTCAGTAGACAAGAACCAAAGAAGTACTTGTTGTTATGACGGCACAAGTCGCTTTTGCTTGCCTCCTTGACTCCTGACAACAACCTACTGTCAGCACTTGAGTTTAACTACAGAACTGGAAGAGAAAAAAAAAACTCGCCATTAGGTTCGCTAGCTTGATTTTTGGGACTCGGCGCAAACATTAGTTTGAGAGTTAATTGACTCTGAGTCGTTAAAAAACAGTTGAGCTTTAGTTGAAGTTGTCCAAAGACAAACATGGTGAACAGTAAATTGCACTGAGTTCTAATTAATAGGTTTATATTCATTTTTTTTTTTTAAATCTGGAGTTTTGGAGCAAGTGTGTCAGACTCGCGGGCCATTTTAGATATAATATTTAGATTTTTTTTTTTATATAAATGGATTAATAGATGGATTAACAGCCCTGGATATTCAGTTGTTGTTTTTTTTATTTAGAACAATGTTTAATTGAGCTTTTTTATATATTTTTAGATTTTACAAAATTATTTTCCAACTAAAAACATAGAAAAAATGCATCAAAAAATGACAATCATGGATTTAAAAGGGGGAAAATCAGGAAATTTAATATACATCTATACTCTTCATTTTAATTTAATCCTAAAACAGAAAGTCAGCACTCATGATTGACTTTCCCGGGGCACACAAAATGATGCGGCGGGCCAGATTTGGCCCCCGGGTTGCCACTTTGACACACGTCTCTTAGAATTTTGGAAGTTGTTCAGGTCAGTGTCAACACAAAACAGCATTTGGCTACGGAAGTGGCGTAAACGATGCACTGTGAACCTAAACGCAACATAACTCATTCAGTGGAGGTTGAATCAGGTTAGAAACATTCCAGTCAGTAACCATAAAGTAGAGTGCTTCTACCTGGCTAGCTCTCCAATTGACTCGAGGGGGATGCGCGCAGGCCTCCTTTCTGCTGAGCCTGAAGGACAACTGCAACTGTTTATTACTAAATCACCCTTGCCTGCCTCCCTCCTTCCTTCCTTCTTTCCTTTCCTTACCATTTCTTTTTCTCTTTCCATCACTCTCTGCTTGTTGGATACTTTGCCACATCAGCTGTTTTCCAGCCACACTGAAATCACCCCTGAAGGAAACTTAATCCGTATTGTGTGTGGGGATGTGTGTTCAAAGTCGCCCACAGATTGCTTATAGGCCCGTCTCATATGCACATTCCGCAAAGTTTGACGCAGCATTGCTGCCCACTCCTGTGATTGCTGTGTCATTGTTAAACCCTGAAGGTCTTTGCAGGTTTCATTAGCCACACTTACGTGTCTGTAATCGACTGTCCCCTAAATTGTGACATATTCCTTCTATATATAATGTTGCATTTTTGCCAACAGTGAGACAATACAGTATACTTTGTCTTCATGCCCCCACACTGATTTTTAATAGACTCTTCAAGGTGTGTATGTGCGATGTACAAATCAAGTCTTGGCAAGCACTTGAAGTCTATTATGGCCGCTACTCATTTCCCACGACAAATTATTTGTCAGCGCAGTAGAAGAATGCGTTTTGTTTCAGAATTTTCACTTGGCCACAGACCATCGATGGAACAAATCTGGCAAAATTGTCCAGGAATTTATTAGGACTGAGGACAAGCGTTCTAATTACAGGGGTACCTCGAGATATTTTTGTATGGCAACGTGCTTGTAACATAACACACAAATTTAAATGAATTTGGATTACAATGCAGACACACTCAAAAATAAGTTTAATCAAACCTAACACTAAACTTAATTCTAATTTAGTTTAACATTTTGATACCTTTCTTCTCCCGGATTGGCTCTTTTTGACCCGCCTCCACACTGATTTACAGTCAATATCAAGGGTGGTTTGAGTTTGTATACCCTTCAAAATATTCCCAAAATGATGCACACAAATGTCCTCGCAATAGGATAATGCACGACCACTTGCCAACGAGAAGTATATACGCCATTCCCACTGACTGACGAAAAAAACACTGAAAAAAAACAATGCTCCGCCCAGTGCTCGCAGAGAAATTACAAATAGGGAGTTGTGGGGAGAAAGACAGTGGCCATGATGTTCTTATGAGGAGCATCTGGCATCCGCTGTCTGCTTGTATATAAGTGTCTCGTATCTCAAGATAAATATTAGCCCAAAAATTTTCTCGTATCTCGAATTGCTCCTATGTCAAGGTACCACTGTATGGCATTTTCTTTGATTGAATTATCTTATCGGCTGTACATCCTTCCATTTAATTCGCCCTTTTGCCCCCAAACACAGGCTATACGGTGTTGATTTCATACTTCAACGGTGACCCATCTGACTGCATGCCTTTTTTTTTTACAGGACAACTACACATTTGCACAGCCAGGAATCCAGAGGAAGGTCAAGGCCCTGGAGGAGCTGGTCAGCAGGATTGATGGTTGGTCTCATGATTATCCTCTTTCTAGCACTTGTATTCACAGTTTGTTTTGCGTAGGCTGGGATTTTTTTTCCTGAATAGAAATATGTTCAACACAGAGCAGCCATGTTTTCAAATAACCTTGGAATGTTCACCCTATTTGTCAGTAAGGGTGAGGAGAGGACTAAAACACCTACAAGTGTATATACAAGCCTATCCTAGTCAAGTTTTACTCTGTGAGAACATGTTAATGAAAACAAATTGTAGGGAGTTGGACCGTAAATGTGGGTTTAAAAAGAATTAAACGAAGACAAAGCCGAACATTGTCCTTGTGACACTCTTCAACGCGTAAGCTTGAGAGATGTGACTCGGCACGTTGGGCCATAAGTGCTGCTTCATCACAACCTGGGCCACGGTCATTTTCTACCTCGCTGGTTTGACATTACCACCCCTAATGAGATCACTGATAGCCTTTATCTAGTGTTACGCTATCGCGTTTCGCTTTGCTGTCGGCAGGGAAATCTGAATTGTCGTTGTTCCCGAAATGACTAGGCGCCACCTATCAGATGTAAGTTTCAGTTTTGACATTGAGTTTTTCGCAAATCAGATCAGGGCAAGGGTGTACAGTGGTCCCTTGACATACGAGCACCCCGATATACGAGCATTTCGAGATACGAGTAAAATAATTGAGCAAATAATTATCTCAAGATACGAGACAAATGTCGAGAGTCACACTAGTCATGTGTTACTTTATTAATAGTTGGCAAATTAGAACAAATATTACATTTTTTTCCAATACAATATCTTGTTTTTGGTGTTTTTTCAGAGGGTTGGAACAAATTCATTTGTTTTGAGTTCATTTCAATGGGAAACATTCATTCGGGTTACGAGAATGTCGACATACGAGCTCAGTCCCGGAACGAATTAAGCTCGTATCTCGAGGTACCACTGTAGTCGGCCATTTTAGTTATCTAGCTATGTCAACGAAGCAGAAGATAAATTAAGGCAGATGTCTAACCCTTTGCGTTGATTGCTCTTGTTTCAAAATGGAAGCGTCCCCCAGGATTATTCCACATGTAACGATTCATGCAAACCCCTGTTTGACGCCATCATGGGGCCCCCAGCTTCTTCCAAATACAAGCTACTTTGTCAGCATGCGTAAAAATGGCTCTCTGATCTCTTTATCTCTCCCTTATCTTCTGCCTGTGTATTTGTCGCGAGCAAGTGCATTAGCACGAGTTCATTAACATGCAAATTGCCCAAAGGTGAATTTAGTTATGCTAATGGGAGGCACACTGACAGTGGGTTTTGTGTTGCTTTTGTACTAAATGGCTGGTATTAGGGTTGAGATTTTGTACTTTGGCTAAAAGAAGGAAAATATTGGAAAATGTTTTAACCCGTTATTGGCCATTGAGCTCATCGGGTTGCATTGATGGGGTTAGACGTCCAAATTATTTGAACTAGGAGAGGCCAGAATTGAATGATAGCTGCAATACGTCACGGAAAGATAAGCATTTTCCGCCAGTTAAACCTTTATAGGGCTAAGTGACTATATTTGGTCATGTATGTGCTTACCTTTAATATTGAAAGATGAATTACTTTTCAATTTGTTTTTAAAAAAAAAAGTGTCAGGAATGGTACCCGGACGTTTGGTCGATGGACACTTGGTCCCCGGACGTTTCGTTGAACGGATGTTTGGTCGACAGACAGTTCTCTCTCTCTCTCTCTCTCTCCCCCCCCCCCCCCCCCTCTCTCTCTCTCTCTCTCTCTCTCTCTCTCTCTCTCTCTCTCTCTCTCTCTCTCTGTCTCTCTCTCTCTCTCTCTCTCTCTCTCTCTCTCTCATGATTATAATTTTGAGAACGAGAGATTACCTGGTTGATCACTTTCAACAGTAAACTCTCTCTTTCTCTCATGATTATAATTTTGAGAGTGAGCGAATCCGGCGAACCAAACGACCGTCGACAAAACGTCGGGCCACGGTAAAAAATACACATAAATGAGATGTTCAAACAAAAATCAATTGAATTGAGAAATTGAATGAGATCAGAGTCTTCATTAGGGTTATAGACACTTATCTTCATATTGAAACAGCTGCTTGAAAAGTCTGTGAAAAGGGCGTGGCACAAAAAAGGTCAGGAGAAGAAGGAATAGCGCTAAAGTTGAAGCCAAATTCTGTCATCAGCACAATGCTGGGAACATCTCCGACCTCTGACCGTCCCCCACAATCCCCCACCGTCCTCAACTTAAGGCCGTCCGTAATAAAGAAGACAGGTCTCATCAGTCAATCAGCGTCCCTGAGCGATGCCACGCGCCACCTTGCTAGGCTCCGCGGCGTCGTGCGGCAAGCCAGCTGGACCGTAGCCCAGAGTTAAAAAAGCCACAGGTTTTAGCGTCGTCTGTGTACTCGGGTGTTCAATGTAGCTCCTCACAAGCTGTGTAATAATTTCCCAATGATAAATGACGTTGTAACTACTTGTACTTCCTCCCTGTGTTTGCTCAAGTCCCCTACACGGACAAAGCGAGTTCATTACCGTCATTTAACTTTGTACCAAAGTGCCTTGGCAACTGGCCGAGCTCTTGTCATAGTTCGCCTGTTAATATGGCGGCCATGTTGTGTGCTCTCGCAGCGGTATGTAATAATTACACCGTGGAGACAAGAGTGTAAAACCTGTAGTTTATCAAACTACATTGCGGATGTCAACATTTTGTTCAAGGTGGGTTTGTGTGTTCGCATTTGCGCTTGTCAGTCAAATGATTCCATAGTTCCTTCCTAACTGCCTTTTCATAATGATGGTCTGACAGCTTAGTAATTACATCTCTATTATGAGGCTTGTGTTTGTGTGTGTGGATTGGATATTGAGTGTCACCAGTTTGATTGCTGTGGAATATATCAACTGCTTAATCAATAGCTGTTTTTTTAATCTTTTTGTTATGTGAAGATGCAAAGCAACAGCGGTTAGACGTGATATATTTGTGTTAAAATTTGGTATATTTGGATTGGATAACTTTATTCATCTCGTATTCTCAGATTTTTGAATGTGTCTGCACCATAACCTAAGTTATTCCGTCTAATTTTAGTACTATTAAACACATTTTAGTAATATCAAACCACTAGTTATGTGTTACTTTTTCAATATACGTAAAATTAGAACAAATATTAATGTTTTTGCAATCCAATATCCTGTTTGGTGTCTTTTTTTAGAAGATTGTTACAAATTAATTAGTTTTTAGTTCATTTCAATGGGAAATGTTCGTTTGAGTTACGAGAAAATCCACATACGAGCTCAGTCCCGGAACGAATTAAGCTCTTATCTCGAGGTACCACTGTAACTCAAAGAGAAGGCAACACTCACACCCGTGAGCTTTATTAAAAATGCATTTGTTTTTGTCATCCCATCTCCTTGCAGAGTCAGTACATCATCACATGCAGCATTACGAAGTGGAATACTTGCAGTTTGCCTTTCGTTGGATGAACAACCTTTTGATGCGCGAGTTGCCACTACGGTGTACCATTAGACTTTGGGACACTTACCAGGTAATCACACTCATCTACAAGACACATACACGTTCAAGGCAGAGGGCAAGCACTTAATCCTGATTCAAACATGTTTTCCTGTGTTTGTGGAGCCGCCCTTTTTCACCTTCAATCTTTTCTTTAAAAACGGCGCCTACAGTTCGGAGCTGTGGTTAACCTCCCTTTTAGCTTTACCCATTACGCCTAATGTTTCTTATCGATTCGGAGCTTTTTACTTGTGTTAGAGGGCTCTTGATCTTAGCTGAAAATATAGTAGGTGTTAAAAAATGACATTAAAATCAGCAAAACACAGTTCAAAATGGAGATATTGGGGGAAAAAAGTTGGGGACGCTTTAAATTTAGCCTCCTTCAAGATTAATATTGTATTCAGTTAAAAACAACCATTTACAACAACATAAATCCAATCTATATGAACTCCAAAACGTATTACACGTCTCAAAACATCATAGAGACGAAAAATAAGTGTCAAAAAGTCAAAACCATGTTGAATTACATGGACAGAAATTCCATTTTTTTTCTTTTTGTCTCACACTGTCCCTTTAATTCAAATAATTCCAATAACATTTAATGCTTTATTCAAAATATTAATCTTCCAACTGATCAACTGACCTGGATCTATAGTAACCAAGTCTTCCTGGTTACCTTAGCAACTCCCATTTGTTTTTTGACCATTCTCTAGAAGTTAGAAAAATAATTAAGCGACGCTTGAATGAGTTGCCAAGCTAGACATTGTCGTTGTAAGCCACCCTCTAAATATTTGATTCCACAGTGCTTTTTTTTGGAAGACAACCCCATTGCACACATAGCTACAATGCACAATCACACACTACACCTGTTTTTTGGCAGGCTCTGTCACCTGTGCTTCCACTAAAATGGAGGGAAATTAGGCCATTTGTACTCATGCTATACTGAACATTACGTTAGCTAAAATGTGCTATAATTCGCCAAATGAAAGCAGAGCAGTTGGATAAAACATGTTTTTTGGGGCACTCCAAATGCCCCCTGATAAATAGAAAGCCCTCGCCCTTTGGTCTGAGCGTCTGTGTACGTTCCAAGGGAGGCTTTAACCTGAGTGTTGTAACGTCTCCGTCGTGGTCTCCTTTCTGTGGCGTGACCATCTGTTCCATTCGCTCGCCTGTTTCAGCGTAAGCCAGACTTTTGCTCTTTCTCTCCAGTTAGCGCCAATCCTTCGCCCACCAATTTCTGCGCTATTCCTGTTCGGGTAACTCAGTTTTTTCCAAATGAGAATATATATTACAGTGGTACCTCGACATATGAGTGGCCCGACATACGAGAGGTTTTAGATACGAGTAAAATTTCGGGGAAATGTTTATCTTGAGATACGAGACAAATTTTGATATACGAGCAGACAAAGGACGGGAGAAGAAAGGTATAGACATTTTAAACTAAATTAGAATTAAGTGTAAAGTCAGATTAAATATATTTTTGAGTGTGTCTGCTTCGTAATCCAAGTTCTATTAAATTTGTTTGTTATTTTATGAGTGCATTGCCGTGCAAAAAGTCCCTTTTCTCTACCCAAATTCTGTATTTTAGTTCTTTTAACGCATGTTAGTATACTATTGAACCATTAGTTATTTCTTTGTTATTAGATGGTGAATTAGAACATATCAAACATTTTTTCCAATCCAATATCCTGTTTTTTTGTGTTTTTACAGAAGGTTAGAACAAATTAATTTCTTTTTAGTTCATTTCAATGGGAAACATTCATTTGAGTTACGAGAAAATCGACATACAAGCTCAGTCCCGGAACGAATTAAGCTCGTATCTCAAGGTACCACTGTATTTCTGCCTTTTGTTGACCTTTTGTCACTATTGAGATGCTTGGGGATGAAACTGACATAAAAAAACAAAACAGGCACACACATACGGGAATTATGTAGTGGGAAAAACACACACAAGCACACATTCACTTTTCCTCCCCAGCAGGCGAGCGACCAGGCAGACAGACAGGGACCAAATTATCCCTGTAGCACAGAGCATGAAATTAGCAAGTAACACAGTGTGGCAGTATTAGCATGAGTGTTACAGAGATACTCTGACACCTTCAGCTTTTGAATCTTTGCCTGGACTGAGTAAACAGTACATTGTGGACTTTTTATGGGTCTGACAATTTTGAATTGGTGGAGAAAGATAAATAAATTAAAAACTGCAATTTCAATTTTTGTATTATTCATTCCAAAGTGGAGAGAAATGAAAACATGCTCAAGTGAAAGCACATGTTTCAGCTAAAATAGAGAACAACACATTTAGGGCATTTTCCAAAGCTAGTAATGCAATTTTGTACGACTATATTTATGACATTTTCTAAGCCAAATAATGCAATTTTGTACTACTACATTTATGATACTCTTGGGATAAGTAAAAATAACACTTTATAAGAATGATATCTATCAAATTATTTAATTTAATGACAAAAAACGTAGACACAATTCAACAACTCTCAGGTCAAATGCATAGCAGGCTAATTGCTGTCCATGGTGCTGAAACTTTGCATTCAACATTGATAGTTTTTGGGGATTTCTCACATCATAAAAAGGACAAGATTAGTACTCTCAAGTCAAATGCCTAGCGGGCCAGTTGCTGTCCGTGGTGCTGAAACTCTGCAGTCAAAATTGATACTTTTTTGGACATTTCTCACATCATAAAAATGACAACAATAGTACGATTAAATGTCTTTTTGTCAGCTGTTTTTTTTATAAATATTATAAAATATTAAATAAAAATGTCTCATATCTCAAGAAAAATATTTGGCCGAAATTTTACTCGTATCTCGAATTGCTCGTATGTCGGGCCACTCGTATGTCAAGGTATCACTGTATTTGCAAAGGAGTGGCTGCGTGGATTTAACGGAGTCACCTTGACTAACATGACAAAGTTTATTTTGGAGTTTTTAATGACGAGAACGTCATTGAAATGAAGCGTCGGTGGCGCTGCGATAGGACAGTAGGGAGGGATAGTTTGTCAGGGAGAGAAATTGATGTGGAACGAGACAAAGAGTGATGGATGATACAAATTCTGCTAACATTTATTACTGTCAACATTAATCTGTTGGGATATTAAGGCCTGATGTTTTGCCTTTGCATGTATTTTGGACAATAGACTTTTTGGCAAGAATTGTTTGAAGTAAAGCCCAGTTCATTTTCTTAAAAGGCTCCAACTCCACTTCACATTCTTTAAGAGTATTTAGTCATTGGTAACTTTGCGTTTTGGTATTATACATGTGGCTCACGAGCCATAGGTTCCCTACCCCTAGGCACTAGCGTGTTTTTTTTTAAAGACAGTAAAAGCAAAACTAAGTTTGATAATGCAAGAAATAAAACCATTCACCCAAGCCGTCAGATCCATACAAAAATTTTATTTCATGCATAGACAAGACGCACAGACTGATTGGGCGCATCAACCATTTTAGAGAAAAAAATTCAACTTTTAAGTGCGCCCTATTTGTGTTAAAATACAGTATGTATTAATTGCATGCCATTTCCTATTATATTAATCCAGATAGGCTATACAAGAGAATATTTGCATTCAGAAGTTAAAAAGACAATTGATTCTAATTTGAAAATGGCACATTTTCAAAGGCAATTACATAAAAAATCATTTTTAGTGAAAAAAAGTGAAATATGTTTAATTTCATTTATTTCATTTCAATTCACAGCAGTCAACTGATGACTTTACAGAACTAGAATCTATCCAATTGTCTAATTTAGCACTTTCAAATTGCAAAAAAAGTAGAATTTTTCTCATGCCTCAATGATTTTTCTTCTAATTAAATTTGCACACTTTGAGGGGGCATTGATGTTTTGAACAGCAATTAAAAAAAACCTGTTTCAGCTCCTCACAACATTTCACTCTTTGCATAATTTACCTCATGAAGACACCATTCAAAAGGAAACATAACTTCTACTGGTCAATAGGGTATTCAAAAGACAGTTTGGGATTAGGCACGGTCGAGCACACAATTGTCGGCAGAGCTTAAAGATGTTTTTGCCACGGCTCAAGATAAGACTGCATTTTACTTTTATAGTTGTGACAACTTTGCCAGGCTCCTCAACCATGAACTCGTGAAGAAAAAAATGGAAACGGCACATCTTTGCCCACCGATAAACACGCTGCTATTTGTTTGGATTCAAGCCGACAAGTTAGACCGAAACGTGCCATAACGCCAACTCGAAAAGAGTCACTCTTTAGGGCAAAAGATTTGACTCATCGCACATAGTCGTAGTAGCTTTACACACACATGTACGCAATGGCACACTTTAATTCCTTACATTTTTAAACCTCTTTGAAAAGCATGCCCGAATTAGTTCAACATATCTTTCCCATTTCCACTTTGGATACCAACCCCTAATATTTTAAAGGGGCCACATGCTTCTTTTCTAAGTGACTCTCATTCACAGAGCCGAGTAATTATCCTCCATGTGATAGGGCTCTGGAGGAAAATGAATAAGGAAGAAGGAACATCTCATCCTTTGTCTTTTTCCTACTCTAATTCCCCCTACTGCTCATCATAAAAAAAGAGGGCTGACAAATGTAATGAGGGGTTGAAATAAGAAGGAATTGTGATACTGCTTATTTCTGGATTGTGATAGGAAACGTTCATTTTATTGTATCGTATTTTCACGACTATAAGGCGCACTGTATTATAAGGCGCACTGTCTATTTTGGAGACAATTTAAGACTTTTAAGTGCGCCTTATAGTCGTGAAAATACGGTAATTGCTATTGACTTCCAGGTATGAAGTACTCACTACTTTACAGTCACCTCTAGAGCCAGCCATTGTTGATGTTTTGGATTTTTTTGTATAAAATCTTGCAGTGGGGGAGGAGCTATATGATGGAAGATGTTGTAAACTAAGATGGCATCTGCATATTTAACAGTATTGTTTCAGTTCAGGCGTTTGTGTTTTTTTAATATCTGACAGTGGTGGTTTTTCGTTTTTGGTTTTCTGTTTTTTTCCATATATAAGACGCACTGGGTTATAAGGCGCACTGTCTATTTTGGAGAAAATTTAAGACTTAAGTGCGCCTTATAGTCGTGAAAATACGGTATTCTTTTTGCTAGCTTAATGGTGATATGTGTAAATATGACATAGAAAGCTGGAGGTATTTAGTAAATTTAACAGATTTTTTTGTTTTGTTCCCTCTAGGCTGAACCTGAGGGTTTCTCCCATTTTCATCTCTACGTCTGTGCAGCCTTCCTTGTGCGGTGGAGGAAAGAAATTCTGGAGGAACGAGACTTTCAGGTAAAATATCCCCCCCCCCCTCTCACACACAGGACTGGCAAGTAATTGTAACGTTGTTCATGGTCCGCATCCTTCGCCATGGTCATTAACTGTAAGGTTCAGAAGTCACGAGGGCGTTAGTGACTGGCGCTAGACAGCTGCTAGAAGGTGACTTTGCCATCCGGCTCGCTAGGAAATATGACTCTTTAACTGCACTGGTATACTACTTCATCATACAGTACCTCGACATACGAGCAATTTGAGATATGAGGAAGATTTCGGGGAAATATTTATCTTGAGATACGAGACAAATTTTGATATACGAGCAGACAGCGGAAGCAAGATGCTGCTCATAAAAACATCATGGCCACTGTCTCTTTCGCCGCAATTCCCTCTTTGTAATGTCTGCGAGCACTGGGCGGAGCGTTGCATTTTTTTCAGTTTTTTCCTTCCCGTTAGTCATTGCTAATGGCGAGGCGATCGCTAATACGAGAGGAATATATACTACTTCTCGTTGGCAAGTGGTCGTGCGTTATCGTATTGATGTGCATCATTTTTGGGAATATTTTGAAGGGAATACAAAATCAAATAACCCTCGATAGTAATGTGTTACTTTGTTAATAGATGGCGAATTAGAACATATAAAAATGTTTTTCCAATCCAATATCCTGTTTTGGGGTATTTTTACTATATATATATTCACTATTGTGATTATTTTTCTCTGTATTCCAAGCGTAAATACAGGGCGGAACATTTACACAGCAAAATGGAGGCTTTGTGGGTTGATAAGAGCTGCGACCACAGTTCTTTAAGAACCTGCCAAGCCTACGAACTCGTGCAGAAATATCAGTGACTTAAACCACTAAAGTCAGGAAGAGAAGGAACGTTAACTTCTCAGCTCCCCCGCTGACATTAATCTGGGCCCCAAAAGATGTGCTTTATTTTTGGGCAGCTCCATTTGTGAGGGGATTGTGTCGTATTTCCTGCATATTGTTGCACTGTTGGAAGTACTGCACAATCACGTACATATCTGTACTCCATTAAGTGCAGGGGGGGGGGGGGGGTAGAGATAAAGACATTAACAAATGGAAGAAAAGCACTCATTTGCAGCAAATTGTCAAATGCCAGGATGACATTTGGCTGAATGTATTTTTTGCTAAAGGCCATGGAGCCTTTTTTTTTGTGTAAGCGGAAATTTTTCCAGGAAAATAAACAGATTTGATAGTGCTAGCAGCATGGTAGAGAACAAATACACATTTAAATTATTGCAAGGCGTAATTTAACAACCTCTACTGACCCTTAGAGGTAAAAGAACAACAACAACAAGAAAAACGAATGAAAAGCAATGGAAATGGAGTGAGGTCAGAAGAGGAGATGGACGTGGAAGCATTAGAAAGCACATCTAAAAAAGCTTCGTGTCTATATCAAAGTAGACAGGGTCAGATGTGATTTTTTATTTTCTTCCCCCTGCCGTTTAGCTAAAACCACCTTTATCAAGCTCTTTTGGTTACTTTTGAAATTGATAGCTTATTCACTAACATCACTGAGTGCTACAGAAATGAAATACAGTGGCACCTTGAGATATGAGCTTAATTCATTCCGGGACTAGGCTCGTATGTCGATTTTCTTGTAACTCAAATGAACGTTTCCCATTGAAATGAACCAAAAAACAAATTAATTACTTCCAAACCTCTTAAAAAACACCAAAAACAGGTTATTGGATTGGAAAAAAAATGTTTGATTTGTTCTAATTTGCCATCTTTTAACAAACTAACACATAAATAGTGGTTTAATATTACTAAAATGAGTCCATTGATCATAAACCAAACGCTTGGGACGTCTATCGCTGTCGGTGGTACTGCCAAGTGATCATTTCATGCTTGCCCTCACAATTCCAATGCCAGCTACGTTTAGTGTTCTGGCGTATAGTGGATTATGGATTCACTTTAATGGTTTTAATTAACAGACAAGAGGAAAATCATTTGAAATGATAATTTGCAAGCGGCTAACAAACCTTGCTCGTTCGTCGACTCGGACCAGTTAAGCCGCTAAATGAAAAAGCAGGACGGCGAATGGGGGGGATAACTCCCTGAGCAATTCAACCCTCCATGCATGCTAACTGTGCCTGTTAACAAATGAGTTAGTCATACCTTTTTATGGATTCCATATTTTTTTTAAAGTCACCTTTTTTGTGGCGTCTTTAAATGACATTGCCAGGTTAAAACGCCATGTTAATGAATTGTCCAGGATTTCGGGACTTTGTAGAGTCTCTACTTGTTGCCTGGCAACTGCTCCTACAAGGTTGTGGGTTTTTTTTTTTTAGTAACGGTGAAGCCAACAAGATACAAAGAAGAGGTTTTAATTAGCCTGCTTCTTAGGACTTAGTTGGTGGCATTTTGTTGACTTTAAAAAAGAAAAGGACTTGTAGTTTTGTTTTCTTTTTTCCTCTTGACATTTTTACTGCTTAAATAAATAGATAACACCTCATAAATTAGCTTGGTCGCTCAAAGTACCGTATTTTCACGACTATAAGGCACACTTAAAAGTCTTAAATTTTCTCTAAAATAGACAGTGCGCCTTATATATGGAAAAAAACGAAAACCAAAAAACGAAAAACCACCACTGTCGGATATTAAAAAAAAGACAAACGCCTGAACTGAAACGTTACTGTTAAATATGCAGATGCCATCTTAGTTTACAAAATCTTCCATCATATAGCTCCTCCCCCACTGCAAGATTTTATACAAAAAATCCAAAACATCAACAATGGCTGGCTCTAGAGGTGACTGTGTAGTGAGTGAGTGCTTCATACCTGGAAGTCAATAGCAATTACCATATTTTCACGACTATAAGGCACACTTAAAAGTCTTACATTTTCTCCAAAATAGACAGTGCGCCTTATAATACAGTGCGCCTTATATATGGAAAAATGTCATTCGTTGAGGGTGCGCCTTATAATGCTGTGCGCCTTATAGTCGTGAAAATACGTTAAAGTGCAGTCAATTAATGCTTTCAATTATATCCATGTAAACTGACTTGACTACCTGGGGATATAAAGATGGGTCTGATAATTGCTTGGCTAAAACTTGGCTCTTCCTTACTTTATAGGCAGCTTTCTGTTTTTCTAGTTCAACTCGAAGTGGCTGGCAGTTAATGATCGCCAATGAATTACATTTTCATTGACGTCAATGTACGAAAACGACAGAACAAGAGAGAAAGACTGCCAATTTGTAGTTAGGCAACAGGTGTCAACAGACACCCACTCTCAGTCAAAACGCACTTACCGTCAATGGCATTCTACGAGAAATACCGCCTGGTAGACAGACACTATTAGTACCAACACAGATGCACAATTCAATGACCAAATATATTTTTAAAATGAGTAGCGAATTGCCTCATTAGCTACTGGAATGACACATCTAGTTGGGCTTTTATCCACCTGCCTTTTCATGACTTGGCCCAGACATTTTCATGTCGCCACCTCTTCCCGCATGCCCGACTCCTCTTTTAGCGCCCACTGTTTGCCAGAGGGCCCATTTAGTGTAATTATACGAGCTACAGAAAGCTAATGGCCCTGACAGAGCAGTGTCTATGCCCATTACACCTCAGGATGCCACAGAACACCATTACCACTACCGCCTGCCTGGAGTGCGAGCTTGCAAGCTATAGTCACTTTGTGTATATATGTTTGGGGGGGTATTGGGTGGCAGTATGTGTATGTTAATGTAAATGTGTAAGGTGGAGTAGTTCAGAGGTGGAATGATGCACGTCAGAGAAAACGATGCACTCCTCACTGTTGTCTTGGATTTTTCATAACACATCTGCCATTTCGATGTGATTAATTTCTCTGGGGATTTGGATGCTAGCTGCTAGGCGACGCTAGGGAACGATGGCAAGGCACCTTGAAAAGCCTAAAGTCCTGCTATTCTTACTTTACTTGGTATCTTTACATGTTGGAGGCGGAACGTTTAGGTCAAATTAGTCCAAAAAAAGGCAAATTGTCAGTCGATAACGATGTCTTTGGGATATTTCGGAAGTGTTTCGGCAACGGAATTGGCAATAAAAGCAAATGTACACATTGAATAGTCAGGGTCAGTGTAGAGTTTTCTTTTTTTTCCTGTTAATTTAAATGATTTTTTCGCTAGTAGTGAATGAACAGATGTTCATTTGCCGCCATCCTTTCCAGACGTTTATCGTCATCTCTTCCAGCCAAATAGCTGAACAGTCTCATCGAAACATGGACGACTTTTAGCTAACCTTTTAACGTTGTCCAAATAAATCTTCAGAAAATTGAAGATCGGCCCTACTATCTCCACATTTACTTCCCCAACAAAATTTACATTTTCAGTCGTAAATCGTTACAAACTCATAGTTCTTTGGTGTACTACCAAGACTGAACTGTAAGTGTCAGAACTTCCCCACACTGCATTCTTATGCAAAAATCAATATTCTCTTGGCTCCCCAATATGGCCATTGTTCCATTTCATCGGTAGAGCCTACGGTTTGATCAGAGATCAGACCAAATTCTCCCCACTCGGCAAGATAAAGATATCTGATAATCGAGGCTTTGGTCACATTGATCGGAAAATGTCGGATAATGCTCTTGGCTCCATGATGTTTTTTTTTTACGTCAATGCAGTCGAAGTGAGCAGTAGTATAATAGTATCCGAAGATAGTGAAGTAAGATTAAGGCTGTAACATAAAAAATACAAAGGCAAATACAATAGATCTCCCCCCTCTTCAAGTAAGAGCCTTAATACTGACTCTATTGACAATCTGCTTTTCCCCCTTGTATCAAAAGCCATTAAGCACTTTAAGGCTTGTCAAGGGAAGGGAATGGAGAGCTAATTGCCTTTTTTTTGGAACACTGTGTACAGTCAAGGCAGATCAATGTGTTGCTGCTGAGGGGTAAATGAATATCTATTCTTAAATATCAGCAGGCAGTCAGATACACATGCATGGGATAGCTATTAAATCTATTGGCCGCCATTGACGGTGATAGATGTTATTCATTTTAATTTGTTGAGGCTGGGAGAATGGTCGCCATTTGAAGGTTTCTGCAAATGGAAGTGGTGACTTTTAGTTTGGAAGACGTTAATGGTCATTATTCAGAAAAACATAATAGTAATTCACCACCCTCCTTTCAAGGCAATACGTTTCTAACGTGAGGTGTTTTGTCGTCGCCAATGAGTAGTGAAATATTCCACAGTTCCTAAATGACGAGAAGGAAATTCTCCGATTGTTATTTCGAGCAATTGGAGGCCACTCAAGGAATGGATCATAAAAAGAGGAGACTAAGAAGGCATCGCTACAAAGTACCACATGGATAAATTTGGCATAGGTACAAAAGGAGGAGGAGCTACTACAACATTTGACGTTGTCATCCTATTGAGAATGTAAGCAATATTTTGGTCTCCTCAGTCACTTTTAATGAGTTCGTAGGTAATTGGTTAGTTGCAGTATTCCACTAATAATTTTTGTATTTTTTTGGATAAGCTAATGTTTTTTGCATCCCCTTTTTAGTCAGCCAAAATGTAGACTAACATGTGGCAAGTTAAAAATGGCGTTCATAATGTTTTCATAATTTATTTTTGAT
Organism: Stigmatopora nigra; assembly: GCF_051989575.1. Taxonomy (NCBI): domain Eukaryota; kingdom Metazoa; phylum Chordata; class Actinopteri; order Syngnathiformes; family Syngnathidae; genus Stigmatopora; species Stigmatopora nigra. The sequence continues at coordinate 3,396,385 of NC_135530.1, forward strand.
TTAACTTAATTGAGATGAGTGCGAATTTTGTTTCTTTAATGTTTGTAAATTGATAGTATTAAGCTAATGTTAATATCTTCACGTTGATATGTAACTGCTTAATACATTTTGCAGATGAACTTATGAGAAATATTTCTCTCACAAGAGAAATATACACCTGATCGAGATGATGATAGTCAGGTCTCATTAGATTTATTTTGGCTGCGCTACAATGATATGGTGAGTGTTTTTTGGACCTTTATTTCACTTTACTCTTCTATTTTTGCACAAGTTAAATGATGTTAATATTTCTGTTTAATTTAAAATAACTTTAAAATGAATTTTAAAAATCGTACAAAATATTATGTTATAGTATTCTCACTTTTGGAAAGTATTTTATAGAAAATAAATACTTTATTTTTTTGCATATAAGCCTTATTTGTCAAAAAATGATGACTGGATTAGAGCTTATATGCAAGTAAATGCTGATATGTTAAATTTTTTCGAAATACAGAAAAGATGAATAGATTAATCGCTAAACAGAATTTATTCTGACGTTTCTGAATGAAATTTATGAAAAAAAAAAACCCTATCTTGCATTAAACTTAAAAAAATAACTCACCATTGGAAAAAAATGGAGATATTTCGACATTATAAGCAAAATCTTAAACGTCTGGTAATAAAATTATAATTTCTGTCATTAAAAAGCATTAAGTTCTCATCAAGATAGACCAATTTCTTTTTTTAAAATTGAATAATTTTATATTTTGCATTTTACAAAGACAGGCTTATTAACTTCCTTATAATATTGACCCTAATAATGTGCTTTTGATTCATACAGTATCTCAAAAATACCACATGCAATGATTTTTCTTCAGATTTTCCCTTCAAAATAACACATTTGTACTACCATCAATATGGAGGTGAAAATTGGAGAATCAGAAGGCGGCTTATACACGAGCAATTGTAAAATTCCACAAATTTTAAGGGTGCAACTCATAGGCAGAGCGGCTTATTTGTGAGAAAATACGATATATAAGAATAAATAAGTAGTTCACCAAAGTAGTATGTCGGAAAATCACTAATTATCCTTCTTGCGACCTAGTGAGTTAATTGCTAGCTTGTCAGCGCAAATTAAGTTCGTAATTAGGTAAAAACAGAATTGTGTGTACATTTATACAGACGTTCTGAGCACTTACTGTGTACTTAATTATCTTCTATAGCATTTATTTTCCACGTAAACATCTTCTCGCCCAACTTGAAGTGTGAACCAAAGCACGGCTAGAAAAAGAAAAGAACGGCAACTTAATTAGTGAGTGAAAAGTTTCCATTTTTTTAATGGTTTCACTCAGAATATATATGTTTTTATTTGCAAATTCATTAGGGTTGTCGCAACCGCTCATTTTAGCACAAGCAAACAATAAGGGGATGCCTTCATTTTAATATAAAGGACAGAGAGATAATCCAAAGTGCTCATTGTAGTAAATACGCATTCGGCCCCAACAAGAAATGAGGAGCGAAATAGAACAATAATTACATTTCCAATTTGGTTTGTAGAGTGGAATCCTTTCACAGAGCGGCAGGGAGTCAAGTGAAGTGATTTGTCCTGTGATGTGAATATTAGCGCCGCCATTGGTGATGAACCCGGGTTGTCATGGTGATGATTTGGGGCTCGATAATGAAAGATCCTTACACTTAATCCATAGCTAGTACACACATACACTAACTAGTCTCTTTCCCTTTTTAGAACAATGCAAAATTATTTTTCTTCTCCCGTTTACACTTTAAATCAACGACCATTTTAGTAATACAGTGGTATCTCGAGATACGAGCTTAATTTGTTCCGGAACTGAGCTCGTATGTTGATTTTTTTCGTCACTCAAACGAACGTTTCCCATTGAAATGAACAAAAAACTAATTAATTTATTCTAACCCTCTGAGAAATGACCAAAAACAGGATATTGGATTGGAAAAAATGGTTTATTTGTTCTAATTCGCCATCTATTAACTAAGAAAAACATAAAGTAGTGGTTTCATAGTGTACTAAAATGTGTTTAATAGTAGTTTTTGCATGGCAACATGCTCGTAACATAACAAAAACAAATTTAAATGAACTTGGATTACAATGCAGACACAAAATGTTAATCGAACCTAACATTAAACTTAATTCTAATTTTATTTGACATTTTGATACCTTTCTTCTTAGGATTGGCCCTTTCAATGTTTCCCTAGCATTTCTTTTTGTTTCAAACAAAAACCCAAGAAGTAGAATTAGTGGCTCCATTTGCAAAATAGGAGAAAAGTAAACAGCAAAGAACAGGTCATATTCGGAGAATGTTTCATGTCTTTGCATGAAAAATGACTTAATTAACAGCTTTGGGGAGATAATGGTTTTACTAAAGTGTGTTTGTGTGTGTGTGTTTTTGTTTATTTGGGCCAGATTTAACGGGAGGTGTTTTAGTTTGGGATAAGAAGCCCATTAAAAGCAAAATAATTAGTTTTTTTCTGTTAGTATTATATGTATGCATTCCATCTCTCTTTACAAACAATATTATTGGAAAATATATCTGTATTAGCAGCAATAATCTCCTTGGGACTTTTATTGCTGATTACTTTACACGTTAAGCATTACAATGATGAAACATTAAGAGGCTCGTTTAGTATTTGTACTTACTTTGCTTTGGCATTTGGCTAGATATTAATTAGGCAAGAATAATTCAATGTCATAAGGGTTTCTATTCTATTTTTTTCTCTCATTTTGAATGTCAACAAATGTCACAATTCAATTCTGTGCCACTACAAGTTCCCAAATTAGGAAAAGCAACCTATACTATGTGAAAATTTTTGTTTTTCTCATTTTTTTAACCTACTATTCTTACTTCATGCAAAAAAAAAAATGAACTACAGTGTTCCCTCGCTACTTTGCGGTTCAGCTACTGCGGACTCAGAGCTTCGTGGATTTTTTGGGAAAAAAAAATACAAATATTACATTGAAACAACATATTTTACAGTTTTTTTTTGTTATAACATGAATTTCACTCTCTCTACCCATATTCTATATGGTGTACTGTATACAGGGGGTAAATAAAAATTAAAAAATACTGTATACAACATATCAAAATTAAGCACATTACACAAACTATTCAATTTAACCGAATAATCTTTGCAATTCAAAATTAATCCCTCTAGTGACTCTCTCTCTATATTTGTAGTTATTTTTTTGTGCTTACAATACAACCCCTGGGAACAGATTTAATATTAAGAAAAAAAAATGTTTCTTTAACCCTTTACATAACATGTACTTCTTTCTTCCCAAAGGGCCTAATGATTCTACTACAAAACCTTCCAACAATGCACTGGGGCAACGAAGAAGTCAGTGTACTTCTAGCTGAAGCCTATCGGTTGAAGTTTGCCTTTGCCGACGCCCCCAACCACTACAAAAGATGATAATTCTCTCCCTTTTCAGACCTAATGAACCTGTAAAAAGGACTCATTTTGGCCAAAAGCAGATTAAACAAACTTTATAGATGAAGCACTGAACATTTGGACGTCAAATCTTTTTTTTTTGGAGAACACCTTTACCCCCCCACTCCAGAAAAAGCTTAAAACTCCATTTGAAGGTGGAAAAAAAGGCAAAGTGTGTCGCCATTGGCCTTCTTTTCTGTTCATGGAATATTGACCTCTCCTCTTTTGTCCCCTGGAGGGACGGAGACAAATACTACAGTGGAGAATTCCTCTTTCCCCAACTTGCAAATAAATGAGGTTCATTGGAGTATAAGCATTTTTTAATACTCTCAACCTGAATGGATCTGAGGCAATGATCAGATGTTTGTATCCTTATCACTTCACAAGGAGATTCAGCATGGTGTGTTGAAAATTATTATTTTAATGCTGCTTATTTCTCCATTTGCTGATAAGAGCAGTCAACTGAATGACTTGCTATTCTTTGACATGGCTTTTCGCCATTTAATGCCTCATTAAATCAGCCTTCTTTGATTCCTTATTGTTTACAGAACTAGCCTATGAATTTGTGCCTGGAGTTTGGCCCAAGGGGGGGTCTAATTTAATTTTAATTTTGTTTTTTTTTATATTCCACATATACAGTGGTGCCTCGAGATGCGACCTTAATTCATTCAGAGACTGAGCTCGTATGTCAAATCAACGTTTCCCATAGAAATTAATTAAAAACTAATAAATTAGTTACAACCCTCTGAAAAAACACCAAAAAAACAGAATATATTTATTTCTTCTAATTCGCCATCTTTTAACAAAGTAACACATAACTAGTGGTTTAATATTACTAAAATGTGTTTAATAGTACTAGAATTATTCGGCTTTCGGCTTCAAATGAACTTACATTACAATGCAGCACTCGTAGATATCTGTTATACACGAAACAAATCTGGCCAAAAAGACAGCTCAAAATTTTACTCGTATCTCGAAATGCTCGTATGTCGAGGTACCACTGTACTTATATACATACATTTATGTATGAATAGAGTTTTTTCCTTTTATATATATTTAACTAAACTCACCATTATTTTGGTGTTATTTTCTTATTATGCAGTATGCACATCAATTCACAGCCATAATTAACTGATTGCCCGGCAATGACAACACTACGCATATATAATCCATATTGAAATGGACATCCATCACCGTCAATGGCAGCAAAAGAGTTATGCCAGTGTGCTCTCACACAAGCATCCCCGCAGTGATGAAAGCACAAAAATCCTTTTTTTGACAGCGCTCACAACACCAAACTTCAAACTACCTTTTGAAGAATTTTACGCCAGCTACCCCAGTGTAGCATTTCCCCATGGTAGTTCTTTTGGTTACCTCTTTCTTCTTAGGTTAAAAAAAACAAAACAAAAAATCTTCCAACCATCAGCAAAAAATGAAGAAGAAGAAAAAAAACCTGTTTGGCATAAGTGGCCACAGAAGTAAAGCAACGGCATGTTATGTACTGGTTCTGAAAGAAAAATCATGTACAGAAATGAAGTGTAAATAGAAAATGTAAATAAATCCTCTATGACCAAGTGTGTAAAGTGTTTTAATTTTTCTTTCTTTTTGAGTTATTTTTGATCCCTACCCTTTTTACCTCATTATTCAGTATTGTTCCAAGGAAGTGATTACCGTATTTTCACGACTATAAGGCGCACCCTCAATGAATGACATTTTTCCATATATAAGGCGCACTGTCTATTTTGGAGAAAATGTAAGACTTTTAAGTGCGCCTTATAGTCGTGAAAATATGGAAATTGCTATTGACTTCCAGGTATGAAGCACTCACTACTTTACAGTCACCTCTAGAGCCAGCCATTGTTGATGTTTAGGAATTTTTTGTATAAAATCTTGCAGTGGGGGAGGAGCTATATGATGGAAGATGTTGTAAACTAAGATGGCATCTGCTTATTTAACAGTATTGTTTTAGTTAAGGCATTTGTGTTTTTTAAATATCCGACAGTGGTGGTTTTTCGTTTTTGGTTTTCTGTTTTTTCCATATATAAGAAAATGTAAAACTTTTAAGTGCGCCTTATAGTCGTGAAAATACGGTAAGTGTAATGCATTGTAATCCACAAAGTGTTTGTGTGTTTTTTGTGTTTTTATGTGTATGTATGTGTGTTAGGATGTTGGAGTTTCCTGGCTCTTGTTAGGCTGAGTGATGTTCACACAGGCAGCCAATTATGGAGTAGTGGTCACTTGAGGACTCCAGTCACTTCATGGGAAATTAAAAATACATTAGTAGCAACAATGGTCGCAGAAAACGTGCCCGTCTGTGCAGTTGGCTTCATTCTATTCATCTGTCCTTTCTCTCCTCAGGGGGTATTACATCATTATACGGCCAAACCTCACATGAGCTTTGGGTCTGGAACCAAAAAGTTTAGTCGAGTGGTGAAAATGTTCATTAGCTTACGGGAAAAAGACTTGCAAAGAAGTCTATCTCAAAAGATGGAGTGATAGGCGATTGTCGTGAAACTATTGTCATTGAAATGATGTTTATTTCATGTTTGAATTTTATAACTGAACAAATATACATGGTATGTAAATAGAACACAAAATATGGAAAAAAAGGTTAAGTAAAGAGTACATTGAGAGAAATGGCTCAAGAAAATCAAGCAACTATCCATTACAGTGGTACTTCGACATATGAGTGCCTCAACATATGAGAAATTTGAGATAAGAGTCAAATTTGGAGGTATTTTGCGTAATCCTAATGTGAGGACATGAATACAAACTGAAACAACCCTCGATATTGACTGAAAGTCAGTTATAGGTTGAATTAAACTTATTTTTGAGTGTATCTGCATGGTAATCAAAGTTCATTTAAATGTGTTTATGTTATGTTACGAGCGTGTTGCCGTGTAAAAAGTCATTAACAGATATAACAGTGTAAATGCAGGATTTTCTGTACAATTGTACCTTTCTGTAATATGTGTCTTTTAAGGTTACCGTAGGGCGCTAAAGTGCTGCGTCTGCGAGAATAGCGAATGACCGCATCGGCCTGAAAGTGACTGCAGTGATAAAGGCAGAAGGCTTTGCAATGAATGACACACTCAGTGGAGTACGTAATTAAATGTGGGTGTGTTTTTGTGTCACTGTGCTAATTTAACACTAACTCATTGGATACCGTTGACAGTGATAGACGTCTAATCCATTAGAAGTGTGTCTGTTGGGAGGATGGGGGAGGGGGGGTCTTGCAGTTGCCTGATTGGTCACTTTTGCCAAAAGCCTTGTTGATTCCCTTTCCCAGATTACGTGTCCTTGAGCTGGAGGGGGTAAGCTATTTTCCCACAGCATTGACAAGACACAGCCTTATTCTGAATGCAAGGTTGCTGACCATTTGGATTTGGACAAAAATACTCACCTTGTCATACTTTGAAAAAACAGCAACAATGCATATTCGATAAGGTTGCAAGTGTATATCACTTTTTTGACACTGTATAAAGGTTAATTAGCGAGTGTATTTTTGCACGGCAACAGGCTCGTAACATAAATAAATTGAAATGAACTTGGATTACGATGCAGACACTCAAAAGTTAGTTTAATTGAGTCTAACACTAAACTTATTTCTTATTTTGTTTGAAATTTTGATACCTTCTTGGCTCTTTTTGTCAATATCGAGGGTTGTTTGAGTTTGTATTCCCTTCAAAATATTCCCAAAATGATGCACACAAATGTCCTCACAATAGAATAAAGTACTTGCTAACAATAAGTACAATATACGCCATTTGTACTGACTACTCTCGTATCTCAAGTTAAATATTTGCCCAAAATATTACTAAAAAAAGACTGAAAAAATGTTTTCTGTACTGTACTGTATTTATGTGTGGATGCATGTTGAAACGGTGGATCTATACTACAAAAGTACAAGGGCATACATTTACATATACTTTTTAAATCAAGAATACAAAGAGCATTTAAACCTGCAATACTATTTTTTTTGTGCAAGTCAATCCCATCCTCAATTGCACATTAGCATTAAACAAACTGTTTTTTTGCATGTTATGAAAAGTCACTATGTTTGAAGTACATTTTCAATGAAAAGTATGCCATGTCTTTCAATGAAAAGTGTATGTTTACTCCTGAGCCTCAATTGACGGAGATTGACGTCCATTTTGTTATAACTGGGAGGATAGACGATAAGAGCAAATGACTCTTTTGAGAATCCAAGGGAATCGGACCTCTATCTCCGCCAAAGGCAGTGGAACATGATTACTCACAGCCAGTGTTTGCACTTAGCGGATTTATATCTTTCCTCTGCTGTGTTATAGATGTCTGACTCTCTGCTGCCTGACTTTGATGAGACCTACTGCGTAAAAACCACCAAAGCCTTTCACCACATCAGGGATCTTTCAGAGTACAAAGGTAAGGACATCCGAGATAAGCATGTACAAAAAAAAAATAGATAAACAAAAATCAGTCGACATTTGTAGATGTTGAAACGCATTTGCCATCTTTTTGGAATCCTATCAATAGGCAGTGGGAAGGCCCAAAAGGGGAATTAGGAGTTATTTTCTCGCATATACGCCATATATTTGACCAAAAAAAATGATGACTGAATATAGGGTGCGGCTTATATGTGCATAAATTTGACGAAACTGCAATTTGACAAACATAAAACGCGATAACTCAAGATAATATGGCCGATGCGGTCATTTATTTTAAATTAGAGAAGCGATAAACTGATAAAATGCTCGTCTTGGAATGAAATTCAAGAAAAAAAAAACTTTTGAATGAAAGAGTGAAAAAAACTCAACTTGTGCCTGCCATTGCTTGGTCAGGGTGCCGCCATCTTACCTTTTACTGGTAGTCAATTGCATTCAGAGAGTCAAACACACTTTCTAGTTGTATTGGTCACATGACTTCCTTTTTGAATTCGTCCAAGTGCTGGCAAAACCCTTTCGGAAATCCAGCAAAAGATTCTTTCCATTTATACTTATATTAGAATTAGCAGAATCAGGGGGCGGCTTATATGAGAGAATTGTAAAATCCAAAGATTTTTCAGGCAATTTTAAGTTACAGCGTTTTTTTTCCAAACAATTTTGATTGAAAATATGACCGTCTTTTAGCTGGTTGTTGCTCAGCATGCTCACAAAGACAAATTGTTTCCGGCTATTATGATATTTCTGTTGTTTTTTCTGTAGAACGTTTGATAGCCATTTGCTTCAGCACTCTTCACTTATTTATCATAGCCGTACAATTTCATAAAAGAACAATATTAACTACAGCCTTCATGGATTATGAATCATTGCAAATGAGGTCGTACGGCAAATGACGCGTGCGGTGTTACGGAAAGAGCGGCGACATTCCAAAGTGTTAGAAAATTCTCTGAAGTGCTGTGGAGATATCGTTGCGTCTCAGCAGGGGGTCGTCGCTTCAATACCGCACGCAGGATCGTGTCGGCGAATTAACATTTCAGCCTGCTTTGCAAATGGCGCTTGACGGGAGGGAGGAGATAGCGAGAAGTATTTTGACTTCTCCGGAGCGTCCTGTCGAGACGCCGCCTGCTTTGAACGTGGAAAGCGAAGTGGGAATGGGCCAGATGTGGCATGGAGCCAGACATGAGCCAAGATGGGGGAAAAGCAGATCAGGTGAAGGGAAGTGAGAAAAAAGCGAGCGTGGGGTGACGAACAAGATTTCACGGCGCTCTTCTCGCGAATCATTTGTACTCAACATGTTCACACTCAACAGGCGCTCTGATGCTCGCTGGCAGGAAGCGACTCTGCTAACTGAAAACTGTGGCTGTGTCACTGAGTTCAACACCGACAACGTTGCCGTCATTGACTAATACAGTGAGACCTCGACATACGAGTAATTCGAGATAGCAGTCAAATTTTGAGCAAATATTTTTGACATATGTGCAGGCAGATGCTGCTCATAAGAACATCATGGCCACTGTTTCTCTCTTTGTAACTCCCTCGTGTAATGTCTATGGTCAAAACTTCCTCTTTGTAATGTCTCTGTGAGCACTGGGCGGAGCGTTGGATTTTTTCAGTGTTTTTTTTCTTCCCGTTAGTCAGTGCGAATGGCGGAGCTTGTTCGTTAATACGGGAGGAGTATATACTACTTTTTGTTGGCTAGTGGTTGTGCGTTATCTTATTGTGAGGACATTTGTGTGCATCATTTTTCGGAGTATTTTGAAGGGAATACAAACTGAAACAACCATCGATATTGACTGGAAGTCAGTGTGGAGGCGGGGAAAATAGAGCCAACCCAGGACAAGAAAGGTATAAAAATGTCAAACAAAATTATGATTAAGTTCAGTGTAAGATTAGATTAAACTTATTTTTGAGCGTGTTTGCATCGTAATCCAAGTTCATTTAATTTTTTTTATGTTATATTATCTAATTGCAGTACTATTAAACACATTTTAGTAATATTAAACCATGATTTATGTGTTACTTAGTTAATAAATGGCAAATTAGAAGAAATCAAACATTTTTTCCAATCCATTATCCTGTTTTGTGTGTTTTTTCAGTGTTGGAACAAATTAATTAGTTTTTAGTTCATTTCAATGTAAAACGTTCCTTTGAGTTACGAGAAAATCGACATACAAGCTCAGTCCCTTAACAAATTAAGCTCATATCTCGAGGTACCACTGTATAAAGAAATGATATACCTCAGTAAAGTCCAATATATCAAATTCTGTACCCTATAAGGCGATAATGGGGCTTTAATAGTTATTCCGAACACGTCTTCATCTTCATTACTTCTGACTCTATAAGTGGCAATCCCACGAAAAAAAATGAAAATAAAAAAACTGGGACTTATAGTACAAAAATACTTTACACTCATCAAGTAACTCTCTTAGAGGAGTATTTGCCTTTCAGTTCACACTGATCAAAGTATGACTTAAACAACAGTGCCAAAATTATCCGCCACCAATTCAGCAAGACACCAGAGGGTTTCTATTGTGACAACTACATGCAGCTTCAGTATCATTTAAAAAAAGAAAAAAGCTTTACATATCTTTTTTATGTATAAACACAAAGAGCTCCCTGAGGTGCTTTGACATTTTTTAATATACTTTGAGTTCATGTTGCTCTCTTTTGTTAGACTGAAGCACTATTGCGAGCATCTTCATGAATTATTTATTAAGTTGCATTCAATGGAAAACACTTAGCTTATACTTAGAGAATTGAATGGGAGGTTTTTTTTGTATTTTATTATATTGGACTTTGAATCTGAGCTTTGAGTGATTTTTTTCCAAAAAAATATAAAATAAAAAGTGGACTGTTGATGCAAAATGTATTATTATATATATATATATATATACACTTAAAGTCTAGAAAGTAGCAGATATTTGCTGGCTACAATGTCTTACAAATATAAATGTAGTATTCACAGAGTAGATTGTGGTACAAGATGTCCAAATGCCAGTAGATGAGAGATTATATCATTCTTTTGGCATAATGGAACTTTATACAGTGGTACCTCGAGATACGAGCTGATTTTGTTCCCGGATTGAGTTCGTATGTCGATTTTCTCGTAACTCAAACGAACATTTCCCATTGAAATGAATTAAAAAAGAAAATACTAATGAATTGAAAAAAAACATCGATTTCAGTTTTAATGAGGCCATAATCCGGGTTATTTCAGTTTTTTTTTTAAATCATTTTAATGTTATTCATTTAAAAAAATTGTACAAAAACAATAATTTTGGAATTGAATCATTATTTCTTGCAATAATTCCAGTGGTACCTCGAGATACGAGCTTGATTTGTTCTGGTACTGAGCTCATATGTCGATTTTCTTATGACTTTATAATTACATTATAATGTTTCCCATTGAAATGAACTAAAAACAAATTAGTTCGTTTCAACCCTCTGAAAAAACCCCAAAAAACAGGTTATTGGATTGGAAAAACTTTTTTATTTGTTTTAATTCGTCTTCTATTACCAAACTAACACACAACTAGTGGTTTAATAGTTGAATAGTACAAGTTAAATAGTAGTTAATAGTACTGTTTTGTATATAACAACTAAAATGTCAACAAGTCTCAAGTTCTGTTTTCCATTGAGTTACATGCCTTTGACAATGTCATCATTTTCAACCTAAAACATTACTTTTTTGTATTCTTCCATTGCTATGCATCTGTGTAATAAGTCTTTCTCATTTATTTATGAATACTCAGTGACGAGATTCTTCCAATTGGTTTGTAAAAACCCATGACAGTTAAACAATAATATGCCAGTGCTGTCTTCATTCGGTAGTCCAAATTCTCCTTGTTTTTTTGGGATTTTGACCTACGCCTTCTGTCTCTAGTGTTCATTTACATGTTGAGTCTCCTAATTAGCCTAAGAGTCCTTAAGGAAACTAAATCACCTCGGCAGTTTCTCATTCCCCAGCTTAGTGTCGGGAACAGAAGCAGTTCTTTCCGCGTAGAGCTTGAGAAAAAGGGCTGAAAGGGTCGTCTTGGCAGGCTGGGACAGAAGTGACAAATTAAAGCCCCGCAAGCTTCAAAAGGAGCTTCAGCAAGCAAGCCAGCCCATGAGAACCCCTTTTTTTTTAATAAGCACAATCCCTGTCTGAAATCTTGCGGTGTAATAAAGCGAGATAGACTGCCTACATTTGTAATCTCCCTTTCATTTGACTGTGGATTTGTTGCCGTTTCACACTGTGCTCTTGGTGCCTTGTGTAATGAATACAGTGGTACCTCGAGATACGGGCTTAATTTGGTCCGGGAATGAGCTCGTATGTTGATATTGTCGTAATTCAAAGGAACGTTTCCCATAGAAATGAACTAAAAAAGAAATTAATTTGTTTTAATGCTTTGAAAAACACCCAAAACAGGATTTTGGATTGGAAAAATGTTTTATTTGTTCTAATTAGCCATCTATTAACAAAGTAACAAATAACTAGTGGTTTAATGGCACTAAGATATGTTTAATAGAACTAAAATTAGACGGATTTCGCAGAGGGGGGAGAGACAGACAGAGAGAGATAGGGAAGAGGGTAGGACTTTTGGCATTGGAACGCGCTCGTAACATAATTTAAAATTTAAATGAACTTGGATTATGATGCAGAAATACTCAAAAATACATTTAATCTAACCTTACACTAAACTCTTCTAATTTAGTTTAACATTTTGATACCTTTCTTCTCGTTCTACCCTCCACCCTGACTTTCAAATGTAACCTATCGAGGGTTGTTAACATTTGTCTTACCTTCAAATTATTCCCCAAAATGCACTCAAATGTCCTCACAATAGGGTAACGCACGCCCACTTACCAACAAGAAGTAGTATATACACCATTTGCACTGACTACTCTCGTATTTCAAGATAAATATTCACCCAAAATTTTACTCCTACCTCAAATTGCTCATATGTCGGACCACTCGTATGTCGAGGTACCACTGTATTGATTTCCGGAGACAAAAACCAAACAGACAGTCTCTGGGCTTACCCAAACTTTTAGGGGATGTCATATGATTATACTTCTCGTTTACTGAGTGCAAATGTCAACAATCATTCCGTCATTCTTCTTCCTATTCCCTTGTTTAACGGGAAGACCGGCTGCCTCTTATTGATTGGCCGTACGTAAAAGGTCACCAACACTTGGCCGATGGATGGATTACCCGAACGTGCTCGTTGATGTTCGTAAAAAGAAGAGTATTTCTGATAAATACGTAAACGGAACATATACGAATAACTCCATTCCTCCTCACTAGCCGTCTTTTCAAGGTTATGTGAACTCGTAAGCATTCAAAATCTCATTAGTGAAGCAACATGTCTATTTTAGAGCAATTTGCTGCTTCTCATTGCGGCCTTTCATGCATAATGTAATGGTTTTTAGTCTGGGTGATCAGACCGTGCGTATAGGTGGGATCCTCCCACTTACGGCTCGTTACGCCACGCGTTCCGGTAGCTCATCAGCGAGCAGCCGTTCAGCCGTCTAGCGTAATGCGTTATTAAATATTTACTTGGTCCGATGCCACCGCTGCGCAACATTAGAACTATTACATGGTCGTCATTAGAGGATCTTATGAAACGTGGTGAGCGGGGGGGTCGACGAGTGCGTGCGGTAAGCGTATCGCTTGCCGGTGTGGCGACAGTTGACTTTTAAACATCTGTCCATGGCATGTTACGCACCTAATGGGGCTTAAGTCGGAAGAAAGCGCAAAAGGTTTTACTCTCAGATAGAATAGGAAGGCTACCTTGGTCTTCTAATCAGAGACCTTTGAATGTGTTAGTTTGACTTGACTTTGAATACAAATTTTGTTTTTAGTGCAGTGGTACCTCGAGATACGAGCTTAATGCGTTCCAGGACTGAGCTCGTATGTCGATATTCTTGTAAATCAAATGAATGTTTCCCATTGAAATGAACTCAAAACTAATTAATTTGTTCCAATTCTGGAAAAAAAACACCCAAAACCGGATTTTGGATTGGAAAAATGTTTTTATTTGTTCTAATTTGCCATCTATTAACAAAGTAACAAATAACTAGTGGTTTAATATTACTAAAATATGTTTAATACTACTTAAATTAGTTGTATTTCGTGGAGAGAAGAGAGAGAAACTTCTTGTACGGCAATGTGCTCGTGAAATAATATAAACACATTTAAGTGAACTTGGATTACGATACAGACACTCCAAAATAAGTTTCATCTAACCTTACACTAAACCTAATTCTAATTTTGTTTGACATTTTTATACATTTCTTCTCCCGGGTTGGCTCTTTTTGCCCCGCCTCCACACTGACTTCCAGTCAATATCGGGGGTTATTTGCTTTTGTATTCCCTTCAAAATATTCCCAAAATGATGCACCAATATGTCTCATATCTCAAAATTGTACTCTCATCTCAAATTGCTGAGAATGTCAGAGCACTGGTATATCGAGGTACCACTGTATTGATGTCAAATTCCTATTTAATTCTACATTCTAGGTAGGTAGTTCACTCTCGAAGGGCTTCTTAGTTGCATTCCGTCACTGTGTTTTTCACAGATAAAGTTAAGTAAATAGAAAGCCATTTTTCACCACTTGGATCGGATACAAAGCTCGGCTACTCTACTGTTTGGGGAACAATATCCCCGACAATGCTGCCAAACACCAATCCTGCCCTTTAGGTAGCACAACTTCCTGAATGCAGTCAAATATTTGGCGAGAGAAGCCATGAATAGCAGGTTCACTACAGCTTCTGTCAGAGTTGACAAAGGCAACAAAGTCCCTCAGTAGGACGGACTCTAGGGCCAATGCCGCGAGATGATGCTCACTGGGTGCTTTTCGCCACATCTCCAGTGGCAAATAGCACTCCGGCAAAGTCAAAACAAACCTTGGGGGTGGGTTTATTTAATTCCCATCGCCAGGCGCGCAAGGGGGGAACGTAGCCAGCTGGCTGAAGATGTCAACAATAAACAAACACACGTTGTGTCTCCAATAAGCAACCTTACGACTGTGGAAAAATATTCACCGTCCCCCAAACGGTCATATTTTCCCTTCCGGCTGTAGGGTCGGGATATTGATAAAGCTGGAACAGGATTGGGTACGCCGTATAACACGACTATCGCTCAATAGCCGGGTGAGGAATGTTCTGTGAGGAAATAGATATGGTTCCGCTATCGAATGGCATGTGTGCCACTAATCTTTTGACGGTTTTTAACCTTCCAGGCATCCTGGGAAGACATATTCAGCCCTCAAGAAAGGAAGTAACCCACGCGGTTACATTTGATATATTTATCGCTTTATACACAGCGTGTATGTGTCGTGTGGTAGCATTCCCGTGTAGAACCCGCTGTGTTTTGCGTCTGAGGGCTCATACTGTGAGGCCTGTAGCGTCGGAGCGTGTGGAGACCCTCAGCTACAGTCGCCACCGTGTGTAATTGTACACCGGGAAAGACACTTTGTCAGCACTGTTCCCCGAGCCTTGTTGATGACGAGAATGTCATTTAACAAACCCTTTTATGGTAAAGTGCTCATTTGCAGACATGTCTGCTGCATCCCGTGGCTTTTAAGTAGGACTTCAATTGTCGTATAAGACCAGCTTTAAATGACTGTCATTGTCATTTGCTTATTTTCAAGAGTTAGAGCATTTTTTCAGTGTTTTTTTTTGTTAGTCAGTGCGAATGGCGTAAGTACTACTTTTTGTTGGCAAGTCGTGCGTTATCCTATTTTGAGGACATTTGTGGGTATCATTTTGGAAATATTTTGAAGGGAATACAAAATCAAACAACCTGCGATATTGACTGAAAGTCAGTTTAGAGGCGGGGCAAAAAGACCCAACCTGGCTAGGAAAAGAATGGTATCAAAATGTCAATCAAAATTAGAATTAGGCTTAGTGTTAGGTTTGGTTGAACTCTAAGTTCATTTAAATTTGTTTGTTATTTTAAAAATAACGCCCCTCTTTGAAATCAATATAATTGTAGTACTATTAAACACACTTTAGTCATATTAAACCACTAGTTATTTGTTACCTTGTTAACAAATGGCAAATTAGAACAAATACAACATTTTTTCCAATCCAATATCCTGTTTTGGTGTATTTTCAGAGGGTTAGAACAAATTCCTTTGTTTTTAGTTCATTTCAATGAGAAATGTTCGTTTGAGTTACGAGAAATTCGACATGCGAGCTCAGTCCCAGAACACATTAAGCTCGTATCTCAAAGTACCACAATACTTGATTTAACCAGCCTTTCCTCTTTCCCGTAAATTGTGTGCTCCAGTTTTTGCGTTGTGAACGCTCCACTAAACATTTTGATAGTTTTACAAGATCATAATTCCGCATGGAAAAAGTTGAACGAGAGTTTCCAGGGAGCCCCCGAAAGAATTGTAGTGTGTAAACTGTGCAAGGGTGGTGCTTGGTCAGGCCTGCAGGGTCCTCTCCTCTGCACCAAGCCCGATCAATACGTAGCTTCAGCTTGGCCACCAGGACCGCCAGCGGAGAGTTCAGCTCGATAAACCAAAGATTTTCCGCCAGACATTTTGAACTGTTTAGTGTTCCCGGAGGAGCTTTCATTCGCATTTCACTCCGTGTAGTAAATACACTGATTTCCAGCTAGAGTCCTTCAATACATATTACCGTATTTTCACAACTCTAAGGCGCACCTCATTATAAGGCGCACCCTCAATGAATGACATTTTTCCATATAAAAGGTGCACTGGATTATAAGGCACACTGTATTATAAGACGCGCTGTATTATAAGGCGTACTGTCTATTTTGGAGAAAATTAAGACTTAAGTGCGCCTTATAGTTGTGAAAATACTGTAATTGCTATTGACTTCCAGGTATGAAGCACTCGCTACTTTACAGTCACCTCTAGAGCCAGCCATTGTTGATGTTTTGGATTTTTTGGTATAAAATCTTGCAGTGGGGGAGGAGCTATATGACGGAATATTTTGTAAACTAAGATGGCATCTGCATATTTAACAGTATTGTTTCAGTTCAGGCGTTTGTGTTTTTTTAATAATTGAGAGTGGTAGTTTTTCGTTTTTGGTTTTCGTTTTTTTCCATATATAAGGCGCACTGGATTATAAGGCGCACTGTCTATTTTGGAGAACATTTAAGACTTAAGTGCGCCTTATAGTCGTGAAAATACGGTAATATCCTTTTTTTTTGCATGAGGTATAAAAAAGGGACGTTTTTTTGCATTTCTTATGCTTGGTTTATCTCTCGAATAATGCGTATTGATCTCCAAAGTTGTTTTGCAAGTTGAAACAATAGAAGAATGAAAATATCGAAGATTTTTGTTGTTGTTGTTGTTGTCGTTAATCAAAGCTATCTCTAATCACACTGGTTTTTAACAAAGCAAATGTTGCTAGCAGAGGTTAACAATCATTTCCCCTTCAACCATTTTGCCGTCTTTGACAAAAAATGTTATTTTTCTTGCCGTTTCACAGCTCATCTAGTCGATACACGATCCCGTTTACTCTCAGCGACGTGTAAAGCTAATTAATCCCCCGTGCCGAAGTCTGTTGGCATTGCAAAGTGGAATGCCAAAGACAGAAGTGATAGGGGCGCTTAAGCTAATGCATTTGCCATCACCCTAACTATGTGATATCTAACACAACAGCAGTATTTGTGTAGAGAAAGCCAGCAGTTCTTCAAAATTACGCAATCGAAAGTGCAATTTCACACTCTGGGCTTTTTTTTGCTGAGAACAAATGCAAATGTTCAGTTAGGTCTTTTGAATGGAGCCATATTCTCACCACTTTAATTTCCACCAACCATGAAACTAGATTTTGAATATAGAGCGTGTCCATATAAATAGAGAATTGTCAGCAGTTTGTTTTTGAATGACATAAGCTAGATGTGTCGTTTTTGACAGGAATCAATCAAAACATTTAGGTTAACTGTGGCCAATGAAATAAAGACTAAATTCCTGACAAGGAAAAATGGTGTGAAAATGAATAAATTAAAGTTATTAGTACAGTGGTACCTTGAGATACGAGCTTAATTTGTTCCGGGACTGAGCTCGTATGTCAATTTTCTCGTAACTCAAACCAACGTTTTCCATTGAAATGAACTAAAAACTAATTTATTCGTTCCAACCCTCTTTAAAAAAAAATAAAAAAAAAAACAACAACAAAAACAGGATATTCGATTCCGGGTTTTAACTGCAGTTTTTGATTGAGTCCCACTGGCAGATTCTAAGCTTCCAAGTTTCAACTATGCGTAGGCCAACATAACATTTTTTATTGCCAAATGTCAATACTTGTGAACATTTATTTCCGAATATTCTGCCTAGATCCTTCCATTCAATTAAAACTCAAATAACTCAGGGACGTTTTTTTTTCTCATCACAAATCAAATATTAAGATATAAAATGCACTTAACATTGCTTTCCTTTAGCTTCTCTCACTACAATATATTGCATTAGGTACTGTTCTAAAAAATACGAACATAAGGCCACCTAATAGCGCTAACTCCACAAGGAAACCAGCCATGCTCTTTTGTTCCCGTCCTTCCTTTTAATCGAGGATCACATTCACGCACTGGTGAAGGACATTAAGCACAGTTTAGAGAAAAGCAGAGGCCCCAGCAAAGAAGTGCTTCATTACCTCTGGCATTTAGCCGCCATCGCCCTGAACCTTATCCAAGAAAAATGCCACCGTCCGCCACGCCGTGCCTCTTATTATATGATGACATCTGTGGAAAGGTTAATACACTTCTTAAGCACAGTTGATGCTCAGCTACTCCCGACCGTTCCAATGCTATCATCGGTTGTGTACCGCTGGCTTTAATAATTTGATAAGAGGCTTGCCACGCGGCCCAAAAGGCACCACTCAAGCTTTAAGAATTCTAATGTCACCCCATCTTACAAATGTAAGCTTTTCATGTCACAAAGCCTGTTAAGACCTGTTAAAATGCGTTTGGAAACATCTGAATACAGTGGTACCTTGAGATATGAGGTTAATTTGTTCCGGGACTGAGCTCGTATGTCAATTTTCTTGTAACATAAACAAACATTTCTCATTGAAATGAACTAAAAACACATTAATTGTTCCAACCCTCTGAAAAAAAACACCTAAAACAGGATATTGGATTGGAAAAAAATGTTTAATTTGTTCTTTTTCGCCATTTATTAACAAAGTAACACATAACTAATGGTTTAATACTACTAAAATGTGTTTACTATAAATAAAATTAGAGAAGGACAGAGAGGGAGTAGGGACTTTTTTTCTATCGAGGGTTGTTTGATTTTGTATTCCCTTCAAAATATTCCCAAAATGATGCACACAAATGTCCTCACAATAGAATAACGCACAACCAATTGCCAACAAAAAGTAGTATATACTCCTCTCGTAATAGCGAACAAGCTCCGACATTCACACTAACTAACAGGGAAAAAAAACACTAAAAAAAATGCAATGCTCCGCCCAGTGCTCACAGAGACATTATACGAGGAAATTGCGAGGACAGAGACAGTGTCCATGATGTTCTTATGACAGCATCTTTCATCCACTGTCTGCTCATAGATCAAAATACGCTTGTATCTCATATTTGCCCAAAATTTTACTCGTATTTCGAATTTCTTGTATGTCGAGCCACTCATATGTCAAGGTACTACTGTACCATGTTAAGCAGAGGATCAGAATCGTATTAAAAGAAAAGCAAAGGCTTTTAAAAGTTTATTTATTCCAGTTGAAGTAAGCCATGCTCTTTGCCATTGGTCAGCCGAGATTTCCTTAAGGGTGGGCTGATAAATGCTACATGCCGTCATGGCTGGCGTGCTTGTGTCAGCAGGTCAGAAGAAGTTAATGTTGCATGACTCTGCCTGTAATGTTTGGATGAAGAACTCTGATTCAGCCTCTCGCTCATCATACCTCGCTTGGAAAAAGTTTCAAAAACACGAAGTTATCTTCTCTAATTTAGCTGAGACGATTCCCCTAATGAAACAGACAGCGCCACCATCGTGTTTTGTCTTCGCGGTAGCTCACGTAAATGCCGCCAATGAGTTTGGAGTTTTCCCATTACCCCCCTCAACCTTGTCGTATCATCTCTACCTCGTATTGGAAAGACGCTTGGCCTTAATGAAGGCTCGACCAAGTCACGAGGAAAAGCGAAACCGAGAATCTTTTCTGTCACCTTGTGCTCCTTAATCAATTTACAGGTCGTGAGGTGCCTTCTCGGCAAGATGATTATTGTTCTAGCGAGGCGGGCGAGCTCGTCTCTCGCTTGTCTAACCTCGCTAACGCCTACGAAGCGGGCGGCCAGATTGAACGATAAAGTCGTCTCGGTGTACCCGTCCTGATTTAGAGCCCCTCGAGAAATAGATACTTATTTTTTTTTTCTTCATCCCTCGCCCCATGTTCACCGAAGTGCGACATCATCAACTGCCTCTCACTTCTCATCTCGGTTTTTTTTTTTTTCGAAGATTTAACGTCCATAAGGTCACTCTATGGGGTTCTCTCAATGTCACTGATCATCAAGCGCTTCGCCTCAGAAGTCTCGAATTCTATTCTTGTGCCGTAAAATACTGCCGAGTTGAAAAAGAAATCGATCTAAAAAATGATCTGCAACCTGCGTATTCACAGAGTTTTGAACTATTTATGTTCTGTTGCTTCCTAAAAAAGATATTTGGCGTCCATATTTAAGATCAAGGTATAGAGACCATGGGTCAGGAACCTTTTTGACAAATTAAACAATTTATATTTTCAATTATTATCCCTTGAGAGCCATATTCTGAATTTAAAAGTAAAAATACATGAAAATTTGAGCATTTATTATTCATTTCACCACTTTGAAACTTAAACAAAACTCTGAATTCTTTTGAAAACACACTTTCACCGTCTCTAATCAATGAGTATCAATGAGAGAATGCACACAGAAGAGTCTAATGAAAAAAATATGATTTAAAAAGGCGGAAAAGCCATATACACCCATCAAAAGAGCCACACATGGCTCCTGAGCCTTAAGTTATAGACCAATTAAACTAGCGTCTGACTTTGCTATTAAAAATGTGCAAATATGGATTCAGAGTCCTACTATAATGGGTTTTTACACTAAACAATTGATAGAATTGTGTCTGAGTCTATTAAAAAATCTATTATCAAGACTTATACCGATCCTTAACTCATAACATTGTGCAATAAGAAATAAATTATGTAAAGGCAACTCAGAGACTCGTTGTTTTTACCATGTGACGAGTTGGAATACGAAACTGAAAGTGGGCCAGAGAAGGAAATACATCCCGTGTTGTCGACACTGTCATTGTTAACAATACTTCATTGGCAACATGTCATTTGTCTCTTGGTGAAAGCAGTCTTTGGTAAAATGTTTTGATCAAAACAACACATGATTTTCTGTTTGGCCCATTTCCATGTGTGCAATCGACTCAGCTTACCGCTTGGTCAAAACGACAAATAAAAATAGAGACTTATAATCGGCAGTGTTTGTGTTGAAGTAATTTCCCTCCCTCACACTGCTTTTTAGGATTAAACTAGTGTTTTGCTTTATTTTGGTTTATTTTGGCTTGGTCTATTCCAATCTATTTAATTCAGTAAAGTGTCCTCTGAGGAGATGGTGGAATTTTTCACAGTGGAACTAACTCTTTGATATACTTGTGTGAACGTCCTGTAACCCTGCAAAAAAAGCATGCATTGCAGTACAGAAAAACAAACAATCAAACAAACAACCAAAAAAAGAATCCCATTGAATCCTTGCACTGACGTCCATACTCCCTTTGGGTTGAAAATTCTGTGTAACACACAGGCTGTGTGCATGTGTAATGCGGTGGAAAGGACAAGGCCGGAATTTATACACTAGAGATGCACGGTGGCTTGAAAATTGGTGTACAGTGGCACCTCGAGATATGAGCTTAATTCGTTACAGAATTGAGCTCGTATGTCGATATTTTTGTAACTCAAACCAACGTTTCCCATTGAAATGATCTAATAACAAAGTAATTTGTTCCAGCACTCTGAAAAAACACTCAAAACAAGATATTGGATTGGAAAAGATGTTTAATTTGTTTTAATTCGCCATCTATTAACAAAGTAACACATAACTAGTGGTTTAATAAAAAAAATGGTCCGGGACTGAGCTCGTATGTCGATATTCTCGTAACTCAAACAAACGTTTCCCATTAAAATGAAATAAAAACAAAGTAATTTGTTCCAACACTCTGAAAAAAGACCCAAAAAAGGATATTCGATTGGAAAAGATGTTTAATTTGTTCTAATTCGCCATCTATTAACAAAGTAACACATAACTAGTGGTTTAACATTACTAAAATGTGTTTAATAGTACTAAAATTATACAGATTAGGACAGGGGATGGACAGAGTTCTGTTATTAGTTGTCTATTCCGAGATATTTTTTTCCCCAGCAATAGTGGTATTACTTCCAAATCCTGACATTTTGATATCTTCCGCAGCCAACTAAAGCCCCCTTTGCTTGTCATGATTTTTTGGAGCTCAAGTATGACGATTACATCCACAAGGTGAACTTGTACTTGCAGGATTTCATTCATTTTTAAGTCATGCTTTGTGACCCCTGACTCTTGTTTTGGATTACTTATTGTTCATCTCGCTCTACCTGAAATCCTTCAGGCTCTCTGAGCATCTTTTTGTTTTGACAAGTACGATGTTGGCAGACTGGGGAAAGACAGTCTTTCCATTTCTGTTAAAATTTATAAGTCTTACTCATATGAAGACCTTTGTGAAGGTCTTTTTGGAGTTTTTTTTGCATTAATGTCAGTTTAAAACAGGACTTGGATTGTTAGAACTGCATTACATGAGACTAAAACCCACCTCAATCTGTGAAATCGCGTGCTTTAAAGTATGAGGTTGGCGTAGGGGTGGTTTGAAAATCATGTTTTGGAAGACGTGTCCCAGTATGACGAAGATCCCAGCTCACCAGGCATAAACAAAAGCTCCGAAAAAAGGAAAGCGGAAAAATTCTGTTGACGTGTCGAGAGTGCCAAGCAATTACAAACAACATTAAAAATGTAATGAACCCTATTTGCTTGGGGGCCAAGAGAGAAATAGACCAGGGAGTGAAGGATGATGGGAGATGAACGAAGAAACAGAGGGTGAAAGCGATAGAATAAAGTTTGGAGAGGGTAAGACCATCCTTTTAATACCGAACGAGCTAAAAAGCATTAACCTTTACTTCTGTCAATTTGTCCACCGTACAAAACCGATCCCGATTGCCGAGTGGAAACGAGGTTTTTTTTTTTAAAGTGTGCCGCTGAGGGAAATTGGATTTTTATGACCCCCCCCCCCCCTCATCAAATGTAATTAAAAGCAGTCTTCCGGAGATTGGCACGTACATGAGAGAACAAGCTAGGAGGCTTTGTTGAGTATTCAAGGAGAGTCTATGATGTGACGGCTAGGAAAGACACAGTTAAGACCACCCAATTAATGTTTTTTCTAAGCAATTTTGTCAATGGCAATGTAGTTATTTCCTTGATTACCGTATTTTCATGACTATAAGGCGCACTTAAAAGTCTTACATTTTCTCCAAAATAGACAGTGCGTCTTATAATCCAGTGCGCCTTATATATGTAATCTAACCTAACACTAAATTTAATTCAAATTTTGTTTGACATTTCAATACCTTTCTACTCCCTTTCTACACTTGCTCTTTTTGCCCCGCCTCCACACTGACCTTCAGTCAATATCGAGGGTTGTTTGAGTTTGTATTCCCTTCAAAATATTCCCAAAATGATACACACAAATGTCCTCAAAATAGGATAATGCACGACCAAGCCGTTTTTCAGTCAACCTTATCTCCATATAATTGGTGACTAATTTAATAATTAGTCAATTCATGGTGGCAATCGTCAACGCTCGCTATATTCGTTGCATATAAGCATATTCCTCCTCCCGGAAGGCAAACATTTTGTCCACCGGGAGCGCTGTACAACCCACGTAGAACACTTGGCCAATGCCAAAGAGCTTCAAAGGACCTGGCACCCTCTCATCTTCTATTGTATTGTCTACCTCAGCCAAGAAACATCCTGTTTTTGGCCTGCCACGTCCATGAGACAGGCCAGAGTTTCCATTCGCAGCTTGCGGATTGTGCGGATTGTTCCCAAAAGCAAGACAAAATGAATGCCAAATCTACCCGTTTGCCAGTTTCAATAATCGCATCTAAAAAGTCTCTTACACATGGATTTTCTCCACTCTACCTTTTAGACACACTGACAAATTGACCTACTCTATTTGCACCCATGATTTATTCATTCATTAAAACAGCATGAAATTACGATGACACAAACACGTGCTCAGTTAGCAAAATGTTATCTATTAGTTTTTTTTTATCATCCATAACTTAGATAACTTCACCAGATGTGAAAAGAAACACATTGGAAAGTCCAGCAATGTCCGACGCATCAGCTGGCGTTCATTTGTGTTTGCAATGTTGCATATCTTTTAACAATCAAGTGAAACTGTCTCACTTGTCACACCTTGTTTAGCACGAATAATTCATCCTTCTGCTGTTTTGTGCAGTATGTACAAATCTCATCTGCATTCCTTTTCACTCACTGTGACATTTTGACACCTCGCTGAAGGTGTTTCTTTCTTTTCAGTCCAAGTCCAGTACAGTCTTTTCTCACATATTTGCCGCCTCCGCGTACAGTGGTACCTCGACATACGAGCAATTTGAGATACGAGTAAAAATTTCGGGCAAATGTTTATCTTGAGATACGAGAGGAATTTTGATATACGAGCAGACAGCGTCCCGTTAGTCAGTGCGAATGGCGTATATACTACTTCTTGTTGGCAAGTGGTCGTGTGTTATCCTATTTTGAGGACATTTGTGTGCATATTTTGGGAATATTTTGAAGGGAATACAAACTGAAACAACCCTTGATATTGACTGAAAATCAGTGTGGAGGCGGGGCAAAAAGAGCAAACCCGGGAGAAGAAAGGTATCAAAATGTAAAACTAAATTATAAATTAAGTTTAGTGTTAGGTTAGATTAAATTTATTTTTTGAGTGTGCCTGCATCGTAATCCGAGTTCATTTAAATTTGTTTGTTATGTTACGAGCACATTGCCATGCAAATAGTCTCCCTCCCCTCTCTCTTTCCATCTCTTTTCCCCCTTCAAAATCTGTATAATTTTAGTACTATTAAACACATTTTAGTATACAATTAAACCACTAGTTATGTGTTACTTTGGTAATAGATGCCGAATTAGAACAATTCAAAATGTTTTTCAAATCCAACATCCTGTTTTTGGTGTTTTTTCAGAGGGTTGAAATAAATTAATTAGTTTTTAGTTCATTTCAATGCTTAACATTCATTTGCCTTCCTAGAAACTCGACATACAAGCTCAGTCCCATAACAAATTAAGCTCATATCCCGAGGTACCACTTTATAACACCCAAATATACATTTCACGGTCACTTTATCCATTAAAATGAAGTGCAATTCATAATAGGAAAAATCCTGTTGTCGCTTAATGGTGGAAAGTTTTTCCAGTGAAACAAACAGACAGATATAAAAAACGAAAGAAGTAATAAAGAAGATGGATAACTCTCAAATGAGCGTCCACACTGATCATATTTAGGTGTCTCTTACTTCCCTCTATTCCTAATCCCACTCCCCTTCCCAACTCCTTCACTTTTTCTTCCCCTCACCTCTGCCACTAATGTTAATAAACTCAATTGAAGCCCTTGTTGCTTCCCCTCAATCATCCCCCAATTCGGGGGTGAACAAAGAGAACGGAGCTCGGCCATCATCGTTATTAATTGTCCGACAGATGAATTTCCAATTACAGTCCGACTGAAGAATTGAGACGGAGCGGGCGGGGTTATCGTATGATTAATGCTAAGTTCGGGCATTGCATGATTAATTTTAAAAGGCGAGTGGGTGTTTAATCATGGCCACACGCGATATGATCAATTATTATGTGTTGGGGGTGCATTAGATTACCTTACAGGGCCCCAAACGTATGTCACCTGAGGTTTAGTTGGTTCATTGGTAAATGGGAGATTACACTTGAGGTAAAAATTAGGCTTATTTTTAGACATGAAAAGTTACTGCCGCTGGTCTTGCATACATGTCAATGTATATGTTTTTTGATAATTTTAAATTGTGTATGTTGCATAACAACTTTTGTATAGGAGTTTTTTTTTAAGTACAGTGGTACCTCGAGATACGAGCTTAATTCGTTACGGGACTGAACTCGTATGTTGATTTTTTCGTAACTCAAATGAACGTTTCCCATTGAAATGAACTAAAAACTAATTCATTTGTTCCAAGCCTCTGAAAAAACACCCAAAACAGGATATTGGATTGAAAAAACATTTTGATTTGTTCTAATTCGCCATCTATTAACAAAGTTACAATTAACTAGTGGTTTAATAGTATACTAAAAGGTGCTTAATAGTACTAAAATGAGATTTTGCGGAGGGTAGGGAGAGGGCGGGGGGTGACTTTTTGCATGACAATGAGCTCGTAACATAACAAACAAATTTAAATCAACTTGGATTACAATGCAGACACTCCAAAATAAATTAATTTGACCCGCCTCAACCCTAACTTTCACACGCAACCTATCGAGAGTTGTTTACTTTTGTATTCCCTTCAAAATATTCCCAAAATGATGCACACAAATGTCCTCACAATAGGATAACGCACGACTACTTGCCAACAAGAAGTAGTATAAGGGTTTATTTTTAATTATTATTAACATATCTCAAATTGCTCATATGTCAGGCCACTTTTATGTCTTGGTACCACTGTATCTTCCCATAAATGGCAGGAAGATTGTCAATCATTGCTAAGGGTTGTACAACACATGTAAACAGACAATACAGCAATTCCCATTTGAAATAGCTTCTACATTCAATTGGACAGACTGTACAAAAACAACCCGCCCTCCACCTAGTTACCCAGTACCGATGTAAATGTGTAAGGCAAAATCAATTACCTACCTCAGTTGCACAACAGTCATCATGTGTTTATTCTATTATTCAGGCGACAAGGCCCCAGAAGTTGTTCCCGGACATGCAGGAATGAAAACACCCCGACAAGAACTCAACAACTCACACACACACCCTCACACGAGAATTCTTACGAGACAGCTGCCTTATGGACTGCGCTACAACAGTCCCAGACCACAAAGCACGGCCATCTGGTAAGTGAGGCAAGTGAAAGAAAATAGGCAAACTTTCCAAGTGTTTGTTTCGTGTTCACGTTGAAGTACACGGCTCTTTTGTTCATGTTTTCAATTAAATAGGACCTTGGTATATATATATTTTTCAAATTCAAAATGCCATCACTTTGCCAAATTCAAACAAGTGTAAATATCTAATAACATTGCAATGCCAGCATCTATTCGCACTTGTTATATCCATCTTCTGTCCTCTTATTTGAAATGCAAATTACGCCAATGAATTAAGGTTAAAGCAGCCTTCAACTGACATAATTGAACCATCATTTGGCCAAAAGGTCACACTTAGTAAGTGGTGCTTCGAGATACGAGCTTAATTGTTCAGGACTGAGTTCGTATGTCAATTTTCTCATAACTCAAACGAATGTTTCCCATTGAAATGAACTAAAAACAAATTCATTTGTTGCAACTCTCTGAAACAACACCAAAAACTGCATATTGGATTGGAAAAAATCTTTATTTCTTGTAATCGACATCTATTAACAAAGTAACACATAACTAGTTGTTTAATATTACTAAAATGTGTTTAATATAACAAAAAACAGACAGATTTCGGGGTTTGCATGGCAATGTTATCGTAACATAACATAAAAAAATTCAAATGAACTTGGATTACGATGTAGACACTCAAAAATAAATTCAATCTAACCTTACACTAAACTTAATTCTAATTTTGTATTAATTATCTCAAGTGTCACTCCTTTAGTTTCATTTTTATGACCAATCTGCTCCGCTATTGTGCTTTAAGTTCCTTAAATATCCACATTCACTGACAGTCATTATCTTTGCACCATACTTAAACAGTAAAGAGTGGAGGTTAATACAAGATTGTGTTTAAGCTTCAAATTGCCGCTATTGGCTAAAAACTAACAATGGTAATTTTACCCTTCCAAACAAAGTCAGTTTAAAAAAAAATGGTACAAGCTGACTCTTTTATTATTTTACTTCCAAACCAATTTGTCACTAAGTATTATGATTTTATCAGATACTCTACTATGCAGATTATTTATTTTTCATAGCAGAGTGATTATGTATTATTCTGCCCATTGAACCAGTAAATGAATTGACTTCAGAACACCTTTTTATGAAAAGAGCATTTGTAATTCAGCATGAATATATTAACAAGATTTTTTTTTTTTTTGCACAATAAAAATCATCTGGTATTCATGAGCTACAGTCAAGCAAGTGAATAAATGGCAATGAAATTGCGGTTATCTCATGCAACTTGAACTTGCTTTAAATTTTCATATTAAGCAGACATAAAAAATGTAACACTCTTGTGGGAAAATATATTAACCTTGCTGTAGTTACTATGGGATAATGTCATTTGAATGAAGGATATAATATGCTTGATACAGTATCCAATTGCTCCAATTGAAAAATTATGGTAGGATTTTTTCCCGTTAGTCAATGCGAATGGCGGAGCTTGTTCGCTAATACGAGAGGAGTATGTACTACTTCTCGTTGGCAAGTGGTCGTGCGTTATCTTATTGTGAGGACATTTGTGTGCATAATTTTTTGTAACATTTTGAAGGGGATACAAAAGCAAACTACCATCGATAGGTTGCATGTTAAAGTCCGGATAGAGGCAACCCGGGAGAAGAAAGGTATCAAAATGTCAAAAAAAATTAGAATTAAGTTTAGTGTAAGGTTAGATTAAACTTATTTTTGAGTGTCTGCATCGTAATCCAAGTTCATTTCAATTTATTTGTGTTAAATTACGAGCGCATTGCCCTGCAAACACCCCCTGCTTTGAAATCCTTATAATTTTAGCACTATTAAACACATTTTAGCAATATTAAACCACTAGTTTTGTTTTACTTTGTCAATAAATGGCGAATTAGAACAAATCAAACATTTTTTCCAATCAAATATCCTGTTTTTGGTGTTTTTTCAGAGGGTTGGAACAAATTAATTCGAATTGAGTTCATTTCAATGGGAAACGTTACGAGAATATCGACATACGAGCTCAGTCCCGGAACGAATTAAGCTCATATCTCGAGGTACCACTCTACAGTATTGACCAACAATAATCTCACTTATTTGTTTCTGTCTCCATTTCAGAACTCGGACAAAAATCGTATTCCAGTAAATCCCCTGAAGAGTGCGTGGTGTTTCACCTTGTGACACCCACAAGGTCCCAAAGATAGATGACCACCTAATCGGTCCTGTTCGGCCGTTACCTGTGACGCATTGTCGGTGGTCTGGAGCCTATAAATCACTTCCTTTTGCCATAACTGGATGGTCGAACACGGTGAGTGAGCTAACAATGTTCCATTTATTTCTTTTGTTTTCCAAGCTCGGTTTTCCAAACGACTCGTAAAACAACGAACGGCGAAGCACACGGGTTCGTTCCTTAGCTTTGAGCTCTGAAATCTGGCACACCAGCTGTTGCCAAGAAGTAGAATATGCTAATTGAAAAATAGATAATTGATAGATAAAAAGACAGCGTCAGGGTCTTTGGGTTTTGGAGTCATCATGTGGAGTCTAATGTCAATTTTCGTCAATTGCGTGTATTGACTGACTTGTTTTTGTTTGTTTTGTTCATTTCTTGAAGTCATTGACAGTTCGTCATTTGCATGTTCTAATACATTTATTATTATTTTGATAAGTGCAATTGTTTGGTAAGCCTTTGAGCTTGGTGTTTAAGTGGAGACTTTTTCATGTACTAATTGGATTCTTATCTGTTTCTTTTGGCATTGTAATTTACGGTTTTATGGTCGTTTCATATCGGTTCTTGAACTAAAACTCGTATACAGTGGTACTTCGACATACGAGCAATTCGAGAGTATATGGAGTATATGCGTTATTCTATTGTGAGGACATTTGTGTGCATCATTTTAGGAATATTTTGACTCAAACAACCCTCGATATTGACTGAAAATCAGTGTGGACGGGGGGCAAAAAGAGCCAACCTATGAAAAGAAAGGTATCAAAATGTCAAACAAAATTAGAATTACGTTAAGTGTTAGGTTAGATTAAATTTATTTTTGAGTATCTGCATCGTAATCCAAGTTCATTTAAATCTGTTTATGACATGTTACCAGCGTGTTGGTAACACACTCTCTCCTACTTCAAAATTCGTATCATTTTAGTACTATTAAACATATTTTAGTATACTATTAAACCACCTGTTATTTGATACTTTGTTAATATATGACGAATTAGAACAAAGTGTTTTTTCAGAGGGTTTGAACAAATTAATTTGTATTTACTTCATTTCAATGGGAAATGTTCGTTTGACTTACAAGAAAATCAACTTACAAGCTCAGTCTCTGAACAAATTAAGCTCATATCTCGAGGCATTACTACATACTTAAAATATAGAACTACTAATACATTCATGTGCAACTCTCAATTTAAAATCTAGGGTCTATTTGACAAAAAAAGTGATTGTGTACCATTCCAAAAGTTTCATTGGCGATATCGTGCATTCCACAACGTACGTGGATTGCATTATTTATTTAGCCCCAACCTGGCAGTGAACAGATGATTGTTGGGTCACACAGACACACAAAGCGCAACTATTGATTCGTTGAGCTCTGTGGTCGAGCAGATCTGACTGGTCTTGCCCCCCGAATCCCCCTCTGGGTTCGACACACAATCATCTACGGATGTGCAGCTTCTAAACTGTCCCTCGGCACCATTTCAAATCCCTGTAGATTCCCGTTATTGATTTGAACTATTTTTCCAACAGCAGGCGTCTCCTTCACCTCCATCGTGTAGTCTTTTGCTCCTTCTTCTTCTCACCCCCTTCCCTCCTTATTGTTTTGTGTCTTGTTCCCAAAGGAAATCTAGAGATAAGTAAAAGACAGGCATCTTTAAAATTGCACCCAGAAAGGATAGGAAGGGGTAAAAAAAACAAAACAAAAACAAGAAGAACCTAGCCATGACAACAGTCAAATCTACTTACTGTTGTGGCAGAGGCACGGAAAGCATTGTCATGCAAAAAAGGTTGCGGGAGAAAAGAAAAATGCCAGTTTGATTTGAATGCATCAGGGCCTGTCATTGCAAGGCAAATGGCCGCTTCCGCGAGCCGCTATCTCTCTGTCAAAGCGTGTTCAATCACTTTTGGATACGCCGGGAATATAAATTCATACTGTATGTGTCTCTAACAGACATTGCTTGACAAATGTATCTGTACTCCTACTCAAGTAGAATACGAGAGTATCTTGCTGCCACTTATCACGTGTATTTTCAATGGGTTATAATGGTTGACTAGGGACGTGGGGGTGCTGGAGTCTATCCCAGACAACTATGGGCAGTCGTCCAAGGGCTCTCAGAATGGGTTGCTAACCAATCAAATGATTAAATAATTTAAAACCTGAGTTTCAGACTATAATCTCAGAATTATGACTTCAAAATCAGAATCTTGGCCACCTTGGTTGTTTTGGTTTTTATTCTGCAGCCCGAATCCTTTTCTCTCGATTTTGCATATTAGTCTTTTGGTTAAAATGTCAAACTAAATTAGAATTATGTTTGATTACACTTATTCTTGAGTGTCTGCATCATAATCCAAGTTCATTTAAATGTATTTATGTCATGTTACCAGCACGTTGCCATGCAAAAAGCCCCACCTCTTCGAAATCTGTATAATTTTAGTACTATTTTAAACACATTTTAGTAATATTAAACCACTAAATATGTGTTACTCTGTCGAAGTACCATTATAGTCTGAAAAGCATAATAAACTGATGAATCAGCCACACATTTAAGTCAACTTAGCACCACTTAAAAACAGTATTATTCATAATTTCATCATCTTAAATGAATACAACAACATAATAACAATGCAAAGTTATACATAGACCCAATGTACGTATTAATAGTTGATCTGTTCTGCTATTAAGTGAAACACATCTCTATCCCATGTGCTTTTTTTGGAGGCTATTTCCAGATAATGATTGGTGTTATTTACGGAAAGAGGCAACTGTGGAGCAAGCCAGAGCAATGCCATGGCTAAGAGGCAGCCAGATGTGGCACAGTGTCTGTACATCTCACAGAGAAGCCTGAAGCTAAAAGTCGCCAATCCTGGCTCCCTCTTTCCCAAACACTCTCCTCCCCTTAACACAAAAACCTTCTGGGCACTCCCAATCATGCACAACAGCAAAACGCAGAAGGACGAGGACGCCTACGCAGCCTTAGGTGGTTGGAGTAGCCCCCATGTAGCGGTCATCAGCTCTGACTCTTGATT
Source organism: Stigmatopora nigra (assembly GCF_051989575.1). Taxonomy (NCBI): domain Eukaryota; kingdom Metazoa; phylum Chordata; class Actinopteri; order Syngnathiformes; family Syngnathidae; genus Stigmatopora; species Stigmatopora nigra. The sequence goes on from NC_135530.1 coordinate 3,428,628, forward strand.
TGGTAAAAAATACGCCTTTCAGTGGCGAGTAGAGAGCTTTTTACGAGCTTTAGTCTTCACCTATCGATTGGGAAAGCGAAGACCAGTTCATTTGGAGTTAGTGCAACAGCAGTCTGTTAATAAAAGGCATTTAAGCTGCTCTGACCCAAATTGTAATGGCACTCTAAGTCGGTCTTTTCCATGGTTGTTTATCCTAGTAACAATCTAATAGAGTAGTAGGAACAAACATTTTAGCATGCTAGGTTCATCTGGGCAATCTAATTAAGGCCAATAGGAGCGCGCTGGCAAATAAATCGAGCTTTAAACAATGTGCCGTTTTTGTGGCTTGTTACGACTTTTCTACTTAAACAGACAAAAATTGATTTTCTCAAGTACGTGCAGAATTACACGTTGGTTTTAACAGTGCTATAATGACAGCTAAGGTCTTCTCTTTTTAAACTTGTCAACCTAACAAATAGTAACATATAACTAGTGGTTTAATATTACTAAAATGTGTTTAATAGGATTAAAATAGAGACTTTTTGCACAGCAACGCACTCGTAACATAACAAACACATTTAAATGAACTTGGATTACGATGCAGACACACTCAAAAATAAGTTTAATCTGACTTTACACTAAACTTAATTCTAATTTTGTTTAATATTTTGATATCTTTCTTCTTCCAGGTTGGCTCTTTTTGCCCCACCTCCACACTGACTTTCAGTCAATATCGAGGGTTGTTTGAGTGTGTATTCCCTTTAAAATATTTCCAAAATGATGCACACAAATGTCCTCACACAAGGATAATGCACGACCACTTGCCAATGAGAAGTAGTCTATATAACTCGTATTAGCGATCGCCATTCGCACTGACTAACGGGCAAAAAAAACACTGACAAAATGCAATGCTCCGCCCAGTACTCACAAAGACATTACAAAGAGGGAGTTGCAGGGAGAGATAGTGGCCATGATGTTCTTATGAGCAGCATCTCACGTCCGCCGTCTGCTCGTATATCAAAATTTGTCTTGTATCTCAAGATAGATATCTGCCCAAAACTTGTCTCGTATCTCAAATTGCCCGTATGTCAGGCCACTCCTATGTCGAGGTACCACTGTATTTATATATTGAAAAAGTGGACAAGTGAAAGAGAAGGCTAAAAAAAATATACTTCAAAAGTTGTCATAGGGCGTAAACAATTTGAAACAATCCAACGTCATGCTTTGTTACGGTAAGCGGTTGCCAGATTTCCTAGTCACCCTCTTCCCCGTCATCTTAAAATCCCAGCGAGTAATGAGTGATGAATGACACTTTAGACCTCCTGGCCTTAAAGTGAACACACAGCCAAGTACCTGTCTGCTTCAAACACGGGTGGGGTTACTTTTAGATAGCTTCTCTCATCAGCAAGCCGTCTGATTGCGGTAAAAGCTTATCTCTTGGACATCTATCTTTAGAAATGATTCAGATTTCTTTTAAAACCTTTTAAAGCATCGTCACATTGGCTATTACTGTTGCTGCCCATTTATGTCTGGCAAGTCCTCTTTAGTAGAGTGCATCACCTTCTCTGGCCCAACCCTATCTGCTTTATTTTCCCCAAAGTCATCCTAATTAGTGTTTCAAGCTCCTGCACCCCCCCTCCTATAGTGAGGTCGTCTGTACCTGCAAGCTAACCGCTGCCTTGTCTTTGCTGTGCCAGCTAAAGAAAGGGCGCTACAAGACCTGCTGCCATTGCTCAAAGGAGCAAGGCTAATATAATTAAGAACAAATGAAATCAGTAGTCGGGATTGAGCTTGTATGTCCATTTTCTCGTAACTCAAAAGAACGTTTTGAGGTACCACTGTATATATAAATCGAGAACTACTCATTTGAGTACTATTAAACACATTTTAGTAATATTAAACCACTAGTTATGTGTTACTTTGTTCATAAATGGCAAATTTGAACAAATCTAAATATTTTTCTAATCTAATTTCCTACTTTTGGGTGATTTTTCAGAGAGTTGGATCGAATTAATTTGTTTTTAGTTCATTTTAATGGGAAACGTTTGTTTGAGTGACGCAAAATCGACATATGAGCTCAGTCCCGGAATGAATTAAGCTCATATCTTGAGGTACCACTTTATAAGTCGCATTCATTTTTGAATAGTTTAGTTTTTAGTTCAGGTTTTTGCTTGTTTTTTGTTAGTATGACTCAGAATGAAGATGAATTGATAATCTGGAAAAATACAGTTATTCATTAACATTCTTATCACAATTTAATTCTTTTTCTTTTCAGCTCTTCCTTTTATTATGGAAAAAAACCATTTTTTTTGGATGACATCTTGAATTCAACCCAGTTTCATAGTTGGGCTCTTTTACCACCATAAAAGACAAGGTAAGCTTTTAAAAACTACTCTTCCTAAATACTCTTTATTCCACCAATAACATTGTTTAGCTTCAAATGACATCACATTCTGAATTCACATCACATCACGTTGAATATAACCACAATCATTTGTCAAATTGACTTCACTTTTGATCCATTTGGAACATTTTAGATCAAGGTAAAGTTGACTTAAGTATAAAGTGGTGTTTTTATGTAGCATATCCTATGATGCACACAGTTGGTCGTCTTCTTCCGAAACGTTCCCATAGCGAGAAAGACGGGGCACTGTTCCATTTAGGAAGCCCGGTCGGTGTCAACGCACGTCCCGTCCCGGCCACACAGGACCTAGCCTGATTCTTTCACCTGAACGCTTCGCATGAGGTTTTACTTTAGTGAATGATGAGCTGTGCTCTAGTGGGCTTCTGTCAGACGTGTTGAAGGTCAATCTTTTTTCACTTTGCGATGGCAGATCACATTTTTGGTCGTCCTTTTTTATTATTTTTATAACTTAACCTTTTTCCTTTAACTTGTCAGCCGCCGTTGTTGGTTTATCGTTTTTGGCGTGTTTTGTATGGGGATTTTATTCATTAGTTTGACCGAAAAAAATGATTCTTTAAAGTGAATTGCTAAGAAATATCACTTTTGACTGGAGACATTGTTTTGACCCAGTTCTCAACTGACATGAATCACCACATGAAAAACTACTTCCCCATATAAAATAAGGCGTACCTTGAGATACAATCTTAATTTGTTCCAGGACTGAGCTCGTATGTCAATTTTCTTGTAACTCAAACGAAAGTTTCTCATTGAAATGAACTAGAAACTAATTAATTCGTTCCAACTCTCTGAAAAAATGCCAAATACTGGATATTGGATTGGAAAAAAGTGTTTTATTTCTTTTAATTGACATCTATTAACAAAGTAACACATAACTAGTGGTTTTATATTACTAAAATGTGTTTAATAGAACTAAAATTGGATGGATTTCGCAGAGGGTGGAGAGAGATACCTTTTTTTCACTATCAATGGGCTGTTTCCCTTTGTATTCCCTTCAAAATATTCAGAAAATGATGCACACAAATGTCTTCACAATAGGATAACGCACAACCACTTATCACCAATATTATCCAATTTCAGAAACACACAATTCTATTTAATAATATGACCTTTACCCATTTTTTATCCTTCTCCAAACCCCCATTTTTCCATCATTTTCAAACCAAATCGTGACAGATAGATAAATATTAATGGGATCAAGCTGCATTGGGATACCACTAGGGACCTCTATGAATTTTTCATCCACGACAAAACTGCAACCGTGCTTTGGGACCTGTTCAGGAATCCGAGTGAACTCAATGTCTGTTGTGGGATGATGTTACGCTTATATGCTACAGCCGGACCGATGACATTGCGGACAATGTGTACCGTATTTTCACGACTATAAGGCGCACCACATTATAAGGCGCACCCTCAATGAATGACATTTTTTCCATATATAAGGCGCACTGTATTATAGGGCGCACTGTCTATTTTGGAGAAAATTTAAGACTTTTAAGTGTGCCTATAGTCGTGAAAATACAGTAATTGCTATTGACTTCCAGGTATGAAGCACTCACTACTTTACAGTCACCTCTAGAGCCAGCCATTGTTGATGTTTTGGATTTTTTTTGTATAAAATCTTGCAGTGGGGGAGGAGCTATATGATGGAAGATGTTATAAACTAAGATGGCATCTGCATATTTAACAGTATTGTTTCAGTTCAGGCGTTTTTGTTTTTTTAATATCCGACAGTGGTGGTTTTTCGTTTTTGGTTTTCAGTTTTTTCCATATATAAGGTGCACTGGATTATAAGGCGCACTGTCTATTTTGGAGAAAACTTAAGACTTTTAAGTGCGCCTTATAGTCGTGAAAATATGGTACTCGCTAAAAAACGTGTGCTTATCATTTGAATCGTTTTTGCGGTACGTTTGGTCGGACTTGAAAAAATGAGATGTCAGCCAAGTTGAGGCCATCCCGTAATATAGCACCGCTGTGGAGAGTCAGCAGAGGCCTCGATAGTGACACGAGGTTTGCACCGCACTACGTTTGCGGTCGCAACGGGCTGCTTTGGGTGGGAGTTCTGTTTACAAGGGGTCGAGCCCATTTGTAAGCTGTCAAGTGGAAATGCTGGCCAGTTCGCAACACCCGTCCTGCTCACTCTAAAAGGTTTGACGTCCTGAATAATGATGGCACTCGATCTGGCTGTTTAAAGGTCAATCCTAACAAAACAAAGGTATGAAATGAGGAAATATTTGGATGTAGCCACACAAGAGTTGGAAAGTACTACAAAATCCAAGCCACAAAATAATCCTGTTATTCAATTATTATGTTAGATGTACTGTGTCTCAGTGGATCTCATTAAATGAAACAAAAGACAATTAGCTGCAAAAGAAATGACAAAATTAGTGCAATAAAATAGCCAAAACGACCTCTTTCGCCATAACAAAACAAACATGACCATTAAGCCAACTTCATTTAATGATCCTGTTGTTGTACTAATAATAAAAGCCAACACATTTAAAAAAAAAAAACATTCCAGCAAATAAAGTAGGCGGAAAAAGTATGTTTCTTACATTTTTATATCTTTTAATTGGATGAACATTATTCCTTAATTAACCTTCAGCATTTGGTAACAGAATTCCTGAATATTTTGCCTACTTTTATCATCAAATATTGTTTTTAAAATGATAAAAAGCACTCCTGATGAAGCCTATACAGTGGTACCTCGAGATATGAGCTTAATTTGTTCCGAGACTGAGCTCGTATGTCGATTTTCTTCTAAACTCAAACGAACATTTCCAATTGAAATGATCTAAAAACAAATTAATTTGTTCCAAACCTCTGAAAAAACACCAAAAACAGGATATTGGATTGGAAAAACTGTTTTATTTGTCTACTCGTATATCAAAATTTGTCTCGCATCTCAAGATAAATATAAATATAAATAAGATAAATTTTATTCGCATCTCAAATTTCTCATATGTCGAGGTACTACTGTACCACACACGTTCAATTGGATTTATTCGTCAGTTCCTCAAAACGCTAAGATCATTTCGTCCAATTCCGGTTGTGATATGGCCAACTCCGCTATGTATTACACACGACATCCCAGGATCGGCATAATCCAAGTGCAGCTCTGTTTTCCCCCTGGCCTCTCTTTTGGGAGACTTGATTTCCTTCCAATGCGGGTTGCGCTAATGCGGTTGGCACATGAAGCAACAGCCCACCAACAGCAGCATCATTTAATGCGACGAGGCGCTGTGAACAAATGAGCTCTGAACAACGGCAGTTGTGTGAAGCTCCGCTGCCCATCTCCCAGGGCGCCGCGCTAACTTTCCCTAAAAACACAAAAAGAGAGCAGATACGGCTGGTCGCCGGAACGAGCCTCCCGCAGAAACACCCTTGCAACAATCTGTTACATCACTGTAACTCTGTTGCAATTATACAACACACATTCTGTTGCTGTTTAATGTTCACACTGACCTCGTGCTGTGGAAAAAAGACATTTGTACTGTATTACTGGAGACGACGACTGTATGTAACAATATAAATATATATGCACATATATATATATATATATATATATATATATATATATATATATATATATATATATATATATATATATATATATATATATATATATATATATATATATATATATATATATATATATATATATATATATATATATATATATATATATATATATATATATATATATATATATATATATATATATTTGATGTCTATCTTTTTATCTATCGATCTAATATCTGTCTAATATATGGCTAATATCTATCTAATATCTGTCTAGTATCTATCTAGTATCTATCTAGTATCTATCTAGTATCTATCTAGTATCTATCTAGTATCTATCTAGTATCTCTCTAGTATCTCTCTAGTATCTATCTAGTATCTATCTAGTATCTATCTAGTATCTCAATAGTATCTATCTAGTATCTCTCTAGTATCTATCTAGTATCTATCTAGTATCTATCTAGTATCTCTCTAGTATCTCTCTAGTATCTATCTAGTATCTCTCTAGTATCTATCTAGTATCTATCTAGTATCTATCTAGTATCTATCTAGTATCTCTCTAGTATCTATCTAGTATCTATCTAGTATCTCAATAGTATCTATCTAGTATCTCTCTAGTATCTATCTAGTATCTATCTAGTATCTATCTAGTATCTCTCTAGTATCTCTCTAGTATCTATCTAGTATCTCTCTAGTATCTCTCTAGTATCTATCTAGTATCTATCTAGTATCTATCTAGTATCTCAATAGTATCTATCTAGTATCTCTCTAGTATCTATCTAGTATCTATCTAGTATCTATCTAGTATCTCTCTAGTATCTATCTAGTATCTCTCTAGTATCTATCTAGTATCTATCTAGTATCTCTCTAGTATCTATCTAGTATCTATCTAGTATCTATCTAGTATCTATCTAGTATCTATCTAGTATCTATCTAGTATCTATCTAGTATCTATCTAGTATCTATCTAGTATCTATCTAGTATCTATCTAGTATCTATCTAGTATCTATCCAGTATCTATCTAGTATCTATCTAGTATCTAACTAGTATCTATCTAGTATCTATCTAGTATATATATAAAAAATATAAATATAATAATTTCCTCAGAATCAATTCTCACCATTTCTATTGTACGTTCCACTTTATAGTGGAAAAGTGGCCATCCTGGAAATCTTTAAAGTGGGCAAATTAGTTTTGTATTGGATTCAATGTAAAGTTCCACTCAGTAGGTGATCCATATACATCCGGCACGAATCCTCTGCAGGTGATATCTAATCATACATAGCTCCATGTGCCTTCTTCTCACCCACTGTCTTGCTTATTAAACATTTCTCTGCTTTCCACTTGCCACAAAAGTGTCCATTAAATCGTAGAACATTAGTCTTAATGGTTACCTCCTGACAACAAGAGGAAATCGTTGTCTACCACCAAATTTGGGCATGTCACTGCAAGAGGTTCGCTTATGTTTTAAATGAAACTCATCTTGCTGCTTTTTAAATAACCTGAGCCACGGTAGATGCTGTATCAAGTCACATTATTTCTGATGGAAAGGCAGAATGTGGAAAGTCAATTACCTTCACTGCTGATTTCCCATTGAGATATGATGTAGCGCTCCACTTTGTTCATCATCTGAACCTCTGATGCAACAATCTTGCAATTATTTGACTGTAAATGTGGTCAGTTTCCCACCTAATGGACCATTTCATATTTGAAAAAAAGTCTTGTGCCAGTTACTAACAAGGTCACAGGTGCGTAATATCTACCTACCTTTCTGGCAAGTTTCTATTGATGGATTTTAAGCGCAATATCATTTTTACAAAGAGTCGCTAATGATACCTTGCATTACAAATTTTGGCACCAAGTGAGGAGAACAACCCTGAGAAAAGCCGCCTCTTCCTATCACCCCATTCCATATCCGTATAATTTTAGTACGATTAAACACATTTTAGTAATATTAAACCACTAGTTATTTGTTACTTTGTTAATATATTCCGAATTAGAACAAATCAAACATTTTTTCCAATCTAATATCCTGTTTTTGGTGTTTTTTCAGAGTGTTGGAACAAATTGATTTGTTTTTAGTTCATTACAATGGGAAACATTCGTTTGAGTTACGAGAAAATCGACATACGAGCTCAGTCCCGGAACCAATTAAGCTCCTATCTCAAGGTACAACTTTATAATGTCTTTTTCAATAATTATGTGTTACTTTGTTAATAGATGACAAATTAGAACAAATAGAAATGTTTTTTTTCCAATCCAATATCCTGTATTTGATTATTTATCAGAGGGTTGGAACGAATTAATTTGTTTTTAGTTCATTTCAATGAGAAATGTTCGTTTGAGTTACGAGATAATTGACATACGAGCTCAGTCCCGGAACGAATTAAGCTCATATCTCAAGGTACCACTGCACCACTCTTTTCTGACCATCCAAACGAAAAGAAAGGTTGCAAAAAGGTAAAGTCTATATGAATCTGACGCAAACAAATACCAGTCTGGAGGCAGCGACCTCCATGAAATGCTTTGAAACAATCGATTTAACTTCCCTTTGGGAGTTTCTAAGCCTTCACTTCATTTGTGCATAGATGCCATACTTGTTCAAGAAAATAACCGTGATGTACTCGTATGTCTCTTGGGATTGTCCTCTTGGGAATGCACAAGCAAACAACTAGCAATGAAAGATGTCTTTAGAGAGAGGAAAACAAAGTTAAAAGTCCTTTTAAATTGTTGTTTTTTTGCTTCCGTCTCATAGATTTCAAAGGTTTCCTTCGTAACATCTTTAAAAGGGTTGTTTACATAGACATTTTCTGACTCATTTGATTGAATTAAATTCTATCATTGCAAGATAGATGGTAACTGTCGCAATTAAATCCAACTGAGCCACACATCAATGACCTTTTAAATTAAGCTTGATGATGTAATCCAAATCTTTTTCAACCTTATTTTTTTACCAATTTCTCCTAATCCAGTCAAAATAACGCAAAAACTAATTCAATCAGTTAATGACAGTTCATATTTTCTTGTATTAAAGTTTACAGCTTTGACATGATGCTCTCTTATTATCAATAGTTTCTAAAAAAGTATAATTCCTTGAGATACGAGCTTAATTCGTCCAGGATTGAGCTCGTATGTCGATTTAATTTATTCCAAACCTCTGAAAAACACCAAAAATAATATATTGGATTGGAAAAAATGTTTTATATCTACTAATTCGCCATCTATTAACCAAGTATCAAATAACTAGTGGTTTAATAGTATACTAAAATATATTAAATAGAACTAAAATTTCACAGAGCTAATTCCTGAAGAACAAGAGCATAAGCCTACAAAATATTGGGATTTAGCTTTTAATTTTGTTGTCCCCTACTGCTGTCAAGAGGGCTGGCCTGGGAATGTCTTCTTAAACGCTATCATCCGTAAGATAATACGAATAAAATATCTGCTTTGAAGGCAAACTTATCATTGCAAGCGTAGCAGACATAAAATGGGAATTGCCAGGTACAAGGCAAAGTGTAAAATAGAGTCGGCTGGTGACAATGTTTCCGGTCAACGTTGGCTACAGAAAAATGGAATAAGCAAACTAGCGGGTCCCATTTTAACTGGTAGGATGAATCACTACGGTTTGCGTACTCTTATCTGCATGGCGCTGCACGGGACAACATTCAAAGCCGGCTTCCTGAAGCAGCCTTGGAAGGCAAGCGGCTCTACATTTTATTGGCTGGTTATCTCATAGAGGGAGAAAGATTATTCAAGTGAATATATAATAAAGTTGAACAAGGAGGAAGCATTGGAATATTGATGTCCATATGTTCTGGAGCGTAAAAAAATCTATGCAGCATTTGTGACAGTTGGCAAAATATATTGACTGATTTGCCATTGATCCATAGCATAAGAACATTAAGTAACTCTACAGTATAGAGACTACAGTCAAGTATTTTGAATAGGATAGTTTTGCAATGCACAGTAGAGGTGCTTTTCATTTTTTATTTATTTTTTACTGTTTCACCTTCAATTATCTTAATAAAACAGAAACTGCCAGTATTTTTCTTCCACATTTCATGCTCTTTTGTTACTCCACCATGCATCAAGAGCTTAATGGCTCTTTGCTATTTGGCACAATGACACAAGTGTGATTCTCCTGGCCTCAAATTTCAGTTTTCCATGGATAGAGAGAGCCCTATGGCTTTCTGGTTGGGGATAGAAATGGAAGCCAGCTGGCTGCCTCTCGCTATGGATCTCAACTGACGGTAGAAATATGGTCTTGGGGGCTGCCAGAGGAGAAAAGGGTTGTGGGGGAGATATCGACAGGGAAAGGTTGCCCAGTAGCATTTAGGGCTTTGAAAAGCCAAGCTACAGTGCATACATACAAATTGCCTTTGATAGCTGCTGCTATTGCAAATTATCGTCCCCAAAAATGCGCTTAATGCTTTTTTTTTACGTCAAAGTGAAAAGCTAGCAATATATTTCCGATTCTTATTAGTGACGATACAGCTATTTCTGAACTATAGGACAGTACAGTGGAACCTTGACATACGAGTGAGCTGACATACAAGTGACCTGACATACGAGTGACCTGACATACGAGTGACCTGACATACGAGTGACCTGACATACGAGTGACCTGACATACGAGTGACCTGACATATGAGTGACCTGACATACGAGTGACCTGACATACGAGTGACCTGACATACGAGTGACCTGACATACGAGTGACCTGACATACGAGTGACCTGACGTACGAGTGACCTGACGTACGAGTGACCTGACATACGAGTGACCTGACATACGAGTGACCTGACATACGAGTGAAAATTAGAATTAAGTTTAGTTTAAGGTTAGATTAAATTTATTTTTAAGTGTGTCTGCATCGTAATCCAAGTTCATTTAAATTTGTTTATGATATTTTAGAAGTGCATTACCGTGCAAAAAGTCATATGAGCTCAGTCCCGGAACAAATTAAGCTCGTATCTCAAGGCACCACTGTAATTTAATTCATATGGAATTGAGCTTTTGTAAAAAATAAATGAATCAATCAATAACAATAATAAAATCAGTACAAAGCTAGTCTTAATCAAGCAAATGCTCCCATGTGGTAATCAGCAACAACAACAATTTATCACTATGTGCTTGTTTCTGATCACTAAATGAAGATGGCACAACCAATTCATCAGAGGAAAACTATAAGACAGGACCAGAAACTACATTTAAATAAAAGTTAAACATTTAAATACATAAAGTAATCACTAGCCTTGCATTCTCAGTCACTTGTTAAGACTACATTTTCAAGGTCTTGACTTACAAGGTCTCTGTAAATTGGAGTCCTTGGTTGTGAGATTGCAAAAAAAAATAAACAGAATTTCGGTAAAGTTTCCCAATGAATTCTTGCCTTTAAAATAATCAAATTCCTGCTGCCAAATGGCAAGACAGCGGTAACGGCTCGCCCTTCTAAAGGCAAGTGAGAAAGCGGGTAAAACCGATGCAAAGCGAGGCTAAACAGCAATTTCAAAGTGTGTCTGCTGTTTGTGAGGGCGATCAATGCAGCCCATTTTCAGCATGTTGTCCTTTTGTGTTTCAGAAAAGGATATAAAACCCAACTTTGCATGCAGTAATCGTTCACATTCACGAGAGCATTGACTTTTGGTTTTGATAGCTTTCCTAGTCAGATAAAAATCCTCCAAATCAGAGAGTCCTTACCATTGCGAGTTCTAGGTAACGCTAATTCCATCATATTTTTTTAACTAGTGAGATTTAGGGAGAGATTTACAGTCCCAAAAATATACTTTTAATTGTAATTGTTGAGAAATGACAGATTACTGCTATTACGAGCGTCCATCAATTGGCGAGAGGACTGTACGACGGGCAGATGTAACTCCTTGGAAGCCCCCCCAAGGGGTTCAAATGCCAGGGTGGATTAATTCACCTGCTGCCAAGGCGGCCTGCTCGCTGTTTAGATCTATGGCCCCACAGCTGTCGTCCCTCGCTTTGATGTGTAAGGGGAGGTAGATAGTGTAAGGATGGTGGGGACAACAAGAAAGTCCAGATTGGAAGGGGTTTGCATGTGATTGACAGCATCTTTTGCGTTTGATCAGCCAAGGGAGAAACAGGACGGGACATGTGAAGGTACCTGTGTGGAGACCGTCCCCATGGAGACGGCTTTAGTGAGTCAGAAGAGCTCAGGAAGTACTCTGTGGAGGGTTCCCATGGGTCCTTCAAAATCAACTGCAGTGATCAGATGATGGTTTTCAAAAGCATCGTTGAAATAGGTCCGTTTGAATTGTAATGATTGCGATATTTGAAGATCTGGGGGATGGAAAATTAGATGCAACCTGCAATTGGTGGCTTTGGATTGTTAATCTTGAAGAGAAGACTCATGGAAAGACAACTAGAGAAAGTATAGTGGTACCTTGAGATATGGGTTTAATTCGTTCCGGGACTGAGCTCGTATGTCGATTTGGTTGTAACTAATTACTAAAATGTGGTTCGATTAAACTTATTTTTGAGCCTTTCTGCAGCCTTTGCTGTGCAAAAAGTTATCCCCTCTTTCCCTACCCTTGGCGGAATCCTAATTTTAGTTCTATTAAACAGATTTTAGTAATATTAAACCACTAGTTCTGTTTTTTTGTTCATAGATGGCGAATTTGAACAAATATAAATGTTTTTACAATTTAATATACAGTTTTGGGTCTTTTTTCAGAGAGTTGGAATTAAATAATTCATTTTTAGTTCATTTCAATGGGAAACGTTCATCTGAGTTACGAAAAAATCGACATACAAGCTCAATCCCGGAACGAATTAAGCTCATATCTCGAGGTACCACTGTATAGGCTGCTCTGTACATCACTAAAACACACTCAATCTGCCGTACATAGGTCTAACCTATCTTCCCTCTTTCTATCAATTACTATGTGTATCCTCATCAATAGTATTTAAATTGAAGTTTCCTTGAAATACTAAAGAAAAATGCCAGGCGGATCTTTTACCAAGTGACCCTCAAAAATACACCATTTTCCTTCGCTATGCCGTCACGGTGTCCAGACCCATCATGATAGGTTTCAACCAAGCATGAAACAACTCTGAAGAGCAGTGGGATAGCGTTAGATAAAAGATGGCCGTCACTGAAAAAAATGAGTTCTCACACGAAAAATAAACATGACCGGATGAGCATACACACAACAGGATTTGCCATTGCTTTGGATTTTGGTGCAAAAGGCCCAAAACACAATGCGGACGGACTATGATGCTTTCTTGGACGTACATTGACTCCTTGTCATCTGTCATTTGTTGCCTACCGACCCTCCCGAAATGCTGTGAGCATCAGAAGTGTTCTGCCAAAAGCTTATTTAGAGGCATCACATCGCTCACAACAATTTCGCCGCTCCAGCGATTGTGAGTAGAAAATTGCCTGGGCCTTTGAGAAATGAAGGGTCAGGGTAACCTTGGACATAAAAATTATTTCAAAAGACTCCATTCATGGGGGGGCTTACATTCAAAGTGCCAAAAAAAAAAAAACAGGAAATACTGCAAAATTCTCAATGGATGGTGCTTGAATGTATAAAGTTATGAAATACAAAAAGTTTGAATAGTATAGGCAGTTCTGGAGTTGAATGTGAGGAGTACTCTCAAGTACAATGGTGAAAATCTACAGTAGTACCTTGAGATATAAGCTTAATTCATTCCGGGAGTGATACAATGCTCCGCCCAGTGCTCATAGAGACATTACACAAGTTAGTTGCAAGGATAGAGACAGAAGCCATGATTTTTTTTTTATAGCCGCTGTCTGCTCGTATCTCAAAATTTGTCTCTTATCTCAAGATAAATATTTGCCCGAAATTTTACTCGTATCACGAATTGCTCGTATGTCAAGCCACTCTTATGTCGAGGTGCCACAGTATTAAAACAAATCACCTTGACTAAATCACCACTTTTTGAAAGAGTAATTTAATTTAGTCATGAATGTGTGTAAACACTAATATTGCTGCAATATCAAATGCTTACAAATGAAAAAGCCAAATGAAAGTCACCCTGAAAAGCAAATCAGCTCTTTAATAGCAGTGCACTTGTAAATGTTGTGCTGCTATTGCTGACTGAGTGCCAATTTCTTTTGCAGGCTCTTTTATGGGATGCCTGAACATGTAAAATGCATGGAAATATAGCACACTAAATACAGTGTTGCCTTGATCGCTTAATTCTATGAGCCATGAATTGTACTGTTATTTTATGCTCTATGTAATGATTGCCATGTCGTCATTATAACATTCCAACCTTCCAATGTTGGAGTGTAATAATCTGATTAATTTGAATTTGTGTTTAATCTTTGTTGGGTAAATGGACATTATCTGTGAAGCATCTGTTCAATTGTTTTTAAAGCCTTTCCTTCTCAATTTTTGCAGGTTTAAAGCAAATTGAGGTGATGGAAATGTAGTTCTAAACGTAACCTATGGATGGATTGATGGATGGATAACTTTATTCATTCATTCATTCGGGAAATTTTACGACATAAGTCTTGAAGCAACATGGAATCCGCTGCTCAAGGTAAGACATTCAAATTGTCATGTTTTTGAGTTGATGTGCCACGTTTGATGAGAAAGCTAGAAATTTTGTCAATGGACAACACTGTAGCCCACATGTGTCAAAGTGGCGGTCCGGGGGCCAAATCTGGCCCGCCACATCATTTTGTGCGGTCCGATAAAGTAAATCATGAGTGCCGACTTTTTGTTTTAGGATGAAATTAAAATGTAGGGTATATATGTATATTACATTTCCTGATTTTCCCCTTTTAAATCAATAATTGTAATTTTTTAAATCATTTTTTCAGTTTTTAGTTAAAAAATCATTTTGTAAATCTAAAAATATATTTTAAAAAAGCTAAAATAAACTTTGTTTTAGATCTATAAAAACACTGCATATTCAGGGCTTTTAATACAGTTCTTTTAATCAATTTATTTAAAAAAAAATCTAAATAATATACAAAAATGATCCGGCCCACATAAAATCGAGTTAACATTAACACAGCCCGCGAACCAACCCGAGTCCGACACCCTTGCTGTAGCCTACTTTAGAACACTTTTCCTATTGCTTGAGGCCAAGGTAAATGATGTTCTTCTATGCGCACCTACTTAACATTTGCAAGACGGCGTTGTCCAAGTGCTTGCCGACCTTTTTCCACACTGACACGTGCCTCTCTTCCGCAAACACGGAATCTGCAAACAAATACCGTGGTCCCAAATATAGCTTTCAGATGCTGATAAACAAGATACGGCCGGCCAGGCTTTGAACCCCTCTTTGTTAATCCACTCAATATGGCAGTGCGTAAACACACAAGTGCACACACACATTCTGTATTATCTATTCAGGCTGCATTCGGCCAATGTAATTCCGCAAGGGAGTAAAAAGACTCGGTCAATAAGTTCTTCCTCTTCTCAACTTTGACTTCAATATTAGTTTGTCTGTGTTTTTTCATATCTAGATTTTCTAGGTCACCTGTGTTAAAGTGGCGGTCCGGGGGCCAAATCTGGCCCGCCGCATCATTTTGTGTGGCCCGGAAAAGTAAATCATGAGTGCTGACTTTCTGTTTTAGGATCAAATTAAGAGGAATAGTATAGATAAATATTACATTTCCTGATTTTCCCCCTTTTAAATCAATAATTGTCATTTTTAATCATTTTTTCTGATTTTTTTTAGTTAAAAATCATTTTTTAGATCTATAAATATATTTAAAAAGCTCAAATAAAAATTGTTTTAGATCTATAAAAAACTGAATATTCAGGTCTTTTAATCCAGTTCTTTTAATCCATTTATAAAAAATAAAAATCTAAATATTATATTTAAAATGTTCCGACCCACGTGAAATCAAGTTGACGTTAAAGCGACCCGCAAACCAAGTTTGACACCCTTGTATCTAGGTCATTAAGAAAATAACTGTTTCCTAATGATCTCGTTTGTGTTAGTGTTCCATTTGTGTGTATTTGTTGCGTTATTATAAAACAGAATTGCAGTCGTCAGATGTGATGGTAATCACAAGTCGCTATCATGACTGACTTTGTTGTTTTTGGCCATCCAGATTGCTTTGCAATGTTTGCCAGGTTGTTAATAGTCGGCACAAGTATGGTGCAATTGTCTTTTATGTGCGTGGTTAGTATTGATGGTAAAGAAATGGCTTTTAGTATAGAAACTTTTTAAAAACAGACGAACTCATTGTCCTATTTTGGTGTTTTTTCAGAGGGTTGAAACTAATTAATTCGTTTTAGTTAATTTCAATGGGAAACAATTGTTTGAGTTACAAAAAAAATCGACGTACGAGCTAAATGCCGGAACTAATTAAGCTCGTATCTCGAGGTATCACTGTACTTAAGTTTAATTTTTACAAGGAACGGCTTGGAAGTCATCTTCAGCATTGACAATAACCAGAAGCTAAATGAAGAACTTAATAATACTTAAGGCTACCCATTGATTTTAAATTAATTGCAATTAGTAGTATACAATCTTTGCAATGAACTGCATTAAATATATAGTTTATCCACCCGCCTGCCTTGCTCCTGTCTTTTTAGTCCCTAAATGTATCTTCTCCTGACATTGTGATGTCATCATGCACTTGTAAACCTACTTATAGCTCAGTTGTAATATTCTCATACTGTACGTATATACAATTATACGCTGAGTGAGCTTTCATGTTCGCTTCACTAGCCTTCGTAGTAAATAATTTAACTTTTGAATAGTGATTGCATCCAAACAACAATACAATACGATAGGAGACCTTGCACATACCCATTATTTACTTGGTGCTTTTATGTACGATTCCAGTGTTGCAGTGTTGGTGCATGATTTTAACCTCTCCTCCTTGATATTGATAGGCAATAAATAAACCTACAATAACGTTAGACGGTGCTCAGGATAGTGTTGACCTCCACCAAAGCCTTTGTCATGTATTTTAATGGAATCCACACTAAGGCTATATCTATTGTGCATTTTTCATTGACTGCTGGTGGCATGTGAATATGTCAAAACCTAACTTTCGGTTTATTTTATGACAGAAAGAAAGATTTCCGAGTCGAAAATATTTCAAACGTCAGGTTTGTTCGTCTGAGTCTGTATTATCGTTGTCCTCCTTTCTATCTGTCTGTTATTTGCATCTCGTCCTGAGACTTGCGGGGCATTTTATTATCTAAATGGGACCAGGCGGCGCTGGGGTGGAACCAATCACATACAGACCCTCTTTGATAGGAATCCTGCAGGGCGGGCAGCACAAACAAACAAAAAAATCTCACTATATCAGCTCAAATTCGATTTGACTCTGCCACAGGTGAGCTTTTTGAATAAAAATGCTTTTCAAATTGGCACCAAACAGCACAGAGTAGTGGGAAATAATCATCTGTAACAACCCTTTCCTTTGACTGCAACAATCTTGATCCAAAGCTATCTTCCTTAACAAAACATCTGTTAAAGTGTTATTTTTGGGGGGGGATGATTCAAATTTCATAGAAGGTAGTTGTTGTACAGTTGTACCTCGACATACGAGTGCCCCGACTTGCGAGGAATTTGAGATATGAGTAAGATTTTGGGCAAATATTTATCTTGAGATACGAGTAAGATTTTAGGCAAATATTTATCTTGAGATAAGAGACAATTTTTGATATACGAGCAACAGCGGATGTGAGAGGCAACCTGGCAGAAGAAAGGTATCAAAATGTAAAAAAATAATTAGAATTAAATGTAGTTTTAGGTTAAATTATACTTATTTTTAAGTATGTCTCCATCCTAAGTTCATTTAAATATTTTTATGTTATGTTACAAGCGCGTTGCCATGCAAAATGTCTCCTCCCTACGAAATCTGTATAATTTTAGTACTATTAAACACGTTACTAATATTAAACCAATAGTTATTTGATACTTTGTCAATAGATGGCGAATTAGAAAAAAATCTAAATGTTTTTCCAATACAATATCCTGTTTTTGTTGTTTTTTCAGAGGGTTGGAACAAATTATTTTCTTTTATTTCATTTCAATGGGAAACTTTTGTTTGAGTTACGAGAAAATCGACATACAATCTCAGTCCCGGAACGAATTAAGCTCGAGTTACCACTGTACTTTGTTTTCTTTTTTTTTTGTAGTTGTTGCAATTTTATTCCGCATGGCAACTCGAACAGCCCTCGGTGCAGTTTGACTCGTGCACACAGATTAAAGATGGATATAGCGGTGAGCAGTTGTGCTGCTAAATATTTTATCTCTGCCTGAATTCAGAATGTGTGCTTCCATGACATCCGTATGTGTGTGTGTGTGTGTATTCTTGGAAAACCATTGGACGGAATAATATAAAGTGTAGAATTCTACTTTCCATACAGTAAAGTGAAGGCAGAATTGCCTAAATAGCAGTCAGGCGAATCCTCCCACAGACACAAATGCACGCTATTAGTGTAAGTCCACTCGTGCATATCAGTAAAGCTGATGATCTTAAAGTGTAATCCATCTCGAGCAGCAGCTTTGCTGGTTTCATCAAACTCATTTGAAATCATCTGCGTGTCTTTTGCATTTATTCTGGGCATCAAAATCCATTTAGCTGTGTTTTGAAGCTCCCTAATTCAAATCAATAACAAATAAATCTCTTCAAATCTCCCCGGGGGCCATTTGACTGAGGAGATGGTGAGGAAGCAGCGGGAATTACATTAAATTAAGCAACAAGCACAGCGCAGAATTAAACCTGAGTTGCAAATTAAAGGATTCATTACAATGTTAACGGTTTGCTGGAAGGGATTCTCTTTGACCACCAACAATACTAATCAATTATAGATGGAATTTGGTGTAGTTTGTCTGATAACATGACTGCTTAAATGAAGTATCGCAAAAATGAAGAACTGATGGGGAAAAAAATGGAAAAAGGAAAAATATATCACCCGAAAAAAGACAAACTATAACATACTTTGTTCTCATCTATTTGTTGACTTTGTTATTGCATGATTCGTAATTGTATCTGGTTGTTATAAAATCCAGTGGCGATCCGTGAATTTCCTACCGACGCCTTCAGTTGTCTGAATCAATCCAACCCTCAAAATCTATTTTTTGGCTATAAAACCTCTATTGCTGCAACACATAAAACATTATCAATAATAACCTCATATAATTGACATATTATTTGGGAATTTAGCCATATTTTACTCACCAAAAATATTTTTTACCTGTACACAATATCAATCCTCCTTTCTTTCCTCCTTCTTTCCTATATTTTCCATTAAAGCTAATCAAAGATGCTAATTTATCATTTAAAATTGAATTAGAGGTTTCTTTTATTCGCAAATCATTTACAAAACATCCCCTAAATAACGATGGGATGTCATTTCTTTTAGGAAGGAAGAAATAATTCCGTTCCAAGTGCTTATTTGATAGCCGAGCCAATGTCAGTTCATTGATAACCTCATTGATATTTTACCCACTGTCAACTCGCAATAAGCACCCTTATTTATTTTACTTACCTTCCTAAGCCGCTACCATACCCTTGACTTAAATTCCGCTAAATCTGCCTTATAAATCCTCCATTCTATGCTGGAAATCGTAGCTCGCATTCTCAGAAAGGTGCCCACACAGGGTTTTGAACTTTGCCTTCTAGCCTCGTTTGATTTAGCAGACACGCGACCGGGCACTTTGCAAAGGGCAGGCATAACAATATGTTGACATTTCATTTCATTTCTTCATTCCTGTCTGCGACTAGTGCACCACTACCAGCCGATTCTCTGTGTAAAGCGATAGCGATCCCGGGCAGGCAACAGAAGAATGGCTGACAGAGTGACTGTCTGCTAGACGCGCCGGCTATGCCCAGCGCTAGATTAATGTGGTTACTATTGAATCCCCGGGTTGAGAATCGATCCGTTTATCCGTGGCATGAATGCGTAAGGAGTTGGGGTTGCTGTGATGTAACCTTTTCTATGGAGTTCTCTACCCAAAGCAGCCTTTGTGTGCTCTATGTTCACCCTTGTAAATTGCAGATCTGGGTTTATGTATAATGTAGATGCTGGCCCAACCTAATTCCGTCATGTGTTTTGCAGAGTCTATTGAATTCAGCTAATTTCATTTCCCTTGGTGATTTGTGCGTGCATTTCGACCACATGTCTCTTCGTGAGCTCCAGATTGAGATTATAATTCATAATATATGCATGTATGTGTGTATGTATGTATTTATATACACAGAGTAGATAGAGATAGTAGATATTGTAGATAGAGATAGTAGATAGAGATATTAGATAGAGATAGTAGATAGAGATAGTAGATAGAGATAGTGGATAGAGATAGTGGATAGAGATAGTAGATAGAGATAGTAGATAGAGATAGTAGATAGAGATAGTAGATAGAGATAGTAAATATAGATTGTAGATAGAGATTGTAGATAGAGATTGTAGATAGAGATTGTAGATAGAGATTGTAGATAGAGATAGTGGATAGAGATAGTGGATAGAGATAGTGGATAGAGATAGTGGATAGAGATAGTGGATAGAGATAGATAGATATAGAGATATAGAGATATAGAGATATAGAGATATAGAGATATAGAGATATAGAGATATAGAGATATAGAGATATAGAGATATAGAGATAGATATAGAGATATGGAGATATATAGAGAGATTTAGATAGATATAGAGATAGATATAGAGATTTAGATAGATATAGAGATAGATATAGAGATTTAGATAGATATAGAGATAGATATAGAGATATAGAGATAGATATAGAGATATAGAGATAGATATAGAGATATAGAGATAGATATAGAGATATAGAGATAGATATAGAGATATAGAGATAGATATAGAGATATAGAGATAGATATAAAGATATAGAGATAGATATAGAGATATAGAGATAGATATAGAGATATAGAGATAGATATAGAGATATAGAGATAGATATAGAGATTTAGATAGATATAGAGATATAGATATATAGAGATAGATATAGAGATTTAGATAGATATAGAGATATAGAGATAGATATAGAGATTTAGATAGATATAGAGATAGAGATATATAAATGTAGAGGTAGAGGTAGATATATATATATATACACATCACAGACTTGTGTTTTCTTTAGCCCAAATTCTAATTGTTGCCAACGGTAGCCATCTTTGAGTTAAGCCTGAAGGTACCAGTGATGGACTGCACCTGAGTTTTAGTCTCCCCTTGTCTCACACTATTTGTTCTTTGAGGCCTCATCGTCCTCCTCGCGACAAATTGCGTCTGTCTCAACACACCGTTTATACAACGTAGCGGCAACAACTCGACAGTTTTTTGATCAAAGCAATTAGCCATACCTGGCGGGGAAAAAAAAAAAAAACGACTCATGTATCTGATGTAATCATCCAGCTGTGTTTGCATTTCATTTTGCCACCATCTCTTCCTTCCGTTGACACCTTTTGTGATCCTCCGTGGTTAGTAAATCTCCCAGGGCGATGCCTTGAGCCGTCGTGTAAAGCTGCTTTTGGATTCTTCCCGATGAAAGCCGGTCTTTTTTTCCCCACGAGATGATGGCTTATTCAGGAAATTAAACACTTTGCAGCCCTCCAATAAGTTACTGTAGGTACAAAAATTGCTTTTTCAGAAATTTGTTCTCTCTTTTTAAGTTTCTCAGGTGTTACCGTTCTTGTTACAATTGGAAAAAATGTTTTATTTGTTCTAATTCGCCATCTATTAACAAAGTAACCTATAACTAGTGGTTTATTTTTTACTAAAATCTATTTTTCTGACAGTTTTAATAGAAACTATTAATTCCCAAGTGCTTAGAAGTACAGTTCTGATTTATTACAAAGTGTCACTCCGTTTTCTTACAAATTCTACTTAGGTTTAAATTTGTTTGGTAAAGTTTCCTACTTTTTCTACTGTCATATTCCGATTTGTCGCACGATAAAGTGTCTCTCTTATTTTGCATTAAGCCAAAATCGTTAACTTCAATCACATTCTCACTTTCTACTATGCAGAATCAAACTGTTAAGATCATTTTGATTTTTTTCCATTTGAGTCTTGATAACTGATTAATAATTGTTGACAAGATTTTAGATATCTTTACCAAATGTTTAAAAACTTGTGATAGTAGGACATGTACATTGGCAAAAGGAAAGAAATGATTGCAGAAATATGTCTTACTAAAGAGCAATCATGGCGTCCGTGCAGAAGATATTTTTATAATGATGCGGATGACCGTTTGATCACTGTTTGGTAAATATTATGGTCTAGTTGTCATGGTTCCTCTTCTAAGTACAAACTGAAATTAGACTCAGTCCTACGTTTCAGTCAACGACTTGAGGCAGTATCACTATTAACAGACTTTTTCAAAGATAATCAATACTAGAAAATATTGTCTCATGGCAGCGTGAATGGCTTTATCATTTACTCATTCCTGACATTTATTGTAACAATTTTGGCTCCATGAATGCTGGTTAATTATAAGAATGATTGACTGAGTGAATGATACAATTTGTTTTAATTTGCTATCTATTAACAAAGTAGCACATAACTAGTGGTTTAATATTACTAAAATGTTTTTAATAGTACCAAAATTATACGGATTACTTCTCCCGGCCGGGTTGGCTCTTTTAGCCCCGCCTCCACCCCGACTTTCAGTCAATATCGAGGGTTGTTTGACTTTGTATTCCCTTCAAAATATTCCCAAAAGGATGCACACAAATGTCCTCACAATAGGAAAACAGACAACCTCTCTCCAACGAGAAGTATTATATACTACTCTTGTATTAGCAATAGTCTTGCCGTTAGCACTGACTACCGAAAAAGAAAAAAACACAAAAAAATGCACTGCTCCGCCCAGTAGTCGTAGAGACATTACACAAGTTAGTTGCAGGGAGAGAGACAGTGGCCATGATGTTCTTATGAGCAGCATCTCGCGTCCTTTGTCAAAATTTGTCTCGTATCTCAAGATAAATATTTGCCGGAAATTTTACTCTTATCTCGAATTGCTCGTATGTCGGGCCACTCGTATGTCAAGGTACCACTTTATTACTAATGGAAAGTTTTATGTAAGGATAGTTAAAGTGTGAATAGCAGAAAGTGTGTATATTTGCCAATACTTCAAGTTTAAGAAACTAATGAAGCCATGTTGTTGTGGGGGAAAACTTATTAGCACAATTGACTATATTAGCAGATTTTTTTCTTGTACCTTTCTTAGTTCTTCTCATTCTCAGATCATAGTCCCAATAATAGAGAACAAAGTCATTAATGGGGCTTGGAGACCACACACAGTTTAAAAACGGGTGCAAAAATGACGCACTTTCATCCCTAGCATATTGAATATGAAGAACACCACAGGGACGCTTCTTTAAAGACGCTAATGTAGAGGAAGACAGATGGTCTGAAAGAGAAGTGAAGGAGGCCATCTGTGTCCACACGGTGGAAGCATCAGTCATCAGAAGAGGTGGTCTGTGACATTACCTATCAGTCATTTACGACGTACGCCCCGACATGTCGTCCCGGACACTTGAACACTTATTCACTCGTCGCCTCGTGACTCTAATGACTCCCCGTTTGACAGCCAGGTGGACAAACGACCCGTGACTGACCTCGGCGACCCTTAGGGGGTTCTCGACGTTAGAGAGGTTAAACGCCACGTGAGAACAATAAGGCGGGCGAGGAATAGGTGATGTGAAACCCCAATGGGGTCATTTCCAAGTGGGTCGTTGAAATCGTACTGTGGTACCTCGAGATGTGAGTTTAATTCGTTCCGGGACTGCGCTTGTATGTCGATTTTCTCGGAACTTAAATGAACGCTTCTATTGAAATGAACTGAAAACAAATTAATTAGTTCCAACCCTCTGAAATAACACCAAAAACAGGATATTGAATTGGAAAAACAGTTTTATTTGTTCTAATTTGCCATCTATTAACAAAGTAACACATAACTAGTGGTTTAATATTACTAAAATGTGTTTAATAGTACTAAAATTAGATGGATTTTGTAGAGGGTAGAGAGAGGAGAGACTTTTTGCATGGCAACACGCTCGTAGCATAACATATACTAATTTAAATGAACTTGTACGGTGCAGACACACTAAAAAAAATAAGTGTAATCGATTCTAACACAACAATTCTAATTTTGTTTGACATTTTGACACCTTTCTTCTCCCGGGTTGGCTCTTTTTGCCCCTTCTCCACCCTGACTTTCAGATGCAACCTATCGAGGGTTGTTTTGAGTTTGTATTCCCTTCAAAATAGTCTGAAAATGATGCTCACAAATGTCCTCCCAATAGGGTAACGCACCACCACTTACCAACTAAAAGTAGTATATAATCCTCTCGTATTAGCAAACAAGCTCCGCCATTCGCACTGACTAACAGAAGAAAAAAAACTGAAAAAATGCAACACAGAATGCTCATATGTCGGGTCACTTGTATGTCAAGGTACCACTGTAACATGGGAACCACTCAAATCTACGGATAGAGGCAGGTCAGCTGCCACGTTCGGCTTAGGCCGCCGCGGATCGACTATAAAGTTTACAGGAAAAAAAAACGGCATTCTCGTCGCATCCGTGCATTAAAATGGTCCAATTTAAAAGTACATCTTTATGTGACTCAGTGATCATGCATTGCATAAATTCCTATTGGCAGTCATAAGGTCATTTGTGAGAGGATTGCGAATAGAGGAAGAAGCCACCATGAATATCGATGAATGCAAGCAGCAGAAAATGACTCGTAACATAATCTTTTCATCACATTGCCATCCATGCCTTTTGTCTTGGTAATTGTGTGTTGGCAAGCAACAGGACTCAGCAACTATGCTGTTTTGAGCTAATCACAAGTATAATTGCTCTAAGTGCTTTTGTTGCCATTCTAGTCATTCAGCCAGTTTTTTAGGATCACGACAAAATAAAAATGGACGCTGGCAAAATGAAACACGGCTGTAATTAGGGCCATTTTTTTTTCTTCTGCCTTTTCGATGCTATGCCAAGATGGCATCCTGTGCTGAAGGTTTATTTGAAAGATTAAAAAAAAGGCCCCTAAGCCAAGATCAGTAGTTTTAGGCTTTTTTTGCGGTTTGGCATTTGTCATCAAGAGGTCCCTTGCAAAGATTGGCGTCCAGCGTCGAGCCTGAAGAAAAAAAAAGGGGGATTGATGATGGGATGGAGCTAAAAAACAAAAAACTGAATATACTGTTAAACATTGGAATAAATTAACCGCCTCTTCGCATTATCCAACTAATCAGCTTCGTCTCCCATTGGATCAAAATAGATTGTTATTTAATCGTTGATCCACTTCAATGGTTGTGATTTTTTATGCTTGGCTGTCCACCAGTTAAAAAATATTAAAGGATGGCAGGGGTTTTCAGTTGGATTTGAAAATATTGATTGGAAAATGCACCTTAGGAAGGTAGTAGTATTGTCACTTGTCTGTTGTTGAAGCATTCTCTGATATACGAGAAATTCAAGATACGAGTAAAATTGTAGGCAAATGGTTATCTTGAGATACGAGACAAGTTTTGATATACGAGCAGATGGCAGACATGAGATGCTACTCATAAAAACATCATGGCCACTCGCTCGTGTAATGTCTCTGCGAGCACTGGGCGAAGAATTGCATTTTTTCTGTGTTTTTTTCCAATCGTCAGTTAATATCTAAGAGAGATAGTTTAATATCTAATAGAGAGAGTTTAAAATCTAAGAGAGATAGTTTAATATCTAATAGAGAGTTTAAAATCTAAGAGATATAGTTTCATATCTAAGAGAAAGAGAGTTTAATATCTAAGAGAGAGAGAGTTTAATATCTAACTACTGTTTAAAATCTAAGTAGATTTGACCGGCGACCTAAAGTCCGGCGACCTAAAGTCCGGCGACCTAAAGTCCGGCGACCTAAAGTCCGGCAACCTAAAGTCCGGCGACCTAAAGTCCAGCGACCAAAAGACCGGCGACCAAACGTCCGGTCACGACATTTTTTTCCTGCCCAAAAGTTGTTATACGTCGTATACAATTTGAAATGATACAAAAAACATATAAATTATGAAAAAAATGGACAGGTATGCAAATAGGACACAACAGTGACCCCCAAGAAATGAATTCATCAGTTTTTGGTTGATTTTGGCATATGCAGTTGAAATCTTACAAGAAAATGAGCCCTGAGCATTTACAACACTGGCACCCGAGCCAAAAGGACATTTTTTCTTTCAGCAGCATGGCTAAATGTTGATCCCAGGTAAACAACAGTGTGGGAACAGGGCGGCCCACCTGTTTCTCCCTGCTGATCTTCGAGGCTGTCGTTTACAAATGGATAACAGGTGCCTTTGCTTGTATTTGCCTCTGTGGCTTGGCACGTTGCCACAGGCCAAGTAAATAGAGCAAAGCTGCATTATTTGATGAATTAAAGAGCGACAACTCAATAAAAAAAAAATTGGGACAAAGGCAAAGCTTTGTCGCCACCTGTGTGTAGGGGACATAAAATACATGGTTTTTCAGCGGACTTTTAGGAAGATTTTGTAAACTAAGATGGCATCTGCATATTTAACAGTATTGTTTCAGTTCAGGCGTTTTTGTTTTTTTTAATATCCGACAGTGGTGGTTTTTCGTTTTTTGGTTTTCAGTTTTTTCCATATATAAGGCGCACTGGGTTATAAGGCGCACTGTATTATAAGTTGCACTGTCTATTTTGGAGAAAATTTAAGACTTTTAAGTGCGCTTTATCGTCGTGAAAATACGGTAATTGCTATCGATTTCCAGGTATGAAGCACTCACTAATTTGCAGTCACCTCTAGAGCCAGCCATTGTTGATGTTTTGGATTTTTTTGTATAAAATCTTGCAGTGGGGGAGGAGCTATATGATGGAATTAGTTGTAAACTAAGATGGCATCTGCATATTTAACATTATTGTTTCAGTTCAGGCGTTTGTATTTTTTTAAATCCGACAGTGGTGGTTTTTCGTTTTTGGTTTTCTGTGTTTTTCCATATATAAGGCGCACTGGATTATAAGGCGCACTGTCTATTTTGGAGAAAATTTAAGACTTTTAAGTGTGCCTTATAGTCGTGAAAATACGGTACTAAAAGACAATGCCCACTGGTTAAGGAGTTGTTTCCTGTTCGACAAATGTTCTTTTTATGGGCGTCAGACTGCGTTTGGCAGATTTGAAGCAACAGGAAAATGCACACACTGTGGCTTTGATTAGGGTGCCGCTCCACGCTTATTTTCACTTTCCCGGCGCTCTCAACGCACCTCCCGAAAGCGCGCGTGGATGCTATGGGGATTTCCACACAAATATATTAATTAGCATGCAAATGAGTTGGGTGTCGTCGACTTAAAGCATTCGCTATAGTTCATTTCAGACGTAGCAAAGGCAATTAATGAGGCCTTGTTCACAAGAAAGAGAATTTCCTGCAGATCATTTTCAAAGAAAAAAAGACCGCCTCACGTCGTACCCCCTTCGGTGAAACTCGGTTCACGGAAAACGAGCGCTAGCCATCGCGTTAGTTCCACATACGCCCGATAATAGGATAATACACGCTTTTTTCATCAGATGCAAATGGCGCCATAGAATCGACGAAGCAAGACAAGAATATTTCCGACGCGTTTTGTAAAAGCTCCTCATTCATTTTGTTTTTTTGTGCAATCGTGGCAAACAGGCTACCTGCGGCTCTCAGCTGCAACGGATGCCGTGCAAAGTTGTACACAAGTTTTGACAAGAGCTGCGTGTAAATGAAATGAAAAGATACATTTTTATATACAGTGGTACTTCGAGATACGAGCTGAATTCGTTCCGGGATTGAGCTTGTATGTCGATATTTTCGTAACTCAATGTTTTGCATTGAAATGAACTAAAAACTAATTAATTTGTTGCAACCCTCTGAAAAAATACCAAAAAACAGGATATTGGATTGGGAAAAAATATTTTATTTCTTAAATTCGCCATTTATTAACAAAGTAACATATAACTAGTGGTTTAATAGTACTAAAATGTGTTTAATAGTTCTAAAATTAGACGGATTTGTTGGAAGGGAGAATTAATGGATGCACTTTTTTGCACGGCAATGTGCTCGTAACATAACATAAAGAAATTTAAATGATCTAGGAATACGATGCAGAATCTCTCATCCACTGTCTGCTCATATATCAAAATTTTTCTCATATCTCAAGATAAATATCCGCCCGAAATTTTCCTCTCATCTCGAATTGCTCGTATGTCAGGGCACTCGTATGTCGAGGTACCATTATATTTTGAAAAGCAGAAAATGCCACTTTATGTGTAGCCGAGCAAGCAGAAACATGCCGTTTTATCAATAATGACTACATGAATCAAATACATATCCACATGCTTTTCTTTTGTACCTCTTCAAACACCAAAAGGTTGTCGTCCTAAAGCTTGCTTGTGATTGGTCAAGAACATTGTATCAACAAGGTAGAAAATATTTACCATGCTGCTTCCTACAAAAATGGCGCATGATGTTTTTATCGACTCTAATCTCTAAAGAATACGTTTGTCTGACTTCTCAAAACATCTCCTGAAAGTTTCACTTGAATTTTTTTCCGGATTCCCGCATTGTTTAAAGCGCCCGTTCCGACTCTACGGATATATTTGTCAAATCTATTTGAACTTGCGCACAGGCCAGATCGTTATTGCAAGGCGTCGGAGCGCAACACGCGGAGTCAACAGAGCTGCTAGCTAGCGCCATGTCGATTCATGATGCCAAAGAATAATGTGATGTTTTCTCATCGCTACTTTTCAAAGATCTTGGAACATTTGACAGGAACTGTGGTCGCCAGAGAAGATAAATGTCTTTGTACTAGGCATGCATTTTAAGCTTTGTTTTGTCTGGCAACTTTGTGGAGAAGCCAAGCTCGGCTTGGCTTCTACCTTTTAAAGTTTAGCTCACTGCTAAATTCGGGTTACTAAAAGAGTATATGTCTTAGATTTTGGAAGAAATAGCGGGTTTGATTATAACTGGTCGGAAGACAGCTAGAGATCAAACCAACCGAGCGGATGCATAGAACAAACGTGCATATTTAAGCTTGAGTGCAAATCTCCAGGACAAATATTGTTTAGAATTGAAATAGACATTATAAAGTGGTACCTTGAGATAGGGGCTTAATTCGTTCCGGGACTGAGCTTGTATGTTGATTTTCTTGTAACTCAAACGGAAGTTTCCCATTGTAATGAACTAAAAACAAATTAGTTTGTTTTAAACCTCTGCAAAAATACTAAAAACAGGATATTGGATTGGAAAAAAAATGTTTTATTTGTTCTAATTTGCCATATATTAACAAAGTAACACATAACTAGTGGTTTAATATTACTAAAATGTGTTTAATAGTACTAAAATGTAAAGGCAACGCACTCATAACATAAACAAATTTAAATGAACTTGAATTACGATGCAGACACTCAAAAATAAGTTTAATCGAACCTAACACTAAACTTAATTCTAATTTTGTTTGACATTTTCATATCTTTTTACTCCCTGGTTGGCTCTTTTTTGCCCCGCCTCTACACTGACATTCAATTAATATCAAGGGTTGTTTGAGTTTGTATTCCCTTCAAAATATTCCCAAAATGATACTCACAAATGTCCTCACAATAGGATAACGCATGACCACTTGCCAACAAAAAGTAGTAAATACTCCTCTCATATTATCGAACAATCTTCGCCATTCGCATTGACTAACAGGGGGAAAAAAACACTGAAAAAATGCAATGCTCCGCCCAGTGGTCGCAAAAACATTACACGAGGGAGTTGCGGGGAGTTGCATCCGCTGTCTACTCATATATCAAATTTGTCTCGTATCTCAAGATAAATATTTGCCCTGAAATTTTACCCATATCTCGAATTGCTCATATGTCAGGCCACTCATATGTCGAGGTACTACTGTATATCCATCCAATAGTGGTAATCTAGCAAAGGACAAAGGTAGTAACAAACAGTAAACAAGTCAGAGGGTTTTATCAAGGTTGTAATTTTATCGATGGGTGTAATAAATGTTTGGCAGGGAGCGACTTGATGAAGTTGTTCTCTTTTAGGCAGTAAAAAATCCACAAGCCGCTTTCTTTCCAATGAGTCCTCACGGAGAATTTGTAAGTAGCCAAACGGAGCAATTACGTAGATTTACCGGATTACAAAGAAAAGCATATTCGGCCATTTTATGAGTGTGCTTTTATAGTCTGTTTAAAAAGATGCCCAATTAGGAGCTCGTTACTGAAAGGCAGAAAAACGGGATAATTATCCGTTAATTAATTGTTCACCCGGTGGAAATGATAATAGTTGAAGTTCAATTGGTGTTGATGGGAAATAGTTCATTCTACATTGGGTTCTTGTTGTTGGCGCTGTCCAAGGTTCTGAAGTTGGTGCTGTCCATGGTGTTCGAATGCAGTGTGGGAGATTTGTGCGAAATCCGTCTAATTTTAGTACTATTAATCACATTTTAGTATTATTAAACCACTAATTATGTGTTACTTTGTTAATAGATGGCGAATTAAAACAATTAAAATGTTTAAATGAAGAGTATAGATTTATATTAAATTTCCTGTTTTTCCTCCTTTTAAATCCATAATTGTAATTTTTTAATCATTTTTTCTGTATATTTAGTACAAAAATCCTTTTGTAAAATCTAAAAATATATAAAAAAGCTCAAATAAACATTGTTTTAGGTCTTTAAAAACTGAATATTCATAGCTTTTAATCCATTTATTAAAAAAAATATCTAAATATTATATCTAAAATGGTCCCATGTATATTACATTTCCTGATTTTCCCCCTTTTAAATCCATAATTGTCCTTTTTAAATCATTTTTCTTCTGTTTAGTTCAATAATCAATTTGTAAAATCCAAAAATATATTTAAAAAAAACTCAAACAAACACTGTTTTCGGTCCATAAAAAACTGAATACTCAGGGCTTTTAATCCAGTTCTTTTAATCCATTCATAAAACAATAAAATCTAAATATAATATCTAAAATGGTCCAGCCCACATAAAATCAAGTTGACGTTAAAGCGCCCTGCGAACCAACCCGAGTCCGACAGACACCCTTGGATTATCTGCTGTGAACATATCACTTTGGACTCCATTGATGGTGCGCACTTCTCTCGGTTCCTCCCTCCACTCTCTCTCTCTTTCTCTCCCTCTCTCTCACACACTCGCTCTTTTTTACTCTCATGCATTCACCACCTTCCACCATGATCTACTTCCCATCCGGCTCCCCCCATGCCGCTCCTCCGAGCACTCCCGCTTGAACACGGAACTGCATAGAGAAAAAAAAAAACCTGTCATTTTCAAGTATCTCCCTTTCCCTTTTCCCATTGCGCGATACTAAAAAAAAAACCTCATCCGGCAACCACACAGGTGAAGAAGGATCTTTTACGACGCTGCGGTACAGATGATTGAACACTGGGAGCATCCACTCAGTACAATCAGCCACCGGCGGGTCTTTTTGGTTGGAAAATTAAGATTCAAAGCACTTTTTGGAAAAGCGGACAAGTCTAAGTCCTGGAAATAAATTCAAGGAACAGCGTGGAAGGATGTAATATTTTCTTTGGCGCACCGGTAATCGCACCAGCGCAGGAGCAGATCAACCTTTTTTTTTTTTTTTTCCATCTTTCCTCCCACTCCAGTCGGACATTTTTGCTCCTCAAGAGGAAATAACGCATGGAGAAATGAGCTTATTTGGATTGTGAGCCAATTGTATTTTAATTTAAACACCCTACTCCTCTTTAAGTGTACCCCTTTGGTGCTCACGTTGTACCTTTTGGGTGCCCCCCCCCCCTTCATGGCATCGTTGACCCGCTTGGACACGCGTAAAGACGGCAGTCGCTGGCCAAGGATGTCGTCAACTTTCTGGGCTTTTGTGCTTCTCACCGCGCTTTTGGTTCTCTATTGCGGTAAGTGCTGGTGCGCGCCGGTTGGTCCCACATGGATGGGTATATTGGGGGGGGGGGTTGGTTCTTGAATAATACTGAGGAATGTAAGGAAAGGGGTTTCTTTTTTCATGCAGATTTGACAATTTGCACATCATTAGACACACTGTGAAAACATGCCTATTGCTGTCAATGGATGTTTTGTGGTACTTGCTGACTACCACAGCACATACTGTGGGAATTTTCTACATCAAGGGTGGCAGACTAGGGTTGGTTCGTGGGCTGCTTTAACGTCAACTTGATTACATGTGGGCTGGACCGTTTTAGATATAATATTTCGATTTTTTTTTTTATAAATGGATTAAAAGAACTGGGTTAAAAGACCTGAATATTCCTGTTTTTTTATAGATCTAAAAGAATGTTTATTTGAGCTTTTGTTATGTATTTTTAGATTTTACAAAATGATTTTTGAACTAAAAACACAGAAAAATTTATTGAAAAAGGATAGTTGTTGTTATAAAGGGGGAAAATAAAGAAAATTAATATACATGTATACTCTGCATCGTAATCCAAGTTCATTTAAATTTGTTTATGTTACGAGCGCGTTGCCATGCAAAAGTCCCACCCGCTCTCTCCCCTTGCAAAATATGTCTTATTTCACTACTACTAAACACATTTTAATAATATTAAACCAGTACTTATGTGTTACTTTGTTAATAGATGGCGAATTAAAACAAAACAAAACATTTTTTCCAATCCAATATCCTATTTTGACTGTTTTTTCAGTTAATTAGAACAAATCAATTACTTTTTAGTTCATTTCAATGCAAAACATTCCGTTGACTTACAAGAAAATCCCAATATTACGCCCATAACTTAACTTTTACAAGAAAATCTCTATTAAACCAAAAACTTATCTTTCTCGGGCCTGACAACACATATTCCAGGTCAAATCTTGGCCCGGGCCCCTCAAGTTTGCCACCCGTCCTCTCCAACTACACTGCCCGTCAGTGAATGAGTTCAAATCAGCGAATATGTCAACCTCTACAATTTAGCTACGTAAACTGATTGTCGACTCGTTTATTAGTAACTATCTTGAGCCCACACGTTCTTTTATACACTCCCTTTCTCACACAAAGACACACAAAGACACATAGATACACATCCTGAGGTCTATCCTCCTGTCACAGACCCACTGAGGTCAGACAGTCATGTGTCAATCATCCTCTTATCATGGCTAAACAGGGGACCCATCAAAGTCCTGATGAACAGCAAGTCCATTCGACCTTATTAGGCAAATGTATTCACTCACACGCACACTCTGGGCCGCACAGGGACTGTTTGTATTTGTTGTGAAGCCCTCTTCTTTGCCACGTGTCACATGTAAAGAGAAATCCAGCTGGCAGTCGCCACCAGAGGGGGGAAAAAAAAATCATTTAGCATTAGCAACTCAGTCAATGATTCCGATAATCATCATGTCTGTATTAAGTCATGTCATTTATTATACACTATTTTACATACTGTATTTTCACGACTATAAGGCGCAATTAAAAGTCTTACATTTTCTCCAAAATAGACAGTGCGTCTTATAATCCAGTGAGCCTTATATATGGGAAAAATGTCATTCATTGAGGGTGCGCCTTATAGTCGTGAAAATACGGTAACTGTAGGATACTTTCATGTGGAAAAGATTTGGATTGGTTATAGTATTTTCATGACAGATGACCACCAGAGGCTTTGTCAATGTGAGGGAATGATTTAAAGAGACGGACAATGTTTTTTGTGATGTCGATCTCGATACTAGTCTAATAAATTGGGGTCTGGAAAAATGGATTTTTTTGATGTGTGAAGATAGAGGGAAGGAATTTGTACTGCCAAACATGGAGGAAGACGTTTTTTTAACACCAAATGCACAACTGAATACAGTACAGTGGTGCCTTGAGATACGAGCTTAATTTGTACCAGAACTGAGCTTCTATGTCGATTTTCTCGTGACTTAAAAGAATATTTCCCATTGAAATGAACTAAAAACAAATTAATTTGTTCCAACCCTCTGAAAAAACACCAAAAACAGGATATTGGATTGGAAAAAATGTTTGAGTTGTTCTAATTTGCCATCTTTTAACAAAGTAACACATAACTAGTAGTTTAATATTACTAAAATGTGTTTAATAGTACTAAAACACAGAAAGACAGTGTCCATGATGTTTTTATGAGCAGCATCTCCCTTCTGCTGTCTGTCGTCTATCAAAATGTATCTCATATCTCAAGATTTTACTCGTATCTCAAATCACTCGTATGTCGGGGCACTCGTATGTCGAGGTTTTACTGTATATATATAAAACAATGAGGTAAATCAGCAGTATTCAGTACAGTTGTCTCTATTACATGAATTTTTTGGCTTCTCTTAACTATGATAAACGTCCAATCCATTTGTTTGTTTGCTGCCAATCAGATTTCAATTCAAAACAAGCATTTTTGTGAAAACTCCATTTATTTTTCTTTCTTTATCGCTGTCAAGGATTTGGATATTCGACAATTGTGGGTCATGCACAGTTCAGGTTCATGGCCGTCCGTTTAATTGGAGTTTGACTCGACTCGGCTTTTTTTGAAATGCAATGTCTTGTCAAAACCAAGATGTTCCTTTTGTTCCCTTGACACTGTGACAGGAATAGCTTAAAGCTATAGCTCTACTTTTTTTTTTAGTCCTGGCAAAGGTACCTAACATACGTATTAGTTTATATTCATTCAAAAGGAGAAGGAATATTCCTTTTATTCCAGATCTTCTGAAATCTGGAAGCCCCTTCACGGCTTTTCTAGAGATTTTTATAAGATGGAGGTCCCTTTTTAATCATGCCTACCGACTTTGGCAGAATCGATGGGAAGGCTAGGTTTATAAAAAGTGTGAGGTTTCATTTCCAAGCGGGAGCTTTTCTTCTAGGGCGCCGCCTTTGGTCTTGTCGATTGATCTTTTGCTTTGGGACAATCAATTGAGGCTGTTTGTTTCAGTCAGCTAGTCTCCGTATCCCTCGGCGGACTTAGACGACCTCGTACCTAGCCGTATTCGCCTCGTTTTTTTAGCTGTTTTCTAACCTGCAACCATAAAACCTTTGGTTGGCTTTTTAGGGGGAAAGCAACCTTTAAATAAAACTGATTTTTCCGATTATTTTGTTGTAGTACCCTGAGAGTTTCCTTGTTTTATCTTCCTGGTCCAGCTTGTTGTTACTTTGGCTTCTAATCAATTGAGCTTTTGAAGATTCTTACTTTTTAGCCTCATCTTTCTTCTCGTCCCTTTGTATTTCCTTTGCCCTTGTGCAATTTTTTCCTCCTCTGTGTTGGCTTCGTATAAACACTGAAGGTCTGAGCTGACGACTGCATGCTATTGACTGAGGTCTTTGCTCTCTCAGCATTTGCCCCTTTGCCCTATCACCACTTTCTGCTTTTTAGCTTTCCCAATATACCGCACTCATAAGTGGCGTATCCGTCTTTTTTTTCGTGGGGAATTGTGGAGACTTTACCGATTAGGCCACTTGAGTTAATCACTTCTACTGTGAAGGAAAGAATGACATTAATTAGATGTACTATGGAACATTTACCGTATTTTCACGACTATAAGGCGCACCGCATTATAAGGCGCACCTTCAATGAATGACATTTTTTCCATATATAAGGCGTGCTGTATTATAAGGCGCACTGTCTATTTTGGAGAAAATTGAAGACTTTTAAGTGCGCGTTATAGTCGTGAAAATACGGTACTAGTTGTGTTACTTTGTTAATAGATGACGAATTTGAACAAATATACATGTTTTTCTAATCCAATATTCTTTTTTTAGTGTTTTTTCAACGGGTTGGAACAAATTAATTTGATTTTCGTTCATTTCAATGGGAAACGTTCGTTCGAGTTACGAGAAAAATCGACATACGAGCTCAGTCCCACAACGCATTAAGCTCTTATCTCGAGGTACCACTGTATAGTTCTTTTGCATCAAGTCCGGCCAAAAAAATAATTCGATGGGTGGACTTAGAACATTGATTTGTAACTAAACAATCCATCAATTCGCAAACTAATGAGGAAAAACACAAAGTCATACAAAGGATTTTGTGATTGACTGATGACAAGTCAAAACTAAAGTTTGTCTTGAGTCAACAAACTTTCAATGATGAATGATTGCCAACAATTTGGCCACCAACCAAAATCCAATAAGCACATCAAGAAAAATATTAAATAGTTTAATATTACTAAAATGTGTTTAATATCTCAATAACATAGGTCGGGGAACTCATATGTCAAGGTACCACTGTGTATATATATGTATATTTCCATTGATGTAGATAGTTGTTCTTGTGCAGTCTTTTCTTTTATTTTATTTCTTGGCATCGGGGGCAGTGTTGAGGTTTATGTTGCGATGCCAAAGTGGCGGATTTCGGGAGCTCTTGGATTAAGGCTCACACTCGCATGGTGCCTGTCACCTAGAATCAACATTCAACTTTACACGTCCCCACTCTGGCCCTCCAGAGAGGATAAAGAAGAAGAAAAAGGGATGCGGCAGCGTGCTATCCTTTGATTAGGAGAAGAATGTCTCGGGCCGTCTGGGAAAATGAGGGCATTTAAAAGGGGATGAGCTACAGGAATGGAGGGCTAGTGAAGAATAAGAAAGGAGAACCCCTGCTGTGGGGTAAGAGGACGTCACGGGGGTAGAGAGTAGAGAGCAGTGTTAGAAAGAAGAGAATCGGTGTGAGTGAGATGAGGGCGAAATACTGGCAAGATAAATGGCAGCTGCTCAACAATTTAACTGCTTGAGCTGTAAGAGGCAGTTTTAAAGTCTAATCACACAAGAATGCTTCGATAGCCGCTGATTACATTCTTTTTAAAAAAAATTAAAAGACAATCTGACTCTAGCGCCCTCTATTGGCTGCCCCTTTTTTATGTTTTTTTATTTTTTTACGTATTATTCTTCTTTATTCATGAGGCTGTCTTGTGCTCAGGATCCACAAACTAATCGCTATGCTAATCTTAGCTGTCGGGTTAGTCGCACTTTTACATGCTAGCGGTTCTCATGGGGTGCCATGCGAAAACCGGAGGCAATTGTTGATGCATCGGAGTCCTTTAAATGCCGTCTTGTGAGTCTGCATGAGATGATATAGAAAGGCACGCTAAGGGGTAAACGTCACACCTGTTTTACCGCACACTAAAATTTTAAACTTAACTTTTTGCAGCTTTGGGACATTTTTTATTGAGTTTGCCTAGTTTTATACTTTTTGTCAACTGGGGAATATTATTAGCAAGGTGCCTATTTACAAAGAGAGAAGTGAATCAATGTGTGTATATAGATAAATTAAATTGAAGCATATGGACAGTTTTAGTAGTCAATTGATCATTTGGATTGTGAATTTAAGGTTAATCTTTGTGGATAAAAAATACTGAATGAGAGTCAAAAGTATATTTTTCTTCACTGTAAATATGTTTGAAATCCAATTGGAAGTGGGCAACAAATATTTTTATTTTATTAACTTTTTGCCCCGCCTCCACACTGACTTTTAGTCAATATCGAGGGTTGTTTGAGTTTGTATTCCCTTCAAAATACTCCCAAAATGATGTACTACACAAATGTCCTCACAATACGATAACGCATAACCACTTGCCAACGCGAAGTAATATATACTCTGTTCATATTAGCGAACAAGCTCCGCCATTTGCACTAACTAACGGAAAATAAAACACTGAAAAATGCAACAATGCTCCGCCCAGTGCTCACAGCGAAATTACACGAGAGACTTGAGACCAAAAAGACAGTGTCCATGATGTTCTTATGAGCAGCATCTCACATCCACTATCTGCTTGTATATCAAAATATGTCTCGTATCTCAAGATAAATATCTCCCCCAAAATTTTACTCGTATCTCAAATTGCTCGTATATCGGCCACTCTTATGTCAAGGTACCACTGTCTATCCATTTGATTTAATTGAAAAATATCCCTCCCTAATGTTGCCTTGTGCTTCCATCTCTTTTGTGTGTAAAAATTTGGACTATATTGTCAAAATATGCCTTCATATTTTCTGTGCGTATTCTGCAGTTATCTTGCTTATTTGTGTTTGTATGTTCGGTAAAGTCTAGTCTAGACTGGTCCTAATAATTGACTCATGTTACCATTGCCTCAGTAAAGCTTAAATATATTTGCCTCAGACAAAACACAGCTGATTCACCCAAAAAAAAAGAAGAACAGGACTAGGCTGACCTCACTTGTAGGTGAATATGTGCACATATTTGAATATGTTATCCTATTTCTAGCATAGCCCGGAGCTTTCTTCTATGCTGGGAGGGTGGTGGTGATGGTGGTGGTGGTGGTGGAAAGAGGTGATGCTGTCAGGGAGTAGTAGTAGCATAGCGGCCCCCCTCGATGGCCTGGGGAGGTAAATTCATAAAAGCAAGTCAACTTGTTAAGTCTTCTTGCAAGAAAGGAAAACGCCACATTACGACCCCGGGAAATTGGGCCAAAGCACGAATACATATTTGAAGAGCTTTTTAAGACGACGCTGTTGCAAAATTTAAAGCCAGCGATAAGCATTTGTAGGAGCCGCCAGCGGTGGGAGGGGCTTATACGCCTTTTATCGCTTAACGAGCGCCGTACATACGAAAAAGGCTCAACTTTTGGAAGTCAAATAAGACATTTTTTGGAAAGATGACGTATGGAATTTTAAGTAGGGGTGGGATCGTTGGATTATGCGAGGGTCCTAAGTAGGAGGCCCGGGTTGATGGTACTGTGGGGCGCCAGGTTTCAGGCGGTAACGCGGCGGGTTATTCGTCATCCCATCAGCTTTAAAATATGTCGAGGTCAGCACACTTTGAGGCAATTACTTCGCGCCAGGGCTCACTCACTTATGGCTGACGCCAACAGCTCGCGTTTTTTTGCCGCTAAAAAGTACTTTCATCCTTATAATTATGAAGTGCAGTTTAAGTTTGACAGGGGAGATACTAATTGGCTTGTCTTGTTTGGTGGTGTTATTTTTTTAGGACATTTTTATTGGCAATGCAGAGGTTAAGTGGTATTATTTCAGGAGTTGACAGTTAGTCACTGCTTGTAGTTGGCAAGTGGTTGTGTGTTATTTTATTGTGAGGACATTTGTGTGCATTATTTTGGGAATATTTGGAAGGGAATACAAAGTTAAACAACCCTTGATATTGACTTAAAGTCAGTGTGGAGGCGGGGCTAAAAGAGCCAACGCGGGAGATTAAAAGTATTAAAATGTCAAACTAAATTAAAATTAAGTTTAGTGTTAGGTCAGATTAAATTTATTTTTGAGTGTGTCTGCATCATAATCTAAGTTCATTTAAATGTGTTTGTTATTTTACGAGTGTGTTGTGGTGCAAAAAGCCCCCTCTTCAAAATCTGAATAATTTTAGTACTATTCAACACATTTTAGTAGTATTAAACCACTAGTTATGTATTACTTTGTTAATAGATGGCAAATTAGAACAAATCAAACATTTCTTCCAATCCAATATCCTGTTTTTTGGTGTTTTTTCAGAGGGTTGGAACAAATTAATTAGTTTTTAGTTCATTTCAATTGGAAACATTTGATTGAGTTAAGAAAAAATCGACATACGAGCTCAGTCCCGGAACGAATGAAGCTTGTATCTCGAGGTACCACTGTATATCAAAACGGTGTCATACGTGAGGAGCATCTGACAATGGATGCTAACGTTTATTAGGCTGACTTTTGGTTTCTCGGTTCCCATGGTTACCAGCTTGGTTTCCCCAGCCTCATCTACAACACAGGAGCTGTTGTTTCACAGCAGGGTCCCTCACATCAGTCGACTTACTTATTTAGTTTAGTTTCAAAATATGCTTCCCTCCTCCTTTGTCATACTGAAAAAGCTTCCACATTTCGTACACGTTGTGGCTCGTAAGACCCCTCGGCTGCACCATCTAATGGCATGTTAATATGTGTTGACATTTACTTTATGACCCGAATGGCTTAAGTAGTTTTTAGTTTTTCTTTTCCTCTGACTTCATGGCTAATTGCACCGTAAATGTTGACGGTCCCATTAGGAATTAATGTGCTGTTGATTTGACTCGCTAAACAATATTGGCTAGTACTGATGGTTAAGTCTAGATTTTGTTTACGCAAAATTACATCTAGCCTGCTTAGCTTTTTATTATTACCGTATTTTTATGACTATAAGGCGCACCCTCAATGAATGACATTTTTTCCATATATAAGGTGCACTGTATTATAAGGCGCACTGTATTATAAGGCGCACTGTCTATTTCGGAGAAAATGTAAGACTTTTAAGTGCGCCTTATAGTCGTGAAAATACGGTAATTGCTATTGACTTCCAGGTATGAAGCACTCACTACTTTACAGTCACCTCTAGAGCCAGCCATTGTTGATGTTTTGGATTTTTTGGTATAAAATCTTGCAGTGGGGGAGGAGCTATATGATGGAAGATGTTGTAAACTAAGATGGCATCTGCATATTTAACAGTATTGTTTCAGTTCAGGCGTTTGTGTTTTTTAATATCCGACAGTGGTGGTTTTTCGTTTTCTGTTTTTTTTCCATATATAAGGCGCACTGTCTATTTTGGAGAAAATTTAAGACTTTTAAGTGCGCCTTATAGTCCTGAAAATACAGTCTATAAGATAAAGGTAAATTTCCTTCACAAACTCAACCTTTTTAAATTGGACTCTCTTACTTCTCGTTTAAACTATTAATACAGGCAATTAAAAATTCACAGGGTTGTCCGTTTTTTTTTGCAATTCATATCTTAGCCTCGAACCCTTCCGTCAGGCTCGCTTCTGACCCCTTTGACCCCATATGGCTAATAGCAGTTAGCATAAATCCCAAAAGCTTTGGAGTGATTGTTTTACTTTTTTTGCTTTGAAACTAGTTCTTAAAGATGAGCTAGGGTTGTACTTAATTGGGCCAGAATTTAGTCTAGCGCGGCTTCCCCTCTCAAGAGAATTCTCGGATGCACACTTGTGCATGTTTTGCCTTGGGCCAATAAGCTCATCCATGGAGAGATACTGAAGCTAACCCTCCCTTCCTCCATCTTCTCCCCACCTCCTTTCCTTTATTACTACAAAAAAAGCAATTGCTTGGAAGAAAATGCCAGAATGGTGCTTTGAATTCCTGGAGGGGCCCATCACGGAGACACGGCCCACGGAACTGAGACAGCTAACATCTGGAGCAAAGACACGGTGGTGGGTGAGGATAGGAGGGGGTGTCGGAGCTGGGGAAGGAAGGGATGAGCGACAGAGGAGCCTGCGAAATGGCGAACGCCAGACAGACGGTGCCAGAGGTCGACAAGGGAGTCGTAGGAAAAGACGCCGATGGAGGGAATGGGATTGAGACTGTTTGACAAAAGAGAGACAGCAGACCAAGACAACTACAACGATATGGAGACGCTCTAACAATTGACAGCCGGACGGGAAATATTCAACTATCACGACCAAGCAGTCGGCAGACGGAACAACCCGGAGGCTCTCTCAAGTGAACGCAAATATTACATTAGAAGAGACAGAAGACATTTGTCACAATGGGAATGTTGAGGAGTAGTTGAGATGGGCCCTTAAAAGTACCTAAAGGGGTTTCTACATGAAGACAATGTTGTCAGAGTGCGCAAAATCTTGCTGAAGTTGATTCATGTGTGTCAAAGTAGGGGCCCGGGGGCCAAATCTGGCCCGCTGTGTCATTTTGTGTGGCCCGGGAAAGTCAAACATGAGTGCTGACTTTCTGTTTTAGGATCAAATTCAAATGAAGAGTATAGATATATGTTAAATTTCCTAATTTTCCCCCTTTTAAATCAATCATTGTCATTTTTTTAAATCTTTTTCTATGTTTTTAGTTAAAAAATCAATTTCTAAATTCTAAAAATATATATAAAAATAGCTCAAATAAAAATTGTTTTAGATCTTTAAAAAAACTGAATATTCAGGGCTTTTAATCCATTTATAAAAAAATATTATATCTAAAATGGTCCCATATATATTAAATGTCCTGATTTTCCCCCTTTTTAAATCAATCATTGTCATTTTTAATCATTCTTTTCTGTGTTTTTAGTTCAAAAATCATTTTGTAAAACCAAAAAATATATATAAAAAACCTCAAATAAACATTGTTTTAGATCTACAAAAAAAACATTATATTCAGTTCTTTTAATCCAGTTCTTTTAATCCATTTATTAAAAAAAAAATCGAAATATATCTAAAATGGTCCTCCCCACATGAAATCAAGTTGACGTTAAAGCGACCCACGAACCAACCCGAGTCTGACACCCTTACTCTTCAATCTGTAAGCCCTCTGGAGATCCCAAACTTAAGTTATCAGGGTTCTCCACGGTGGTCCTCACCCCCCCTATCCACAGACTCCCACCCAGCTCGGCATCCCGCTGACAACCAGAATTCAATGTTAATGTGTCTGCCAGGCAAATCTACAGGACATTTATGGCCTCAGTGACAGCTGTACTCGCCGTGCACCCCAATGCCATCAAGTGCGCAGC
The DNA here is from genome assembly GCF_051989575.1 of Stigmatopora nigra. NCBI lineage: Eukaryota > Metazoa > Chordata > Actinopteri > Syngnathiformes > Syngnathidae > Stigmatopora > Stigmatopora nigra. The sequence continues at coordinate 3,470,872 of NC_135530.1, forward strand.
CTGTGAAGCTTGTTTAAAGGATTGTGGGCGACTATACCGCTTGTCAGTCGGTCAGTCCGACGCTTTGACTGCCTGCCACAAGCCACTTTATCCTCGTCTACTCAATTCTCCCCCACTCGTCATCAGTCCTATTGTATCGTCTCTGAATGAAGTGTTGATGAGATCGGACGAGGGTTCATTTTCATGGCACCCGTATCACCTGAGTGGCTCGTCGGGTTCCATTTTTTTTAGCTACAAAAGCCCTTTTTTCCGTAAAGTGTCTGTGATAACAAAGAATATCTCGCCACATTATAAAGGAACTCTAAATGTGTTTCCCTGAGACTGCATACGGATGATGATTCAGATTCTTATAACTCATTTTACTGCTTTTGGTAGACTATTATGTACGTGGATTGTTTAATAGATTTTGGAGGGATTAAAATCCTTATCTGGAAAAACTCTAGACTTTTTAGTGAACCCTATGTGAGTACAGTGGTACCTTGACATACGAATGGCTTGACATATGAGCAATTCGAGATACGAGTATTTTCGGGCTAATATTTATCTTGAGATACGAGTCAAATTTTGAGATACGAGCAAAGAGCGGAGGCAAAATGCTGCTCATAAGAACATCATAGACACTGTCTTTCTGGTCTCAACTCCCTCGTGTAATGTCTCTGGTCACAAATCCCTCTTTGTAATGTCTCTGTGAGCACTGGGCGGAGCCATGCATGTTTTTTTCCTGTTAGTCAGTGCGAATGGCGTATATACTACTTCTCGTTGGCAAGTGGTGCGATATCCTATAGTGAGGACATTTGTGTGCATCATTTTGGAAATATTTTGAAGGGAATACCAAAGCAAACATCTAGGTTGCATCTGAAAGTCAAGGTGGAGGCAGGGCAAACAGAGGTATCAAAATTTAAGACAAAATTTGAATTACGTTTAGTATAAGGTTCGGTTAAACTTATTTTTGAGTGTCTGCATCGTAATTTTGGGAATATTTTGATGGGAATACAAACTCAAACAACCCTCGATATGGACTGAATAATTGGATTATTATCAAATAAGCAAGATAAATATGTAATATGAAACAGAAGGAAGAAAGTTGATGTGCCAATTAAATATATTGAATGCTAAAGCTCAAGTGTAATATTTGGCACTAAAGACTTACAACATAAAACAACATTAAATGTCTCCCTAACGCATTTTTAAGCATACAAGATCCTTATTTAAAGTACTGTATATCAGAGTCCAGAGAATGCCTAGCTTACAGTAAGTACGCAACTTCCCCCTGGAGCTCCAATGTCCTTTTTTTTTTGGTCCCAGCTTTCCTCTTTACGGCGTCTTTTCAATAAAGAGGCTTCAGGGGAGTTCAGGAAGAGCAGAAAATAGAGGGAGCATTCAATTCTGCCTGAATCATCACCGAGTTTGTGTGCTCCCCCCCCCTCCCCCGATGAAAGGAGGAGGGGGTAAAAAGCCGATCCATGGCTTATTTAAAGGCTGCGCAACTCAAATTGCGCCTAAATTTTACATGCCCGCCAGGGAGCTGAACCGCACTTTGCATAGCCAACGCGTTACTAAGAGTTGTTGAGTGACTTGTTGACCTGCGAGAGCCGCCAGACTTCCGCGAAAGAAGCAATCTGTCGCCTGCCCTCACGCAAAGGTCGAGGTTTTCCACTGAGGCAAAAACAAGTGTAAATTTGCATTTTACATTTATCGGGGAAAGATGGAAGTTTCTCAATCCGAGGAGGGTGTTGAGGAGGGGGGTCAGACTGGGGTTGGTTCGAGGGCCGCATTAACGTCAACTTGATTTCTTCATGTGGGCTGGGCTATTTTAGATATAATACTTAGATTTTTTTTTTTGTGAATGGATTAAAAGAACTAGATTAAAAGCTCTGAATATTCTGTTTTTTATAGATCTAAAACAATGTTTATTTGAGCTTTTTTTATATATATATTTTTTGATTTTACAAAATGATTTTTGAACTAAAAACACAGAAAAGAATGATTAAAAATGACAATGATTGATTTAATAGGGGGAAAATCAGGAAATTTAATATACATGGGACCACTTTAGATATAATCAGATATTTTTTTTATAAATAGATTAAAATCCCTGAATATTCAGTTTTTTTAGAGATCTAAAACAATTTTTATTTGGGCTTTTTTATAGATATTTTTAGATTTTACTAATTGATTTTTGAACTAAAAACACAGAAAAAAAGATTAAAAATGACATTAATATATTTAAAAGGGGGGAAATCAGGAAATTTAATACACATCTATACTCTTCATTTTAATTTGACCCAAAAACATAAATTCTTCAGTCATGATTGACTTTCCCGGGCCACACAAAATGATGCAACGGGCCAGATTTGGCCCGCGGGCCGCCACTTTGACACCTGTAGCCTAGAGAAAGTTAAGTCAGCGCCCAACTGACATGATAAACATACTGTAAAAAATATTGATATATTAATAGTGGCCATTTAATTAAAGTCTTCAGGTATAGAGCAAGATATCATCATCTTAATGCACATTTTTACCATACATTTAAACTAGGGCAATAAATCGAATTGAATTCTCCATTAACAGAAGCAAAACCACTTTAGAGTAGAAGTGCCTTCATAGCAAAAAGATAGAAGGGAATGTATATAAAAAATATGCATCTGTTTGCATGAGTTTGTGATCTAATCAATTTTATGACCCTTGGTTAAGTACAAGCGGATCGAATGTATTCAAAATGTCTCCCATGCGATTGTTGGAAATCCAATATATACTACATCGGCGTAAGAAAAACTGAATAGTTTAGACTGGATTCTTAACGTAATGTGTCAGTAAAGGCAGTAAAAATTATTTGGATCATACTCAGGAAAAGTAAAGGCCAATTGATAGAACTTCTCGTCGTATAAAACGATTACAACTGTGATTAAAGTTGTACGGCGCCGACCCGACAGGAAATGGCGCCTCGATTCATTCCCTCGCCAGAAGCTTTAAGAATGTCTACTTCCCAGTGGCCTCTGCGGGCGTTGACTAATTAGGTAATTACACCGGTGTGAGTGTGTGGGATTGATCCACCCACCAACTATCCCTCAAGTCATGTTTATTTATTCTGTCGGCATTTTACATTCGTTGAGATGTTTATGACAGTTATCGTCAGTAACGATAGCCTTGCACTTTAATTAGGGTGGCTAATTAAGAATAAAGCATCTATTGATTCACTGTAGGGTGCCGAGTAGCATTTTTTTGGTGGAATTTGAATTCTTTAGTGCACAATGTATGGCACATTGTCATCTTTTTAGCTTGTAGTGGTACCTCGACATACGAGTGGTTTGACATACAAGCAATTCGGGGGGGAAGGAGTGTGAACAGAGGCCAGAGAGTAGTAAATATTGTGTAAAAAAAAAAAAATAGGAGGCAGGTAGTCAGGAGGGCTGACAGAAAATCACCAAAATGATGATGTTTCAGTGTGCAGAGTCCGAGGAATAATGTTTACATGTTATAAGTTGCTATTTAGCTCATTGGACTGTGATGTGGGAAACAAACCAACCATTGGCAAGCCAAGAATAGTCAATGCATGTTAGTGAGTGTAAGTCATTCTTGGACATATGGATAGTATAGAGCAAGTTATGGCAGCGGGAGTCAGCTGCTAGTATGAAGAATCAGGTCGGGGTATCATATATGTTCAGTGAACACACATAGGAAAGCCCCGTGGGTAAACCCGATGCTAGTCGACTATGCGCCACCTGCACTGATTAAAGTAACTTAAATGTCCGGGAAAAGATTGTAATGCCACAATGAAAGCTAGTGGACCATCATCAGCTGTTGTGGGAATTAGGACCACCCTCTACACCTTAGCAAGAGAATTACTGCTCCACATTTTGCATTAAAACAAGAGCAAAGTGGAGTAATTGTGCTAGAAAGATGTCCATTTTCACCGTATTCCGCTTTTGTACCCTGTTTGAGTCATCTTAATAGTTAGATTTGATTGGCGCTAGACCAGAAATGGGCAAACTACGGCACGCGGGCCACATCCGGCCCTCTAGGCCTTTTAATCAGGACTGCCGATGTTGTCCAAATAATGTTTTTATTATTTGGTAGTAGCTCTGTCCACTCTTATTTGTTTTTTTTTTATGTTTTATAGCCCATCTTTTTTAAAATACATTTTAATACATTCCTTAATACATTCCTTTTTAATTGACTTTGTACTTCATACTTTAATGATGAGTGATAAGTATGTTAATATTTTAGTCCTTTTTTTCTTGTTTATGTTTCATATGTACTGTTAACGGATGCACTTTTTTATATGTATCGTATCTTGTGCTGACCCGGCCCATCTGTCACATTTTTTAAGTCAATGTAGCCCCCGAGCCCCAAAGTTTGCCCACCCCTGCCCTACACTAGAATCACTGCTCCACATTTCACATCAAAACAAGAGCAAACTGGAGCAATTGTGCTAGCAAGATGTCCATTTTCACCGTATTCCCCTTTGGTACCGTATTTGAGTCATCTCAATAGTTAGATTTGATTGGCACTAGACAGTCACGCTGCTAGTTTTCCACATTGCAACTTCCATATCCTCCTTCTTCCAAGGTCTCACATCAAATCTTTAACTGTCTCCCCTTGTACTCCTGACTACAGCAGTAGCAGCAAATCAGTTCATTGTTTCTGCATCCCACTAAGGCTGTTGGAACAACGCCGGTGGTGAGATAAATGGGGCCATGCGGGTTGCAATTTCCATATCATTCTCACATCCCGAGAATGGAAGGCAAAGGAGAAACAAATATCACTAACAAGCCTTTTCTCCCTTCCAACTGCTATTGAAATCTTCTTTGGTCAGTTCAAACAGAGTCAACACTGACTAATCTTGGGTCTAACCTGGTGTGGTTGGCAGGTTCAAAGACCTACGGCAATTAGTAGCAAGGTTAGAAATATACAAGCGCTGAAGCCAATAGCGGAAAGGTTGTTTGTTTTCTTGTTTTTTTACAAATAATGTAAATATATGGAATGCAAAGTCTTTAATGCATTCTGTAAATGCTGGTTTCTTTGCATTGCAAAACAGACCAATTGTTTCCCATTGAAATGAACTAAAAACAAATTAATTTGTTACAACCCTCTGAAAAAACACCAAAAACGGAATATTGGATTGTAAAAAATGTTTTATTTGTTGTAATTCGCCATCTATTAAAGTAACACATAAATAGTGGTTTAGTATTACTAAAATGTGTTTAATAGTTCTAAAATTATATGGATTTCGAAAGGGGGAGATAGAGAGAGGGGAGGGAGACTTTTTGCATGGCAACGCATTTGTAATAGAACATAAACAAATTTAAATGAACTTGGATTACAATGCAGACACTCAAAAATAAATTTAATCAAACCGTAGACTAAACTTATTTCTAACTTTGTTTTAAATGTCGATACCTTTCTTCTCCCGGGTTGGCTCTTTTTGCCCCGCCTCCACACTGATTTTCAGTCAATATTGTGGGTTGTTTGAGTTTGTATTCCCTTCAAAATATTCCCAAAATGATGCACACAAATATCCTCAGAATATTCTAACGAACAACCACTTGCCAAAGAGAAGTAGTATATACACTCCTCTCGTATTAGCGAACAAGCTCCGCCATTTGCACTGACAAATGGGGAAAAAAAACACTCAAAAAAAACAACGCTCCGCCCAGTAGTCGTAGAGACATTACACAAGTTAGTTGCAGGGAGAGAGATAGTGGCCATGATGTTCTTATGAGCAGCATCTTGCGTCCGCTGTCTGCTCATATATCAAAATTTGTCTCTCATCTCAAGATAAACATTTCCCCCAAAATTTACTCGTATCTCAAATTGCTCATATGTCAGGCCACTCGTATGTCAAGGTACCACTGTAGTTAAGAAGTACATATAGCTGTTTGCATTGTGAGTATTCTTGTGTTCAGTGTAGGCTCAACTGCACATAGTGTAGCAGTTTAGGATGATTGACAGAGACCGACCGAGACGCCATCACAAGGTCAGGCGGGTCTCGCCTCTTGCGAGTGGGAAAAAAACGCCTCCCGGCTCACACCCGAGTATTACTACTCTGCAGCACAATGAAGGAACTCTGCTCCCTTCACTGGTCACATGTAGCTCACCATTTTAAACAAACACAATAAGTGGTTCCCTTGGGAAGGCGCGTGGGTTGTATTTGGAGGGGGATTTCCAAAGCCCAAGGCACAAAAAGTCACTCCTAAATAGTCCTCCGATGTGAACTCTGCAGGAGTTAGTTTTGTTAAGGGAAAATAATAATAATAGAACTCAAGATATTGAGTTAGCTTGGGAATAGAAATAGAGCGCAACAGTGCATGAAAATAAAAAATATTTGACTTTCAGCCTCCGCTGTGTGCAAATCAGTTGAAAATGATAATATGCTGAAAGGATGAGAAAATTTCAATGTTGAAGTACACGATTTGTTAGATCAGAGGTAGAGATTGGCTTTGATACTTGTATGTAATATCTCAAATGTATACAAATCTATCAAATGAAATACATTTACTTTTGCATTACAGTTTTTCTAAAAGTTTAATGTATATTTTCAGTCATGTAATATAAAAATTAAGAATATTCAGACTTTCAAACCTGATCTGACAATGCTACTCTACACAACCACAATACTTGATTCAAAAAGAGGGAAATCAACTTTGAGTATCGTGACGAAGGGTTCAGATAATCAAGCGAAAAGAACAAATTGACAGTCCAAAGGATGAGGTTGACTAGGGAGACCAAACATTTGAAGATACTTCAGTCTCATCACAAGATTGATCTGTGCCGCTCCGAGACTTTTGAAAGGGGATTTTGATGGAGCCGCAAAAGGACGTTAATATGACATGAATGTGGCTGACAATTCAGACATTCTTTTCTTACTGAACTTTTATGATAAACAGCTTTGGGCATGTGGTTGAACTTCAAGATCCACTCAAAACTGATCCATGACAAACACAGAGGACTGCAGTCTCTTTACGTAATATGTTAAAAGGAAAATTTGGAAAATATCATACTTAATGCACCAAGATGTGCTAGTCAAGTCGCTTTTTGGAAAAAAACTAAAGATGGGCAGTACCGTATTTTCACGACTATAAGGCGCACCCTCAATGGATGACATTTTTCCATATATAAGGCCACTGTATTAAAAGGCGCACTGTCTATTTTGGAGAAAATTTAAGACTTTTAAGTGCGCCTTATAGTCGTGAAAATACAGTAATTGCTATTGACTTCCAGGTATGAAGCACTCACACTACACAGTCACCTCTAGAGCCAGCCATTGTTAATGTTTTGGATTTTTTTTGTATAAAATCTTGTAATGGGGGAGGAGCTATATGATGGAAGATGTTGTAAACTAAGATGGCATCTGCATATTTAACAGTATTGTTTCAGTTCAAGCGTTTGTGTTTTTTTAATATACGGCAGTGGTAGTTTTTGGTTTTTGGTTTTCAGTTTTTTCCATATATAAGGCGCTCTGGATTATAAGGCGCACTGTCTATTTTGGAGAAAATTTAAGACTTTTAACTGCGCCTTATAGTCGTGAAAATACGGCAAAATGGATCAAGGGTCTCTCCAAAGTGGAGACACTAAATACTTCACAAGAGTTAGAAAACCAAACCATGCCGACTTAGGCTAGTTTACAAACTACTTCAAGTTAACCAGCATCCAATACATGATATATTCTCTTAAGTTACCCATTAAAATAAGGGCTTAATACCCAAAAGGAGATCCTATCAAGCAAAACGCCCTCCAAAAATTGCCAGGACTTAGTTGGCGTTACGAGAAGATGTGGACTTCAGAATCCCCCCCTACACAAAGACCTCAAGAGAGTCCAATTCTTCTGCCTCGGTGATGAAATCCATCATATTTCTATGATTGCAGAAGGGGTCCCGGCCCCCCCAGAGTCACTCAAGTGCGTCGTTCAAATCCAAAAAGAAAGTGCAGGGGAGCAGATATTATTCGAAGGGCAAAGGGGATATATATGGAATATCAGTGACCTCATTTTCTTTATCAGGAGTACGTGAACAGTTCATTTATCTTATTGATATGAAGATTTTAATAAAGATTTGCAAAATTAGATATTAGTCATCAGTTATGAAACCAACGCTGTTGACATAAATCAAATTCATGAGTATCTAATCCATTAAGAGCCTCATGTTGTATTCTGGTATTTTATGGTAATTTAATGTATTGGATTTTTTCCAGTTATGCTATTAAAGTAATACTTTCAAAGGATTGTTTTACAATGGGATTATAGATTTGCAGGGAAAGAAATAACATGGCTGCATATGACCTAGAGCAGGGGTAGGGAATTTATGGCTCGGGAGCTATATGTGGCTCTTTGGATGGGTGCTTATGGCTCTAATACTTCTAGAACCGATTTAATCTTCCAGTTTTTAATTAAACCTTTCTGCATTTTAAAATCAGAACATCCGGGTAACAATTTTGTCAACATAATTATGGGACTTTTTCTATTTTAAAGGCAGTGAAATGACTAAAAATGCATGTTTTTTCATGTATTTTTACTTGTAGTAAATCCTGAATATAGCTCTCAATGAATAACAATTGAAAATATGAATTGTTTATGTTATAAAGGTTCCTGACCCCTGACTTAGAGGTTTTATTAGTTTGAAATTTGGTTAAAAAATCCACTAGTATTTTTTTCCCCATAGTATATATTTTTATTTATTTATTTATGTCATAAACCAGTCAGTCATAAGCATAACTGGGCCTTTCATATCTTTGGAAAATAATTACATCAAATTTTATGATATCACCTTTCCACTTGGTCCCTGTCACTTTTATATCTCATTTTTATTAAGCCTTGTCTAATAACTATTAGATTGTACATGGAGAGGACACTGAAGTTGATATATGAATCTGTTAGAAGATGAATTGATTTCTTTTTTTCATTTTTTTTTAATAGACCAACTGGAAATCATCAAAGAATATCCCAATTGTTTTATGGTCAAAGTTGGGTCTGTCATATTTAAAGACACTTGTAAACTGACAAGGTGAGTTTTCAGTCCAATACCCCCCCCCCCCCCCCCTAAAGCGATAAATCAGACATGTTTTGATTGATGGCGATGATGAAAGGAGGCCCAGCTAGTCAGATAATGCAAAGCGCCTCACAAAGCCATGGCAACTCTCTGGAGTGTTGAATGCGCTCCACCTGATCCCACTCTCACTTTGCACATCCTTTTTAGCCTGCACTTACAACTCAAATAGCACTCTTTAAAGCCCAGGCACTTGTGCAGGGAAAAGACTAAATGCCCAATCCTCTCAGTAGCTCTCATCTTGGTGGATATGTTTTTTTTTTCTAATCCATAGCTTTCTAGAATGCAGGGATACAAATAAGATGCCATTGGATAAGTGTACAGTGGTAACATACGAGCAATTCGAGATACGAGTAAAATTTCGGGGAAGTATTTATCTTGAGATACGAGACAAATTTTGATCTAAGAGATGCAAGATGCTGTCATAAGAACATCATGGACACTGTGTCTCTCCACGCAACTCCCTCTTTGTAATGTCTCTGTGAGCACTGGGCGGAGCGTTGCATTTTTTCAGTGTTTTTTTCACGTTAGTCAGTGCGAATGGCGGAGCTTGTTCGCTAATACTAGAGGAGTATATACTACTTTTTGTTGGTATGTGGTTGTGCGTTATCCTATTGTGAGGACATTTGCATGCATCATTTTGGGAATATTTTGAAGGGAATACAAACTCAAACAACCGTCGATATTGTCTGAAAGTCAGTATGGAGGCTGGGCAAATAGAGCGAACCCGGGAGAAGAAATTTATCAAAATGTCAAACAAAATTAGAATTAAGTTCAGCATTAGGTTCAATTAAACTTATTTTTTAGTGTCTGCATCGTAATCCAAGTTCATTTAAATCTGTTTATGTTATTTTACAAGCGCGTTGCCGTGCAAAAATCATTCTGAGTATGTTAGAACCAGCAGAATCGTCATATTTTTGGTTCTCATTCCCAACAAGCTTGTTGAAAAAAGCTGTGATTACCGCAAAGAAGACAGTATGTGCAGCTATACACCAATGTGTCCCTTGTGTGTCCATGTGCGATGGAAGTCTGTGCATCACACATTCACTGTATCCAACAACTCATTTGAATGCCAGTAGCTTTCTGTGTATTTCCGACCATCAGGTGTAGTTGAGGTAGGTGATAGTTGCGGTTCAGGATGCAAAATATCAGGGGGAGGAAGTGAGGGAGGTCAGTTAGAAGCAGTGAGGAGTGGATTGGACGGATGGATGGCCCGGTAGACTAAGAAGGCTGCCAGGCACCCAACTTGGCTGCACAGATGGAGCCTCCCCCTCATTCTGTCAGTACCAGCCAACGAGCCAACAGAGTATGTGGACTTTATTCTAAGCCCTAATGCAGATTTCTTTTTAACTATGGCCATCTATTTATGCCTATATTGTGTGGTTGTATGGAAAATGCAGAACGCTAACGAAAAATAGAAGTGTGTATGTAAAGGGGAGTGTATTGCAAATGGCCCTTAAATTTTTAGAGAGAAAAGCCAGGCTTCGGATCATGTTTTATGCTTTTTTTTAAAGCTCACTGCACTGGAATCAGCCAATAAATAAAGATAACGCGGTAAGAAAAGAAAACAGGCAGAAAATTGTCGGCAGATAAATATGCAAATATACACCGTGCCTGGCTGAAACATTGGTCGTGCCCTCTAAGCATTTTGGAGGCCTGTTTTATATGCAAACCCATGAATGATCAGAGTGTAGTGAGCCTTGTTTGATGGTTGTGTTCTTAAGGAAGCTTTTTTAAATATATATATTTGTAGCACCAGCTCTTTTTTCCTCAATGATTCTCTCCTTTTCTATAGTGGATGCAATGGTACCTTGAGATATATGCTTAATTCGTTCCGGGTCTGAGCTCGTATGTCGATTTTTTTTGTAACTCAAATGAACGTTTCCCATTGAAATGAGCTATAAACTAATTAATTTGTTCCAACCCTGTGGAAAAAAACACCATTATTATGGAATATTTTAAGAAGAAATTAATTACATGAAAGAAACAGTCACATGTTCTTTATTATGTATGTTGCACTCTGAACTAAGCAGAAAGTGATGTACGTTATAGCTAGGAGAAAAAATACTTCAATGTACAGTGGTACCTCGAGATATGAGCTTAATTCGTTCCAGGACTGAACTTGTATGTTAATTTTTCTCATAACTCAAACGAAGGTTTCCTATAGAAATGAACTAAAAACTAATTAATTAGTTCCAACCCTCTGAAAAAACTCCAAAAACAGAATTTTGGATTAGAAAAACTGTTTTATTTGTTATAATTTGCCATCTATTAACAAAGTAACACATAACTAGTGGTTTAATATTACTTGAATATGTTTAATAGTCCTAAAATTATACATCAAAGTCTAGTGTAAGGTTAGAATTCTTTTGTTTTCAGTTCATTTCAATGGGAAACATTTGTTTGAGTTACGAAAAAAATCAGCATACGATCTCAGTCCCAGAACGAATTAAGCTCATATCTCGAGGTACCACTATATCTCTAAAATCCACATCTACCAGTCTTGTGATTAATGAAAGAAGGTCTTTGGGCAATGACAGACTTTTCGACTTATCGAAACAATCGATCTGCTTGATAGATTTGACGCAAATTTCACATTAGATCGTCAACTCAGTGCCAATCTATACAGTCTTATTTCCTTTAAATAGTGTCTATTTCTTTTTCTGTTTATTTATTTTCTGCTTATGTCTCCAAGCAAGCATTTGATCCTCTTTACACCCTACCTTGACTCCTTTATATATCAATCCCCATGTTGAAAGCAGGAACACGATTTGTTTTTCTGCCCTTGGCATTCACTCAAGGAGATAATTATCAGACATGGTGTGCATACATACATACAAATATACATTGATGAATATGCTAGTGTCGGGCTGACTCATATAGAATGCAATCTCGTTATTGAGATCTTCGATCAATAAATTCTCACATGTGATCATTCGGATGTGTTGAGATTGTTGGAAACAAACGGGAAGTACTTGCTAGTCAGCATCCCATAAAAAATAATCTCTTATCGCTATTTTACTGCTAGAAGATTGTTTACGTGATGCCCCTAAAGAGAGCCAAGGGGGGGGAAAAATCAAATTAAATGGAGCTTATTCCCCCCCCCAAAACTCTATTCTTTTAGAGTGAGCTGTTTGTGAAAGTGACAACACGCATGTGGAGTGGAACACGCTTTGCTCCCACCTGCCACTTGTAAATCACGACGGAGAAAATTGACTTGAAGGTTTTGCAACGCCTTCTCATCCCAGCTTGTCAGTTAGCTTCTTTTGGCGCCCTCTTTGTGTCATATATCAAACATAAGGCACCTTTTGACACACGCCAGACAATCCTGAACGCTTGTGTTGTGAAAATATTAACTTCCGATGGCATTTGATGTCAATATTCCTCCGCGAAATCCATTTAAAAGTGTTAAAAAGGTTGTTTTTGTACCAATGCCATTGGTGACGTTTTGTATGAAGTTGATTTAAGAAGATTCCTGTTGTTGACAATCTTGGGGGGCCTGGAGTCACATTTTCGCAGTATCAAGAGACAAAGCCTAGTTGGAATTAGCTTTTATCCCCTTCTGTATATTTTGAGCTTTCAGCAGCAGTGCCTTAGTATTCGTAGCGGTCAAAAATACATCGTAGTTCAATCTCACACTCCAATGCAACAATGAGATACATGTAACCTGACTTGAGTTTTTAGGGGTTGATTAACATTTGGATATAGAGTTGTACCTCGAGATACAAGATTAATTCGTTCCGGGACTGAGCTTGTATGTCGATTTTCTCGTAACTCAAACAAACGTTTCCTATTGAAATGAACTAAAAACTAATTAATTTGTTCCAACCCTCTGAAAAACACCAAAACACTGAAAAATAATGTAATGCTCTGCCCATTGCTCGTAGATATCTGTTATACACGAAAGAGATGTGGCTTTATCACAAAATGTGTCTTATATCCCGAGATAATTATTTGCTCGAAACTTTACTCCTATCTCGAAAAGCTTGTATGTCGTTGTACTCGTATGTCGAGGTACCACTATAGTTTGTCACTGCCGTAATCCGTACATTTTAATTGATATGACCTCATTGGCTGCCTTTTCAAATGTCCAAACAAACTAGACGTCAAATCTCAGTTGCAAACACGTTGAATTGTAAAAAAAAAAACTTCATTCTAACCCTACAAACATACCCCGCCGATGTCAAAGAAGCAAAACAGCCTACTCCCCACTAAAGCTATAAATAAATCCCACAATTCCCATATGTTCATAAAGCAGTCTCTATAAAGATAGATCACTGACAGCAGTCTCCATCAAGCCTTACAGAACACAACACACTCTTATTAGATTTGATATCACAATTGAATACAGAACTAGAACTGGCTATATAACAACCACCCCCTTAAAACCCCCACCTACACACACCCAACACCCCCAGCAAACAATTCCAATAGTCAAGGCCACATGTCCACAGTGACGAACTGCGAGTGAGCAAAGGGCTACTGCAAAGATCCAATAATATGCCCATCAGCAGCCTGTGGTGACAGTGTTAGTGTTTGACGGTCTACTAACGCCCCCATACCCCCTCCACCCCCGAAAAAACCTAGAAAAGAACTAAAAATCCTCTCGCCCTTCACGTCACTCCAACTGCTTTCCTCCGAGTCCTACGAGACAATAAATTTGCCTTTCCACATGTGACCTCCATGCCTTGTTCTTTCTCTCTACCCTCCCGCTGTCTCTCATAGGCCAACATGCCCTCCATCTAATGATCACATTTCTTTACGGCTCTCTCCTTTTCCCCTCCCTTTAGTAGATGAATACAAGCGTGCCAGGGTGACTCAAGGTTAAGGCAATCTAGAGGAGAGTGCTCTTTTCTTTTTATTACGCTCTACCTTTTTTCCCCTGACCGTGTTGCTATCCAACAATATTGTCACCTGCTGTCACAATAGAGAGGCCACAGAATCAAGTGACTCCAAATTTTATTCTCTCCCTCTCAAAGCTTTTCTTTACATTAGCTCCCGAGCTTATTAATATGACCAGGGTGGTTTTACAAAGTGACATTTTGATCAATATATCTGCATGCACAATGTGCCACCAAGGGCATAACTACAGGGTCAATACAGACATTACTACACACAAGAGTTGCTGTTTGAGTATGTCACGTTTACGGTTGATTCATAGCCGATATGTCATTTCTAGTATAGGCACGTAAATGTTTTACAGTGGTACCTCGAGATATGAGCATAATTGGTTCCGGGACTGAGCTCATATGTCGATTTTCTCGTAACTCAAACGAACGTTTCCCATTGAAATGAACTAAAAACTAATTAATTTGTTCCAACCCTCTGAAAAAAATACCAAAAACAGGATATTGGATTGGAAATAGGTTTTATTTGTTCTTTTTCGCCATCTATTAACAAATTAAAACACAACTAGTGGTTTAATATTACTAAAATGTGTTTAATAGTACTAAAATGATAGGAATTTCAATGGGGGTGGGGGTTGCACGGTAACGCGCTCGTAACATAACAAATAAATTTAAATGAACTTTACCACGATGCAGACACACTCAAAAATTAAAACAGTAACAAAAATACTAAAAACAGGATATTGGATTGGAAAAAAAGTTTAATTTGCCATCTATTAACAAAGTAACACATAACTAGTAGTTTAATATTACGAAAAGGGTAAAATAGTAAGTTTAATAGTGCTAAAATTAGACGGATTTTGAGGTAGGAGAGAGAAAGACGGACAGAGAGGGGTGGCAATGTTCTGGTAAAATAACAAACAAATTTAAATGAACTTGGATTATAATGCAGACACATCCTACTTCGCAGTTTTTCACTTATCGCGGCCATGTCTGGTCTACATTAACCCCAATATCCGAGGGATTACTGTATATCCCATTAAACCAACAGCAATTCTAAATATATCAAGACTTGCCGATCAGTAAAGATGGAATTGGAGATGTTATTGCTTCTATTAGCGTGTCACCTTTCTTCCCTCATTTCCATATTTTTATTCTGCCTCATATTCAAAAAGACTGATGTTCTGGCCCCGGTGTATCTCTCTGTTGATTCCAAAGTCGGATAGAAGCTGTAATTCATTTAATTTTGTCAGCGTATTGATTTTTAATTTCCGACTAACAGATTTAATTTGACACCCTCGTTGCATAAAGTGATCAATAGTGATGAGTCAGATGTCTTCCGCTTTACTCGCATTGAAAGTATAACAGGGTTTTTCATAATGCCAAGTCTACAAGGTCAGGACTGTGATGAAGTGGGGGGCAATATGTGGGGGTGTGTGTTCCATATTTGAAGAAAAAAGTGATATTCAATAAACTCTAGTGTATTATTGGATATTGCTGATGGTTTTGGTGCAATTTTGGGTGGATTGTGGTTGACCTCCTGTGGATTTGGAGTTGCTTGGTTTTCATTTTGTGTGACTTCTTCCTATTGATTTTAGGCTAAATTCGGGTCAACTGTGGCCAATTATGTGATTTGATTGAGACCCTACTACTTATTTATTTGACCACTTATTCATTTTGACTACTTATCTATGTTGACTAATTATTTATATTGTTGACAATGTATTAGGTTGAGGAATTAAGTCACTTTTTGCACCTACTACTTATTTATAAGACCACTTATTCATGTTGACTACTTATTTATCTTGTTGACTACGTATTAAGTTGAGTACTTGAATCAGTTTTTGTTCCTACTACTTATTTATGTGACCACTTATTCATTTTGACTACTTATCTATATTGACTACTTATCTATATTGACTACATATCTATGTCGACTATTTATCTATGTCGACTACATATCTATGTCGACTACTTATCTATGTTGACTACTTATCTATGTCGACTACTTATCTATGTTGAGTACTTATCTATATTGACTACATATCTTTGTCGACTACTTATCTATGTCCACTACTTATCTATGTTGACTACTTATCTATGTCGACTACTTATCTGTGTTGAGTACTTATCTATATTGACTACATATCTATGTCGGCTACTTATCTATGTCCACTACTTATCTATGTCCACTACTTATCTATGTCCACTACTTATCTATGTCCACTACTTATCTATGTCCACTACTTATCTATGTCCACTACTTATCCATGTCCACTACTTATCCATGTCCACTACTTATCTATGTCCGCTACTCTTCTATGTCCACTACTTATCTATGTCCACTACTTATCCATGTCCACTACTTATCCATGTCCACTACTTATCTATGTCCACTACTTATCCATGTCCACTACTTATCCATGTCCACTACTTATTTATGTTGACTACTTATTTATATTGTTGTCTACGTATTAGGATGAGTACTTGAGTCACATTTTATACCTACTACTTATTTATGTCACCACTTATTCATATTGACTACTTATTTATATTGTTGGCTACGTATTAGGTTGAGTACTTTCATTCATTATTTATGACTTATTTATTGATGATTTATTCATTGTTATTTATTGATGAGGTTTTTTTGTGCCCTTCATTGTGAAGCTTTAAATCCCATTCTACTTGTATAATGACAGTAAAAGCATTCAATACAATTCAATTCAGCTATGCTGTGATTGACCTTGGTTTTTTACGAGTAAAGTCAGTCATCTTTGTCAAATAACACAAAAGTGCTACTGAGAAATGAAGTAACAGCAGCAAGAATTACATTTCCAACCGAGTTACTCACAAAAGAAAACAGAAAAACGACGATCCATTACTTCTTGGCTTCTTTTCTTAT
The DNA here is from genome assembly GCF_051989575.1 of Stigmatopora nigra. NCBI lineage: Eukaryota > Metazoa > Chordata > Actinopteri > Syngnathiformes > Syngnathidae > Stigmatopora > Stigmatopora nigra. Next base: position 3,487,662 of record NC_135530.1, read on the forward strand.
ACATTCTATTTGCTTACAGTGCAAACAACGTCCATTAATATTCTCTCGGCAATTACTTGTGTCTTTTGATGAGATGAATTTCTACAATCTTTTTAGGCCAAGTGCTTTTTGGCAAATGGCGCTCCATACGTTACAACGTTTGCGGGCGTGTTTGAAAAAGAAGTTAGAGACGAATTGGCGTGAAGAAGTGCACTAATTCTTTTGTTGCACCGTAGCACTTTCTCGGTAACTAATCACGGCAGGTGAGGCCTCAGTGCTGAAGGCGTGATGGATGACGATGCGGCAAATGCACACAAAGTGCGAAAGAAGCCGCGGGGTGCGCGCGAGGGTGTTTTCTTTCCCTTCTATAGACGACAGGAAATGTAAGTAGCTTAGCGACAGACTCCAGAGGGGATGAATCCGCCACTTGTTGTTTTGGAGCTAAATATACTTCATTTCCTGTAATGAGACCCAATGAAATGTACGTCATTTAAATGTGTGCGGCTCGACTCTACGTGTTTATGGTTTGCAAATAATTAACGATAGATGAACTTTGTTTCTCAAGTCAATGTAAGTGACACTGATTCCAATTAAAATGAGCAGGCTATGGCGGGTAGTGTACAAATGAATACTGCACGTATTTCAGTGTGATGAATCGCCGAGACATGAAAGGCGGACGGCGTTCGTTACACGAGAACCACCCCGTGAGGTCTTGAGAAAATAAATGCATTGGAATGCAAGTGATGAGATATTTTTTTTTGTAGATTTGTGAAGTATTTGGAGAAAAGTTTCTATGGAAGCGCAATGAGGGAGATTAAAGGCTTGGCTAGGCTACACATTGAGATGTACGATATGGAGAGGAGTTGCTTTAATGGCTCATATGTCAGTCATCACTTGGTGCAGAAGATTAGAAACTTGTCAGGAAAGCTTAAGAGAGGACGTAGTGGATTGCAGCTTGTCAATCAAAGAAGTACTTAGTTACTTGAGATTGCTGAGAAGCTTGGACGAGTTGGTATGTTTGATTTTGCTATTGAATGGGATAAGTGTTACAAGGAATTCAGACTTTTTCCTCAGTTATTTGAAAAATGGGGGGCATCTTTTGTGTTCAACACGTGTCATTTTTAATTCAGTTTTCAAACAAAGCCATGCTGAGTCAATTTATCGTGGTACCTCGATATACAAGTTTAATTCGTTCTGGGGATTGAGCTCGTATGTTGATTTTATCGTAACTCTAATGAACATTTCCCATTGAAATGAACTGAAAACAAGTTAATTTGTTCCAACCCTCTGAAAAAACACCAAAAACGGGATAATGGATTGGGAAAAATGTTTGATTTGTTGTAATTTGCCATCTATTAACAAAATAACATATAACTAATAGTTAAATATTACTAAAATAGGTTTAGTAGTACTAATAATATACACATTTCACAGGGGGGATTTTTTTGCACAGCAACGTGCTCGTAACATAACAAACAAATTTAAATGAACTTAGATTACGATGCAGACACTCAAAAATATGTTTAATCGAACCTAACACTAAACTTAATTCTAATTTTGTTTTAAAGTTTGATACCTTTCTTCTCTTAGGTTGGCTCTTTTTGCCCCGCCTCTAAACTGACTTTCAGTCAATATCGAGGGTTGTTTCAGTTTGTATTCCCTTCAAAATATTCCCAAAATGATGCACACAAATGTCCTTACAATAGGATAACGCTTGAAGAAAATAAGAAATAAGTCTAACCAATAGCTTTTACTACAAATAAGAATTGGGATCTGTAACTGTTATTGTTCCAACTTTTAGAAATGTCAAATCAATCTTAACAGAAATGTTAACAGTTTTTGAAACATTTTACAAATGTTCTTCCCATGTTTTTTTGGTAGACACAACAGTGGTGGTCAGCAAATACTTTTTTGTTTACTTTCCTGCTGATTAGTTTTTAGAACACAATGCCAGCAACTATTGCGAAAGGGTAAAACAAATCTAATCAATGTGGCTTTCTGACGGAAAAGGATTTTACAGCAATATATCGGCTTTAAAATCTTTATGTTGTCGTAAAAGAAGTTAAGTTATGGACTCGCAGATGCTGACCGCATATTTTCTCCCGCTCACCGAAGTTCCAAAACATATTGCAGCAAAGCCGTTGTTTAGTTCAAACAATGTTATGTTCACGCTCTCTCTCTAGAGTGTCTGCGGTCTTTTTCTGACATAACCAAATTATGAAATATTCATTCAATTGTTATCCCTTTTATTCAATTTGGAAACAAGTTTTTTCAGAGTTCACAAAATGTTTCTTCTACTTTTTGCTATGATTACATTCTTGGAATATTTGTGTCAAGCAACTTCTTGAATATTTGCCTTATGTTCCAGGTACAGTGGTACCTCGAGATATGAGCTTAATTCGTTCCGGGACTGAGCTCGTATGTCGATTTTCTCGTAACTCAAACAAATGTTTCCCATTGAAATGAGCTAAAAACAACTTAATTTGTTCCAACCCTCTAAAAAACACCAAAAACAGGATATTGGATTGGAAAAAATGTTTTATTTGTTCTAATTTGCCATCTATTAACAAAGTAAGACATAACTAGTGGTTTAATGTTTCTAAAATGTGTTTAATAGTACTAAAATTAGACAGATTTTTCTAAAAGTTTGAGATTTTAAGATTACCGTATTTTCACAATTATAAGGCGCACTTAAAAGTCTTAAATTTTCTACAAAATAGACAGTGCGCCTTATATATGGGAAAAAACAGAAAACCAAAAACGAAAAACCACCACTGTTGGATATCAAAAAAATACAAACGCCTGTACTAAAGCAACACTGTTAAATATGCAGATGCCATCTTAGTTTACAACATCTTCCATCATATAGCTCCTCCCCCACTGCAAGATTTTATACAAAAAAATCCAAAACATCAACAATGGCTGACTCTAGAGGTGACCGTGTAGTAAGTACTTCATACCTGAAAGTCAATAGCAATTACCGTATTTTCACGACTATAAGGCACACTTAAGTCTTAAATTTTCTCCAAAATAGACAGTGCGCCTTATATATGGAAAAAATGTCATTCATTGAGGGTGCGCCTTATAATGCGGTGCGCCTTATAGTCGTGAAAATACGGTATTCTCACACATCGCTCTGTAAACAATTGTAATGTATTGCAAAGGTTATCAGTCATTACAAGACCTTATAGTGTACTTTTGCTAGATAAAAATTTTAATAATATGGATCATTTGTTATCTCTTTCCGGTGTTTCTATAGCTAAATGCAGCCACCATCTTTAATTTTCATCTTAGAAACAATGCTGACTGAAGCCAGCGGTGATGACAATCTGCACGTTGATGAATAACTTAACAGAGGAAGCCTAATTGCCGCAAGGTGTTGGCAAAGGCGTGTTATAAATATTTCCTCTCATTTACACAAACTGCTGGTGTCGCTTTGAATCGCTGGAACAAGATGGCGGGAGGGAGGGATTTTAGCCCCTTTTTACATTTTTTTTTCCCTTTGCGGCACGGTACATGTCAAAATCGGTGTCTAAATATGTTAAGATGGCTTATTGGCTCTAAACTTTAATGACTTCTTATCATTGTATAGTGTCACCCCGACATACGAGCAATTTGAGATACGAGTAAAGTTTCGGGCAAATATTTATCTTGAGATATGAGACCAATTTTGATGCAAAAAGTCCGCCCCCTTATCCCCCTTTTTTCACCCTCTTTTTACCCTCCCTGAAATCTGTCTAATTTTAGTTCTATTAAACACATTTTAGTAATATTAAACCACTAGTTATGTTACTTTGTTAATAGATGGCATATTAGAACAAATATAATGTTTTTTCCAACCCAATATCTTGTTATTGGTGTTTTTTCAGAAGGTTTGAACAAATTAATTCGTTTTTGCTTCATTTCAATGGGAAACGTTCGTTTGAGTTACAAGAAAATCAGCATACAAACTCAGTCCCAGAACGAATTAAGCTCGTATCTCGAGGTACTACCACTGTACTATATTTAGCTACTGCGGTGAGTGTGTGGTAACATATGCTCAGTCCATATGACGCTGTTTGACATGCATAGAATTCCCACCCCAAATCCTTGTACAGGTCAAAACTCCAGACTCGTCACCAGGTTCTCGTTAAGTGGAATCGCGACTGAATTTGGCATTGGCGTGGAAAGCGTGCAGTTTGGCACTTGATAGCAGTGACTGTTATCAGCTAATTAGTACTAGACGCTGCAGGGGGAGGGTTTATATGCTCAATTTTGTGGTGTGAGTACTGTTATCACTTGTCATCTGCCTCAATTAGAAAAGCACGCTTCAAGTGAACGCCCGATTGTGTGAGAATTGTGGGAAAATGGCTGACCTACAAAGGTTTTTTGTTGTTGCTGCATATTTTCATCTTCTCTTCTAGCTTTAAACAGAATGCATGGATATAAATATGTGGAAACAATTGCATTTGTTGGGCTCTGCAGGGGCGGGATTATGCAAGCTATTGTTTTTTAGCCATTGGATGCCTTGATCTACATACATTCTTTCTCAGTCAAGCGCTTTTCTTTCACTGCTTTTCTTTGAATGCTTTTTAGGAATATGTAGTTGTAATGTGATGACAGTTTGGGCTACATATGCAATTGGTTTCATTTGGCGATGATTCATTTTGGATGGTGAACAGTGTAATGATTATTTATCGTGCTTGTTGCTAGTTCCCTAGCGGCTTTAGCAATGTGGAGATACGGGAAATTATGTCAATTGGGGTTTTTAATAGAAAAATAGTGTAGAATTGTATATGTGAAATCAAATGTACTGGATTAGGGAGTAAATGGAATATTAAGGGGGATTTCAAAGGGGTTGAATTGTGTATATTTAGGGAATTATATGTTCAATTAATTTAAATATTGAGTATTCTGGTTTCAGACAAGATAAAAGTCTAACCCATTGATGTTCCACCATGTTTTTGATCAATTAGAAGAATAGCCTGGCGACCCGCCAGCTTTAGAAAGCACTGATGGAAGGCATGAGTACAATTACGAGCTAGAATTCTACTTTCAGACTGGCATTGCGCTCGTAACATAACATAAAAGAATTTAAATGAACTTGCATTACGATGCAGATACACTCAAAAATAAATTTAATCAAACCGTACACTAAACTTATTTCTAACTTTGTTTTAAATGTTGATACCTTTCTTCTCCCGGGTTGGCTCTTTTTGCCCCGCCTCCACCATGACTTTCAGTTAATATTAAGGTTTTTTTTGAGTTTGTATTCTTTTTAAAATACTCCTAAAATCATGCACACAAATGTCCTCACAATAGGATAACGCACGACCACTTGCCAACAAGAAGTAGTATATACTCCTCTCGTATTAGCCAACAAGCTCCACCATTTGCAATGACTACCACGCTAAAAAACACAAAAAAATGCAACGCTCCGCCCAGTGCTCATAGCAACACTACACGAGGGAGTTCCTACCAGAAAGACAGTGTCCATGATGTTCTCATGATCAACCTCTCGCATCCCCTATCTGCTCGTATATCAAAATTTGTCTCGTATCTCAAGATAAATATCTCCCCCAATTGTTCTCGTATCTCAAATTGCTCGTATGTCAAAGTACCACTGTCCATTTAAATGAAATTCCGCAATGGTCATGTTATGAGACGAACAATATTGCTCTATTTTAGCACAGGCTTGAGAGACTCTTTGAGTACATTTATGTTTTGTCAGTCTAAGCTGTGAGGGAAATGCTGAAATGCTGTCATATAAGCAAGCCACTGTTGGGATTGCCCAAGTATTTATCAGGCATGGTGTTTATTGAAGAGATGCATCTGACAGGCATACTTATCGCGCCTAAATAAGTCGCATCGGACTGCCTGGAGAGAAGAGGAGGAGGATGAGGAGGAGGAGGAGGAGGAGAGACGAAGGGAGGGAGTTTCGAGAGTGAGGGAGGGACGTAAGGGAGGAAAGGAAGGAGGAGGAATCGGAGAAAGAGAGAGACGAGGGCAGAGAGTGGGGACTTGGTAGTGACGCTTGCCTAACATGCAGTGGAGAGCGGCGGCAGTGGCGGCGCCGGTGGTGGTGGTGGTGGGCATCTTCTGGCGCTTTGGAGAACCACGCGCATCCATCCACGCAGCCAGACCTAAAGGACACTCACCCGTGGATCCCATTAGATCTGGATCGCTGGGAGAAGTCAACGGCGATGGGCACCCAGCCCGTCGGGGACTCGCTATAACGCACTGAAGCCACCACGCTTTTGTTTTGAACATCTGACTTGGACTAACGCTTTGGATTGATTTGGCTTTGGTGAAACAAGTGTGATTTTTTCTTTTGAGTTAGGATCCCCTCCTTTTCTTAAATATATTTACTATCCCACCCCCCAGACCCCTTTTCGTCGCCTCTCGCTCTCACATCATCGCCATCCCTTTTTACGCCAGGATGCAGCTGCTCCGAGTTGCGTGGGCACTGACCGGAGCCGCTATCTGCTGCTTCCTCATCCTCCTCATCCACTCTCGTCTGCTTAAAGAAGGTAATCCTAACCCTAACCATCTCCACATTGGTCCTGTTAAGTTTAAACACTCAAAGTATTAGTAGTCGACAAAATTCAGATCGTGCAATTGGTTTTCTTTTCTGTTGTTGTATTTTTTTTAGGGGAAATCATGCTTGTTTTTAAGACTAAACAAATCCAATATTGGCTTAAAATGATGCAAGTAAATAGTTGTGGACTGCTTTGTTTTAAGCCTTCTCAATAGATGGCACTGTAGTCTAGCTTTAGGGTAACATGGAGGTCAAGCTACACTATCGTCCGTCTGTTGTCCGCCCTTTTGATGCTCTAACTAGGGTTGAATTACAATTAAGATCATTGCTATCATTACTAGCTTGGGTTGATTTCATGTTTTTATATTGCTCCTATTTCAAAATAAAAGGCCTCCTCTCACATATGGTGCAAAAATGAAATAATCCAGCCCATTAAGATTACTTCATTTTGCTAATTCTGCTTTTGGAGGAATGGTGATACTGTAGTATTAGTAGTTTTAGTACTAAACGTTAAAGTACCGTATTTTCACGACTATAAGGCGCATTGCATTTAAAGGCGCAGTCTCAATGAATGACATTTAATTTTTTTCCATATATAAGGTGCATCGCATTATAAGGCGCATCCTCAATGAATGACACATTTGAATTTTTCCATATATAAGGCACACTGCATTTAAAGGCGCAATCTCAATGAATGACATTTTAAATTTTCTCCATACATAAGGCGCATCACATTAACAAAGCGCACCGTCAATGAATGACACATTTTATTTTTTTCCATATATCAGGCGCATCACATTTAAAGGCGCAATCTCAATGAATGACATTTTAATTTTTTTTCCATATATAAGGCGCATCGCATTATAAAGCGCACCGTCAATGAATGACACATTTTATTTGTTTTCCATATTAGAACCACACTGGATTATAAGGTGCCCTGTTTATTTTGGAGAAAATGTAAGACTTTTAAGTGCGCCTTATAGTCGTGAAAATACGGTATACCTTTTTTTCAAGCTTTTTTTTAGTTGCTGTGCTCGGTGAACTCGGCAACAATCACAAAGCATTTAATGTTCTAGTTTGAAAAACTCAAAGCTAACCCATCTTCAACATGCCTTTAGGGTCTTCTTTTCCCCCGAGCTAATATTCACGTCAGGCACTCAGTAGCTTCCCGGGTTGGAGACTATCCAAGTATAGGCAAGAGCCAAAATGGAAGATCAAGTGGAGTTTAAAGCTTTTTATGCAGGCACAACGGCCTCTAAAAAAGCCTTCCTTTCCTCAGCTTTCTCTCTCTTTAACATTTTAATGTATCGTGACATGGTTGGGGTCAGTCAGACCATCGTGTGGTCACTTCAGAGGATGACAAACATGTTGCTTTAGGCATTTGTAATGTGAGGAAGCATCCTTGGACTCATCAGCATTGTTGGCTTTATGTGTTGACCTTCAATACTGTCATGCTGTGTGAGATGGAGCTTTTTTTTCCAAACCCTTACACGGAATAGTTTGTCACAGTCTAGTGGTGCGTTATGTTTTAGTACTTAAGGATTGCTTAAGAAGCTCTGTTTTCACAAACAATGACCAAGGTCAAAAACAAAAGCTATTGGAACTAACTGTAAGAGGTGAACTTAATGGAAGGAATTTATTTGTGGTTGTTTTTAGGCCTGGAAATATTGCTTTTAATATCGCTTTTATAAGCTGATTTTTAGATATATGTTTAGGACAAGAGGGTCAAACTCAGGTTGGTTCGTGAGCCGCAATAATATCAACTTGATTTCATGTGGGTTGGGGCATTTTAGATATAATATTTAGATGTTTTTTTTTTTATTTGGATTATAAGAACTGGATCAAAAGCCCTAAATATATAGATTTTTTTTATAGATAAACTGTTTATTTGAACTTTTTTTTTCTTAGTAAGAGAAAATCATTTGTTTAATAATTGCTTTTTATTTCAAATTAAACCATTTTATTGTGTTCTATATTAAAGTGGAAAAAAGAAAATAGTTTTATATATTTTTAGATTTTGCAAGATGATTTTTGACCTAAAAACACAAAAAATTTGATTTAAAAATTGTAATTATTGATTTATAAGGGTGAAAATTAGGAAATATAATATATACTTATATCTATCATTTTAATTTGATCCTAAAAAAGAGAGTCGGCACTCATGATTAACTTTTCCGGGCCGCACAAAATGATTTGGTGGGCCAGATTTGGCCCCCGGGCCGCCACTTTGACACCTGTGACTTATAGAGTCAAGTGAGTTAGCGCTCTTACCAAGTTTTATTCACATTTTCTTCCAGTATTTATAGAGTTTTTTTAGTGAAGTTGTATGGGGTAGCATGACGTGGCCGTTAGGCTTGAAAAAGATGCTGAACTCGTAGTCAACTTCTCATTGGAGCAGATACCATTTCGAATAAAATACCTCGCTTTGAAGTGTGGAGCTGCTTTGGGGCTTTTTACTAAAGTGAAGCTGAGAAAGTAGTCTGGCCCAGGTGTGCTGTGGATTTTTTTTTCCCTTAAACCCAGTGAGTAAAGAGTAAATTATATTCCTATTGATAATACAGTGGTATGTAGAGATACGAGCTTAATTCGTTCCGGGACTGAGCTCGTATGTCGATTTTTCTTGTCACTCAAATGATTGTTTGCAATTGAAATAAACTAAAAAGTAATTAATTTGTTCCAAACCTCTGTAAAAACACCAAAAATAGATATTGGATTGGAAAAACGGTTTTATTTGTTCTAATTCGCCATCTATTGACAAAGTAACACATAGCTAGTGGTTTAATATTACTAACATGTGTTTAATAGTACTAGAATTATATGTATTTCGAACAACAAACATATTTAAATGAATTACGATGCATACACACTCAAAAATAAGTTTAAAACGAACCTAACACTACACTTAATTCTAATTTTGATACCTTTCTTCTCCCGGGTTGGCTCTTTTTGCCCCGCCTCCGCACTGACCTTCAGTCAATATTGAGGGTCGTTTCAGTTTGTATTCCCTTCAAAATATTCCCAAAATGATGCACACAGATGTCCTCAAAATAGGATAACGCACGACCACTTTCCAACAAGAAATAGTATATTCGCACTAACGGGAAGCTTTCTGCTCATATATCAAAATTCCTCTCGTATCTCAAGATAAATACTCCCCGAAATTTGACTCGTATCGCGACTAGCTTATATATCGAACCACTCATATGTCGAGGTACCACTATACTGCTTGAACTGCTTAGATTTGTACGCAAAACTTCATGAGGAAGCGGAAAGCCAGCAAGGTGAATGCCTTTTTACCCATCATGGCGGCTCGTGCTAGCCGACAAGTCAAAAATCGAGATACTCCGTGGCTCCTCGACAGCCAGCGTATCATTAGCGTCAAGCGCTCCTCCCTACCCTCCGTCATCTTTTATCGTCCCAGCGTGCTGCCAAAACACAATCAATAGGACTTTAAGAAAACAAGGTGCAATAGCGCACACTTTTTTTTACTGTCCCAACAATCAATACGGCAAGTGAAATACAGAGCCGTGAGAGTATCTCGAAGAATCTTCCCTTCCCTCGACATGCCACACAAAGCGGTCATTTGAAGCTTTGATTACCTTGAAAACACTACCACGACTTCTCTCCCGAGTTGTGGATTGATTAATCGAATCACATTCATTAACAAGCGCTTTAAGTAATGAATCAATTAAAGAATTGATTCCTGCATTTTGCCCTTTATGGATTCTAAGTGATATCGTTCATTAGACCACCAGTGACGGATTTGACATCACATTTGTCAAAAAAAGGAAGGCCTCCAGGATGCTTTTGCATGCTAAAGGAGTGTTACTGCGGCATTAAATACAAGCACATTATCTTTGCGTCTCCAGAGCATGCTACTTTGCTTCAAAGCGGAGAGCTATAAAATCCTTTTTTTCCTTTTTCCCCTTTTTCTAAAGATGAATAATAGATGCCGAAAACGGGAAGAACGACTTAATGACTGACGCTTCTCCTGCTCAAATATTTTTTGAGTCGTAATGCTTCAGTTAGCTTTTGACTAAAAATGAGTACTTTTTATCCGTAACTGAAAGTAAGCATTCTACATGGTTGATTAAGGGAATCATTGATAGTCTTGTGAAATCAGTTATTGGAGCACCACTTTAAACACAAACTATCAAATTTGACAGGTAATGAACACCTAGTGCTCAAAACTAATAGCTTGACTATAATTTACATACGACATACGAGTAATTCGAAATAAGAGTCAAATTTCGGGAACAAATATTTATCTTGAGATACGAGACACATTTTTTTGATACACTCAAAAATAAGTTTAATCTAACCTTACACTAAACTTAATTCTAATTTTGTATTAAAGTTTGATACCTTTCTTCTCATGGGTTGGCTCAATTTGCCTCCACCCTGAATTTCACTATCGATAGGCTGTTTGATTTTTATATTCCCTTCAAAATATTCTGAAAATGATGCACACAAATGTCCTCACAATAGGATAACGGACGACCACTTGCCAACGAGAAGTAATATATACTAGAAGTAATATATACTATAATATATAATATATAAAAAATGCAACGCTCTGTCCATTACTCGTAGATATCTGTTATACACGAAAAAAAGATGGTGCAAAAAAGACAGTGCGCTAAAATCATAAACAGCCTCTCACGTCTTGGCCACCTGGCTTTCTCATATCTCAAAATTTTTCTGGTATCTCAAGATAATTATTTGCTCGAAATTTCACTCGTATCTCAAATTGCTCGTATGTCAGGGCCGCTCATATGTCAAGGTACAACCGTAACGCTAAAGCCACATGCTGGCCAGTTTTTTTCGTGCGCTAACCCTCCGGACTATCGATTCCAAGTGTGTTCCGTCCGCACCTTGTCGAGGAAATGACGGGTGAGAAGTGTGCTTACCCTTCTACGCTTTCAATTTGCGCTTTCCTACCGCGCCAAAGGTAGCCATGAGGTCATCCCTGCAGTCGATCAATCGCCGTGTCTCTGTTCATCTGGCTAATCAATAGCTACTTAAGAAGCTTGATCGTCTTTGAGTCAGCAGCCGTTTGAATGAGTTTAAAAAGAAGGCTTTCTCTTTTTTTTCCCACTCCCGCCTTCACAAAGGCTCGGCCCCGGCGCCGTAAATGTGGCGTCAGCGATAACAAGCTCGGTCACGCTTTTATAGATCCGCTACGTTGGAACATTTTTCTCTTTTTCCATCTGACAGAAATCTGTGTTTAATCCGATATTAGCTCGTCAATGGCGCACGAACCCTCCTTGGCCTTCCAAAAGGGGGCGTAATCTCCCCAACGCCATGTCACATGGCCGAATAAAATCGCCTGTTTCTCTTTTAGAAACTCTAATAGAAGCTTTATCGATTCAAACAAGCCCAGCCACTTGTTTTGTCTCGCCTGTCAGATTTTGTCCAAAGTCATTTCATAAAGATCATTATTTTCCTTCTAGGAATGCCTTGTTTCTAAACAAGATCACGACACCTCGGCCCAAAGCATTTTTGAGTCGCTTATGCAGCCATGGAAAATGAATTACATCCGAATGGCCGGGTAATGAAAAGCGCTAAATCAAAATAAATAAATAAAAAAGGGACGCCATGCCATGCCACTTCGCCTTAGCAGGTTGCACCCTCGAATAAATTGCACCCGGGTTTCCAATTCTTATCTCCGTAACAGAAAATGGATTTATCCCAGTGTAAAAAGGACAAGGTATAACATGATGGGTCATAACAAGAATGGGGATTCATTTATTGTCTAACGTGGAGGGAAAGGTGCCGACATGCCTGTTAATCATGGAATGCACCGCGGCTTAACATTGACAGTCAAAATGGAAACAATTTGTTCGGGGGAATGACCATGCTGTTGCAACTACAGTGGTACCTCGACATAAGAGTGGACGGACATACGAGTAATTTGAGATATGAGTAAAATGTTGGGTAAATATTTATCTTGAGATACCAGACACATTTTGATATATGATTGTGAGGACATTTGTGTGCATTATTTTGGGAATATTTTTAAGAGAATACTAAATCAAATAATTTTCGATTGGTTGCATATGAAAGTCAGGGTGGAGGCGGGGCAAAAAGAGCCAACCCGGGAGAAGAAATGTATCAAAATTTCAAAGAAAATTAGAATTAAGTTTAGTGTTAAGTTCAATTAAACTTATTTTTGAGTTTCTGTATCGTAATCCAAGTTTATTTAAAATAATTGTAATGTTACGAGCGCGTTGCCGTGCAAAAAAGGATCAAAAGCCCTAAATATTCTGTTTTTAATAGTTATAAAACTGTTTATTTAAACTGTTTTTCTTAGTAAAGGGAAAACATCTAATAATCATTGGTTTTTCATTTCAAATGGAAGTAATATTTTTAATTATATTTAATATTAAAGTGGAAAACCGAAAACATTTATATATATATTAATTTTTAGATTTTACAAAATGCTTTTTGACCTAAAAAAAATGGATAAAAAGTTGCAATTATTGATTTAAAAAGAGGAAAATCAGGAAACATAATATACATCTATAATCTTCATTTAAATTTCATCCTAAAACAAAAAAGTTGGCACTCATGATTTAGTTACCTGGACCGCACAAAATGAGGCGACGGTCCAGACTTGGCCCTCGGGCCTCCACTTTGACACCGCTGACATAGACTTTTATATTTTTAGTGACCAAATATGAGCTGTTCCCTTAAAATAGGTTGCCCGATTTTCCGTCAATATTCAAAATTAAGATCATAAGGTCAACAAAATGACGTTTTAAAAGACGAAAAACTTATGATTTAAGCGTTCTTCATAGTCATCATCATCATCATCACAGTCCATTCCACACGGGGGCAGATGGACTTCATTACCGTGCCTGTGGGGACAATTTAAAGCAACCTCATGAATACAAAACGCTTCCCTGGCTGCAGTAAAGAAAGGCTACTTTCTCACTTAAGACATAATGCATGCATTATATACTGTAAACATCATAATTTATACGCCAGACTGACGTTGCGTTACCATAAAGAGTTTTTTTTCGGCCTTTTTGACTTTTCTCATCACTTTTTTTCTGTTTGCTATGCATTGATATGACCTGACTTACATTTATTATCCTCCTTTCTATCAAATCAGCAAAGTTCCTTTTGGCTACTTTCCATCTATGGCGTCTCTTGCCATATTTCAGTACTTATTATCACAAAAAGAAATTCACAATGAAGGTATGAAGACACTGATTTTAGATAGGCTGTTTGAAGTGCGGGCTAAAAAAAAAAAAAATAGGGAGCCAAAGGTACAAAAAAAAAATATCATTTGATTTTTTTAATAATCGCATGAATTCAAGAAAAAGGAAATATGCCATCGTGGCATATTTGCCTTGCTGAACAGACAAGAAATTATACCACCTAAGCTAGATGATAATACCACATCCAATGAATGAGTTGAAAGGAAATAAGGTATGTGGGATTTGGACAGGGGGGCAAGGTGGGTTGGGTAGGGGGGGGGGATACTTGTTTAGATCAAATGTTGAACAAACAGACTTCAGGTGCTTTTTGTAGATTTCACAAACCTATCCAAGGCATTTCTTTAAATAACTCACACGTCAATATAGTTATATTTTTCCTTTTTTGTATATTACTACTCATTGGCAAGTGGTCGTGCGTTATCCTATTGTGAGGACATTTGTGTGCATAGTTTTGGGAATGTTTTGAAGGGAATACAAACTAAAACAACCCTCGATATTGACTTAAAGTCAATGTGGAGGCGGGGCAAAAAGAGCCAACCCGGGAAGAAAAGTACTAATATGTCAAATTAAATTAGAATTAAGTTAAGTGTAAGGTTATATTAAACTTATTTTCGAGTGTCTGCATCATAATCCAAGTTCATTTAAAATTGTTTATGTTACAAGCACTCTTTCCCCCCTTCGAAATCTGTATAATTCTAGTACTATTAAACACATTTTAGTAATATTAAACCACTAGTTATGTATTACTTTGTTAATAAATGGCAAATTAGAACAAATCCAAAAAAAATCCAATCCAATATCCTGTTTTTGGTGTTTATTCAGAGGGTTGTAATGAATTAATTAGTTTCTAATTCATTTCAATGAGAAACGTTCATTTGAGTTACAAGAAAATCGACATACGAGCTCAGTCCCGCTACGAATTAAGCTCGTATCTCGAGGTACCACTGTACAACACAACATGGCTGCACCAAAACATAATTACTACCAACAAATGGCAAATGTGCAGCCTGTGTAGACATACAATAAGGCAATGCCCAGTTCAAATGTCGCTGTCCATGGTGCTGAAACATAAGAAACGGAAAGCACCAGCTGCTTTAGTACAAATTAAGCATCTGAAGCCATTTTAAGGCTGCCAATGAATCTGAATTAGGGAAAATTCTTTTATGGTAATGCTAATGCTAATTCTATACTGTACAAAACCCAACCTCCAGAAATTTTAGGATAAATTCCTGTCTTTTCTGTCTCAGAATTCCTACATCGACCCACCCTATCACCATCCTGCTATCTAATTCTAATGCCTCAAAACACAGCCAATTTAATTATCCAAAAATGTTCAAATCGTGGCGTGTAAACGCCAAATCTGTCAACTTCTCATCTCGTTACACGAGTACAAATAACACAGGTTGGCATTGACTTGCCATATTGTTAGTTATTATCCAACTGGAATGCATTGACATGGTTGACAGAGCATATAACCCTACCTTTTTTTCTGGCTTAGGTAGATCCACCTTTTTTTTGCCAAATTGCCTCCCTAATTGACAGACTTTGACCGGTCGCTGAGCCAGCATCTCTCATATGCGTGTATGTGTGTGAATATGAATTGAGGGGGCGGAGCCAGAAAGAAAAACACATCAGCACTTAATGAAATAATTGGCACCAAGCATCTTACGCATACACAAACAACCATTAAATGTTTTTTTTATAGATTTACCGCCCCCCTACACACACACACACACACACATGCAGTACCGACAACAACCTAAAGGAGAAGCCCGATCCGCCATTTTCTTTGGTTGTAGTGGTAAATGAGGTGAAAAAGGAACAGAAGGTTGAAATGTCGAGTTAGAAGAAGACACGATGGAGAGTGCACCTGCACTTGCATGGCATAATTTATTTAATATTATTTTCATTGAGTTGGTGGCTGAGCTCATTTGTACAAAAAGTGAATCGAGGACAAGTTCAGTTGGGATATTGTTGTTGGATATGATTAACTTGCTGTTGGAAAGCGTTTATAGTGGTTTATTTTTTTTTACTGGTAGGAAGAGGAAAAAGTTGGAGTACTACTAATTTAATGAATGTATTTACCTTGAGTGTTTATAATGTTTTGCTTGTAGTAGTGCTCTTAAAATGTCTCCATCCCAAAGAGGTGAAAGGTCAAATCTTAATGACACATTGCTTCTACTGCCTGTTTGCATTTTAATCACTCTGCTCATTAATGTCCAACTCAATTGCAGAGAAGTCAAAGAGAGTAACAGGTTATGTAACATTTGGCCTGTTATTTGTCAGGGTTTATAAATAAACAGCCATTTGAACGCTGAAAAAAATGTTTGTAAGGGTTTATACGGTGTTGAGTATAGTTCATTTGGGTTTTATGGATTGCTTAACTTTATTTGTATATTCACCTTTAAGGATATTTTGCATTAAGAATACTTCATTTTACTAATTCTGCTTTTGGAAGAATGGTGATACGTACTGTAGTAGTAGTTTTATGTATCATAGTATTATGATCCCCAAATGATAACAAAATTAGTGATTAATTGATCATAATAGAGCAGTTTATGACTTGCTCATAGGTATGTAATTCGTTCCAACCCTAGGAAAAGACACCAAAAACAGGATATTGGATTGGAAAAACATTTTTATTTTTTCTAATTTGCCATCTATTAACAAAGTAACACATAACTAGTGGTTTAATATTACTAAAACACGTTTAATAGTACTAAAATTATACAGATTTTGAAGGGGGATAAGGACAGGGGGTGCTTTTTGCACCGTAACGCGCTCGTAACATAACATAAATACATTTAAATGAACTTGGATTACGATGCACACACACTAATCTAAATTTACACTAAACTTAATTCTAATTTTGTTTTACTCGTATCTCAAATTTCTCGTATATCGAGGTACAACTGTACTGAAATGTTCAATTTTCTGGTGCAACTTACAGAACAGTATTTTTGACCACATATTTTTCCACCAATGTGACCAATATTAAATACTCATCGGCTTCCTATTTTCACTAAATTCCTCAAAAAAAATCATTTAAGAATGCTAGTTAAATCTATGATTTAAAAACTACTGAAAAAGTATGTTATATTCCAAACAATTTTTCTTCCTATTAAATAAAAGTCAAGACTTAGTCAACCCAAAATGTGACATTGAAAATGAGACAAACTTATCCCCCCCCAAAAAAATACAATAGCTCCATTTATCAAATTCCTCCTTATTTGGCATTTAAATCAATACTATATCTGCCCCATTTTTGATATCACCACCATCAAAACCATGAAACATATGTAACCTAACTATCCTGATCGACTCCTACGTAAGCTTTAGTGCATTGAACCAGTTTCTTAAAAGTCGAAGCCATTTCATTTGCATCTGTAAATGATGGCCAAACGCCGCCTGGTAATAACAGTGGCCGCCTGATGTTGAAGCAAATGAATAATTTATCATTTATGCCGCACCGAAGTGAGCACATCGTCTCCATTAAAGCACATTGACTGTGTGCGCACTACCCCCGCCGGCTTTATTACTAATGCACACACACACACACACACACACACACACACACAAGGCGTACGTACGCATTCATAAATGTAAAAAACTTTCTCTTCATACTTGACATGCACCATTCCTCACTGGTGTGTGTTTTTTTTTTACTTTGCCGTCCTTATTTCCTCCTCTTTTGTTATTCTAAATGCTATAGTGAATCCCACTATCTCCTTTTGAAGGAGTTTTCAATGTTGGCAAATGGAGATGAGAATTGGAAGTTGGGATGGATTTCTATGTCGTTTTATGCATCAGTAAAGGAGGATAACACAATTGGGATGGTGACAATTATCTGGTTGCAGGCCTCTTGTTCATGTTGATGTTTGAGCACTTTGTTCATGAATGGCTGATTTTATTAAAATAGTTTGTGGGAGGGAATTGGTCAAATAAGGGAAATGAGAACTTGAATTTTCTTTGACATTTGTAAAAGGGGAGGTTGGTGTCAGCTGCCTGGAACTAAGTTAGCAGTTTAGCATTTTGCAGTGACTCATATGCATGACAAATGAACTTTAATTAGCTTGTCACATATTTTTGTGGAGTTTATTCAAACCTGTCAACTAATATTTGGAGTTAATGCAAAAAAAAGTGCCTGCTGCTTTAACAAAGACTTTTTAATTTATTTTTTTGTTTTTAACAATGGCTTTCATGCTTTTCCTGGGCCGTAAAAAGAAGAAAAAATGATGAAACAGCATTTATTTGTAGTGTAAATTGATTTTGTTAGAGTTTTCATAAGATTACATCTTAACTTCTCCAAATATTTGTTTGGTAAAAAAAAATATGTTGCCTACATCAAATACAATTGAATTAAAGCAAATATACTTTGGTCCAATACATTTAAATACACATAAATAACCACATGAAATTGTTTTGAAGGCAAAAAAAATAATACAGAGAAAAAAAAGTTATGAATGCAAAACTCCAATGACAAAAATATAGCAATATAATCAAGCCATGAAATAAACCTTATGTCTAAAAATATCAAAATTATGTGATAATATACATATAAAAACTATGCAGAAAACACATTATTTCAATGACTTCAACTAATAGTGAAGCCATGCAAAAAGACACATTTTTCTAATATTAAACACATTTAATAATATTAAACCACTAGTTATGTGTTACTTTGTTAATAGATGGCAAATTAGAACAAATCAAACATTGTTTTCCAATCCAATATCCTATTTTGGGTGTTTTTTTAGAGAGTTGGAACAAATTAAATAGTTTTTAGTTCATTTCAATGGGAAACATTTATTTGAGTTACAAGAAAATCGACATAGGAGCTCAGTCCCGGAACAAATTAAGCTCATATCTCAAGGTACCACATTATATGAAAAAAATATCAATTAGTACTAAGAGTAAATACACGCTGAACCCCCCTCCACCCAAAAAGAATACTAAAACAATACAATAACTGATCCAATGAGTTTGTCCCTCACTGGAACGAATGGCACACCCATCGTCGTCAATGGCAACCCCCCCCCCCCTTCCCCCCAACAAACCCCTGTCAATTATTTTAGAGTGGCATCTGTTCGTTAGCATTCCATTCCGTAGCAAGCGGGCACACGAGTGCATCTAATTGTACGCGTATGCACTCATCATCATCATCATGGTCGTCATCCCAGCAGCCAGGTTATCCCCTCCTTCATCATTATCTCTGCACCAGCTCATAAATCTGCGCACTGATAGTGGCGCTCCGGTGTCCTAATGCATATTCATTGCAACACTGTCTAAATATTCATGAGGCAGCGTCTGGCCAATGTTACTCCCGTAGTGAAATATAAGGCGCACTTTGCCTTTTTATGGCCTTGTTTTCGCTGCTGTTTGTTGCAAAGTGTGGGGAGAGGGCTGATGTATTTTCATGTCTCAAGGAGAATTACCGCAAAGTAGACCCCCCCCCCCCCCCCCAACACACACACATATATACACATACATCACCCCCCACTGTGCAAACTCAACGCACCACTTCACGGATGTATTCTTATACCCCGAAAATGTTCAGCGGCCTTTTTACCCGTTTTGAAAAATGAGCTGAGTAACAACTTTTGATAGGTTTATTTGGTTGGGATGGGGCACATATATCACCATGTGGCAATAGCTTACATAATACTATGCAGATGAGAATGTTTTGGTTTTTGTGTGTGTATATGTGTGTGTGTCTATGTGTGTGTGTGTGTGTGTGTGTGTGTGTGTGTGTGTGTGTGTGTGTGTTTGTTTCATATGCGAAGCAATCATCGATATTTAATGGGATTTCTGTTGTTGTGCAAAGACTACAATGGAAGGATCTATTATCAAACCATAGATCACAGATGTCAAAGTGGCGGCCCCGGGGGCCAAATTTGGCCCGCTGCTTCATTTTGTGTGGCCCGAGAAAGTAAATGAGTGCCGGCTTTCTGTTTTAGGATCAAATTAAAATGAAGAGTATAGATGTATATTCAATTTCAATTGTTTTTCCCCTTTTAAATGAATAATTGTAATTTTTTAATCCATTTTTCTGTGTTTTTTGTTCAAAAATCGAAAAATATATCTAAAAAAAGCTGAAATAATCATTGTTTTGACTTGTTAGAACACTCGTATTGTCTTTACAGTCGTTTTAATCATCCCATCAAGCTTCAGCTATACCAAAGTCTCTGATTGAGACGTGACCTTTGGCTTCATATAGAAAAAAAAACTGTCTTCTATTGGACAAAATGGCCTCAGGTCTTTGTCACATCATCCCATTATTCCGGCCCATCTTTTGTGATTAAAAGAAAGGGCGCTGTTGTGCAAGTGACAACAAAACGGGTCTTGTTTGACAGCCCGTCACTGTGTTATGACAGCGGGCCAATCGGCAAATCTCAAACTCGGCTCACCACGTGGTTGTCGCTCAAAAAACCCAATGGCATGTTGGGTATTTCACTTCGAGATGAAGCAAAGTGTGTCTGCCGTCTGCGTGTAAACTTGAACGCCAGGCAATGGTCTGACAGAAATGAGCTCCGTGCTTCATTAGTTGGTCGCCTGGCAGCAGCCGTATTGATGATTAGGAAAAGAGAGCTTTTGTTCATGAGATGCAATCATCTCGTGCACTCATTCAAAAGACGAGAGGGGTAATTTAGTGGAGTTGAATAGCTCAGGGCACAATATTATTGTCCTACTGGTATCATCATCTTTTGTTCTTTTCCACCGACAATGTATAGTGGTACCTCGAGATATGAGCTTAATTCGTTCCGGGACTGAGCTCGTATGTCGATTTTCTTGTAACTCAAATTAACGTTTCCCATTGAAATGAACTAAAAACAAATTAATTCGTTCTAACACTCTTAAAAAACAACAAAAAAAGGATATTGGATTGAAAAAACATTTTTATTTGTTCTAATTTGTCCTCTATTAACAAAGTAAAACATAACTAGTGGTTTAATATTACTAAAATGTGTTTAATACTACTAAAGTTATACGGATTTCCAAGGGTGGAGAGAGAGGAGGGGTGCATGGCAACGTGCTCGTAACATAACATGAAAAAATTTAAATGAACTTGGATTACGATGCAGACACTCAAAAATACATTTAATCTAACCTAACACCAAACTTAATTCTAATTTTGTTTGACAGTTTGATACCATTCTTCTTCCGGGTTGGTACTATTTGCCCCGCCTCCACACTGACTAAATATGGAGTCAATTTCGAGGGTTGTTTGATTTTGTATTCCCTTCAAAATATTCCCAAAATGATCCACACAAATGTCCTCACAATAGGATAACGCACAACCACTTGCCAATGAGAAGTAGTATAAACGCCATTCGCACTAACTAACGGGGAAAAAACAGTAAAAAAATGCAATGCTCCGCCCAGTGCTCGCAGATACATTACACAACTTAGTTGTGGAGAGAGAGACAGTGTCCATGATGTTCTTATGAGCAGCATCTCTCGTCCACTGTCTACTCATATATCAAAATTTGTCTCGTATCTCAAATACTTGCCCGAAATTTTACTCCTATCTCGAATTGCTCGTGTGTCGAGCCACTCATATGTCGAGGTACCACTGTACTATGCTCTAAATTAGTCCGACAAATGTCATAGCTCCTTCGTAGACCTGATAAAACATTTAGCAAAGGTACATCTTTGAACGCACTGAATTTTTTGTCTCATTAGTGTTAGTGTGCCCATCTGAAAGTAGCCAACGACCAATCAAAAAAACCCCTGTGAGTTTTAAAACCTTGCCAACTGGAAAGCCTAATGATATTTTAAATCCCAGTAATACGGCAATAATGACTTTGGCCTCGAATTGATGCTTGGTTACTGGGCTAAGTAATTAGAAAAATCGAGTAAATATCCACTTCATACTCTTATAATGTTCTTCAATTAAACATCCTTACTACCCTAACAGATTTCCCCATTGTTAGGTTCTATAGTTTACGGCATCCACACATTTAAAAAGAGGAGCCTCCTCCCAAAAAACATTTAAAGCCGCAATTAGCCCCCAAGTGGTGTTGTTTAATGATCCGCTGTCTTTTCCTCCCATGTATTCAAATTAAAGCCGTATTTTTATCAACTCCCTTCGAGTCACCCAACCACAAAAAGTCTCCTCTCGTCGTCATTAACAATCGATAACCCTCACCCTTTTTCTGTTTAGCACCTAAGTCACCCAAAAAAACACCAATTTCAAAAGTTCCTAGCAAAAAATAACAAGAAATCCAGTCTTTATCGCCAAAAATAACTGTAACCACCACACTGCAGAACCTCGCCATGGATTTTTATTAAATGCCATAGTGAGTGTTCCCTTTTGGCTAATAAAATAAAGCAGATCGCTCTGACAAATTGGCACGTTCCTATGATGAATTCTCCTTTGAGAAATGACAATGAACTGCCTGTAGAGCAACAGGTGTAAGAACAATAAGAATATGGGTTTAAAAAAGGTAGAAAACTCTGAGAAAGATGGGTACCCGTGCTTGTTTATGGCCCAGCTGAGCGGTAGCACAGAGGCCAAGTGATGCGGGCAAAGGGAAGATTAAAGACAGCACATCGAAGCCTCCCTCTGTATTCAATCAGCACATGGAGCCTCACCACGGTCTGCATGCTGATTGGGGCTGCAGTGAAAGGAGCCTTGCAATTGGCCACTTCCACACACATTCGCCGAGGCTAATCGCAGCCATTGCGATACTGTTAGGTCCGCAATGAACATTTAATAAAGTCGAACACAAGTAAGCACACTAAGACAGCATGCCTTAACACACACATGTTAAAGTGGCGGTTCGGGGGCCAAATTTGTAGTAGTCTCTAGTGTTAGGTTCGATTAAATATATTTTTGAGTGTCTACATCATAATCCAAGTTGTTTTAAAAAAAAATTGTTATTTACGAGCGCGTTGCCATGCCAAAAAGCTACATTTCCGTAATATTAAACACATTTTTGTAATATTAAACACATTTAATAATATTAAACTACTAGTTAGGAGTTATTTTGTTAATAGATGGCGAATTAGAACAAATCAAACATTGTTTTCCAATCCAATATCCTATTTTGGGTGTTTTTTTTAGAGCGTTGGAACGAATAATTAGTTTTTAGTTCATTTCAATGGGAAACATTTGTTTGAGTTACGAGAAAATTGACATACGAGCTCAGTCCCGGAACTAATTAAGCTCGTATCTCAAGGTACCACATTAAATCTGGCCCACTGCATGATTTTGTGTGACCCGAGAAAGTAAATCATGGGTGCCGACTTTCTGTTTTAGGATCAAATTCAAATGAAGAGTATAGCTGTATATTAAATTTCCTGATATTCCAACTTTTAAATCAATACTTGTAATTTTTTAATCATTTTTTTTCTGTGTTTTAGTTCAAAAATCATTTTGTAAAAATCTATAAAAAAAAGCTAAAATAAACATTGTTTTAGATCTATAAAAACCTGCATATTAAATAGCCTTTAATCCAGTTAACTCAGTTCCACCACAATCTTTGTTTTTATTTGATCCTAAGAGAATTTAACATTTTAATCAGCTCAAAACCTAACATTACCAACATCCCTAAGCCAACTTTTGACATTAAATTACCTGTAACCTAACTTTTTCACTTAAAAACGAGAGGACAAAACAGCTGAAGGTGATCCAAAATACATTTCTATAAACTGGGTCAGACTAACAATATATTCCAGTCATACGGAAATGAGCATCCCAAACATTTCCTATGGTTTCAGGACATGTACTCACAATTAAAAAAAAAAAAACATAATCAAACACAGGCAGGCAGTGTTAAACAATAATTACACGACTAAAGTCATTTTGTTTACAGCGCCCGAGAGTAAAAACTTGAAATTTTTGCTCTACCGAGGAAAAAAAAGTGCTATTTCATTCAGTCTGTATTCCGAGCCAGTGTAGCACGACGTGACCAGTCAGATTTGTTGTCATCGTCTCTGTGTGTTGACCTCAAGCTGTGCTTTCATTTTTTATTCTGAAGAAGTGCGCCTCTAAAGTCTCTGTAGCAGTCTAACTGCAGTAACACAAAAAAATCCCTTTCTTATTTCCGTCTTGGTGCAACTAACGTGAGCTTTACTGTTTGTTCTCCATCCGGATTTTTCTTCCCATAACACCAAGACATTTTTAGCGAAGTAGGCCATCGTCAAATACCGTATTTCCTCTTCTATTGGCCCTCTTAAGAATAGACACTATGTCCTAATTAGTCGTCCAATGCGTCATCCATTTCGACAAACAGTTTTCCCGTGAGGGATGAAAACTAATTATCACAATTTCTGAATCTCGGGTTTCGCAAATAATAAGGAGATCGCATCACTGTTGCTAACCAGATTTGCAGTAAAGGAGTTACTAAGGTGGATAGGGTTTTTCTGTGATTTTTAAAGTGGGATGTTGTTGTTTGAGATTGAATTTGGGAAAAAATGATCCATATTTTATCTGGAATGTGGGGTCTGTTGTACATTTAGTCAGTTTTTGTATTCTTTAGGGTACTTGGTTGTGCGTTATTCTATAGTGAGGACATTTGTGTGCATAATTTTTGGAATATTTTGAAGGGAATATAAATGGAAACAACCCTCGATAGGTTGCATCTAAAACTCAAGTTGGAGGCGGGGCAAATAGGGCCAGGAGAAGAAAGGTATAAAAATGTAAAACGAAATTAGAATTAAGTTTATTGCAAGGTTAGATCAAACTTATTTCTCTCTACCCTCCACAAAATCCGTCTAATTTTACTTCAATTAAACACATTTATTATACTATTAAACCACTAGTTATTTGATACTTTATTAATAGATGGCGAATTAGAACAAATCAAACATTTTTTCCAATCCGATATCCTGTTTTTGGTGTTTTTACAGAAGGTTAGAACAAATTAATTTGTTTTTAGTTCATTTCAATGGAAAACATTTGTTTGAGTAATGAGAAAATCAACATACGAGCTCAGCCCGGAACAAATTAAGCTCATATCTCAAGGTACACTGTAGTATTTTTTGATTCCTTATATATGCATCCAAGTCAACCATTTTTTGCAGCTCCTCATTGAAAAAAAATATACATATATCAGTCCAACCATGCTTTATTCTCCATTTTTACACTCTGAAGTCAAGCTAACCTTGTTAAAATGCTATTTTCGCCCCCCTGAGGACTAAACGAGATATGAATGGAACGTCCTGCATTTGCCTAAAGGCCTTTAGTGTGCAAAATGGCAGGCACATTTAAGAACTCTACCTTATCATTGCCCCCGCCGCCATGCAACTCCCTCCGGGGGAGAAAAAAGTGCCCTTAATTGCGACGGTAAGGTAGAAC
The DNA here is from genome assembly GCF_051989575.1 of Stigmatopora nigra. Classification (NCBI taxonomy): domain Eukaryota; kingdom Metazoa; phylum Chordata; class Actinopteri; order Syngnathiformes; family Syngnathidae; genus Stigmatopora; species Stigmatopora nigra. The sequence goes on from NC_135530.1 coordinate 3,512,686, forward strand.
TCGTAGCCATCGTCAGGGTTACCGGGGTCGTTTGTTTTCCTCCTTTTTCCTCGCCGTTTTAATAGATGATCATTCATTGTTTTCGCGGGGAGCGTTATTAAGCAGCGTTCATGATTATAAAGTACCATAACGCCGGAGGAAAGCGCCTGTCCCGTGGGGGAACGATATTATACACATGCAAGGTCACATTTAGAAAATAAGGCATGGAGAAAACTCTTTGGGCTTGGCTGTAATTGAGTTTCATTTACTCAAAGTCGATGGTGGATCAAATCAATACACAGCGATGGCGAAGCGAATTAAATCCTTTTCATGATTGATAAAAGAAGATTTCATAGAATTTTTTTTTGAACAGTAGGACGATCAGAAAAAACAAATTATTGGACTACATTCAAATTGGTCTTATAAGTGGAAGCACTTGTTGTTGTCGTTGTGAATTTATTATTTTTGTGACAAATATTTGCAGTATTAGATATCCAATCCATTTGGATTGGGAATTATCGAGTTGTCTTTTTATACTTGTTGCACAAGTATTTGTTGTTGGGGAATATTTTTTTACTATATTCATTTTGCTGACAAGGTAAATTTGCTAGTTACGTACAGTGGGACCTCGAGATACGAGCTTAGTTAGTTCCGGGACTGAGCTCGTATGTCAATTTTGTCGTAATTCAAACCAACGTTTCCTATTGAAATGAACTAAAAACCAATTAATTTGTTCCAACCTTCTGAATAAACAGTAGATTTTGCGTTTATTTGGTTATGTCAGTGTCGAAATTTGAATTCTGGATGCATTTTTTTCTCTTTTTAATCGCAGTCTTTAGATATTCTAAACCAACCATGAATTAACCATAACCTGAGAAACTTTCATTTCAAAGTTTGCTCCATCCCTTGAAAAATGTTTCATTCCCAAATTTTTGCAGTTACAGACAACTCTTGAGTTTTAACCCAGTGGTACCTTGACATACGAGTGGCCCAACATACGAGCAATTTGAGATATGAATAACATTTTCCGATTGTAAAGACATTTTTATTGACTGAAAGTCTGTGTAGAGGCGGGGCAAAAATAGCCTACACAGGAGAAGAAAGGTATCAAAATGTCATACAAAATTAGAATTAAGTTTAGTGTTAGGTTCGATTAAACTTATTTTTCAACATAAAAGCTCAGTCCCGGAACGAATTAAGCTCATATCTCAAGGTACCACTGTACTACCTTTTTTTTTTTTTTAACTATTGACTACACATCAGACCTTCCCTCCCAACCACAACATTATTGCCTTAAGCAATACGATTTTTCAATAAAAGCCTGCCAATGTTTCTCTGCCAAAATTCTAAAATCTTTCATTTGGCTTTTTCCATCTCTGAACTGGCTTTTCGAAAGCATTGCGCGTTCCTTTTTTTTTTGATACGGCGGACGCATAATGTCAAAGCGAGACTAACGTAGCATTGGATGTAAGTAAAATAAAATAAAAAATCCTAAATGGATTTACGGCATCAGAGCCAGACGTTCCTCGCTCATTTTTTTTTTTTTTTAGCAGCTGCAACGTGCAGGAGTGATGCAGCATCTTGGCTTGGGCTCATGCCTCACGTTTACACGCTCATACTGTGCTCCTCCCCCAGCACAACAGATGCCAACTACATCAAGCTGTCATGTAGTGTTTTTGGGTTAAGTGGAGATTATTTGGGGAAGACATTTTGTTCGTGTGCCTTTTGACAGGAAGATGTCTGTTTACAGCTGTCCATATGTTTGAATTTTTATCCGGTCATGAGCGCGCACAAGCTGTGGCTAAATATTTAACTGCTATGGTAGTGTGTGTGTGCAAAAAAATGTCTTGTAGAGTGGTACCTCGAGATACATGCTTAATTCGTTCCGGGACTGAGCTCGTATGTTGATTTTTTTCGTAATTCAAACAAACATTTCCCATTGAAATGAACTAAAAATAAATTAATTTGTTCTAACCCTCTGATAAAACACCAAAACAGGATATTGGTAAGGAAAAACATTGTTATTTGTTCTTATTCGCCATCTATTAACACATAACTAGTGGTTTAATATTACTAAAATGTGTTTAATGGTACTAAAGTACTACAGATTTCGAAAAGGGGAGAGAGAGTGGCTTTTTGCATGGCAACGCGCTCGTAACATAACATAAACAAATTTAAATGAACTTGTATTACGATGCAGTGGCCATGAAGTTCTTATGAACAGCATCTCACATCTGCTGTCTGCTCGTATATCAAAGTTTGTCTCGTATTTCAAGATAAATATTTGCCGAAACTTTACTCCTATCTCAAATTGCCCGGGCCACTCGTATTTTGAGGTACCACTGTACTTTGTCGAAAAAATACTTGACTGAGCATGGCAAAACTTTAGTTGTCCACTCTTTTGTGATCTCTCAAGACCGGTATTTGTCTTATTAAAGTAAATGTGTGAGTGTCCTAAGATGACACATGCCGAGAACTTTGAGCCAACGCATTTGAAAACAAATGCTTTGTCATCGGATAAGCCATTTGTCAAAAAGGCCGGCCTCTGACAGAGCAATTGTAATGTGCTGAGGAGCAGCAGGCGAAATAATAAGGCATAGGGGGGGATGTCAATAACATTGCGTTGTATTACGCCACGCGTACTGCCACATGAATCTATCTTCGGTTGCGGCTACCGCCGCGTTCATTTCACTCCAGGGCGGCCACACATACATTTTAATCAGCCATTTGGCCAGCCAAGCTGACAACTGCTCAACAAACTGATGCTGATAAGGCTGATGATAAATCATAGCGGGTTTGCTATCAGCTTTGGATTCTTTTCTGGCAATTCTTGACAATTTTACACTCTTGCCACAGTTCATGTCCGGCTTAAACTTTGTCATTGTTGTACTTTGTATAAACAGCTTTGTCTGCTTCCTGGCAAAGCGATTACCGTATTTTCACGACTATAAGGCGCACCCTCAATGAATGACATTTTTTTCATATATAAGGCGCACTGTATTATAAGGCGCACTGTCTATTTTGGAGGAAATGTAAGACTTTTAAGTGTGCCTTATAGTCGTGAAAATACGGTAATTGCTATTGACTTCCAGGTATGAAGCACTCACTACTTTACAGTCACCTCTAGAGCCAGCCATTGTTGATGTTTTGGATTTTTTTTGTATAAAATCTTGCAGTGGGGGAGGAGCAATATGATGGAAGATGTTGTAAACTAAGATGGCATCTGCATATTTAACAGTATTGTTTCAGTTCAGGCGTTTGTGTTTTTTTAATATCCGACAGTGATGGTTTTTCGTTTTTGGTTTTCTGTTTTTTCCATATATAAGGCGCATTGGATTATAAGGCGCACTGTCTATTTTGGAGAAAATCTAAGACTTTTAAGTGTGCCTTATAGTCGTGAAAATACGGTATTTCCTTGGTGGTGTTTGATGTACAACGAGGCCGCGGTTTTAACTCTGTTGGGAAACATTTGGTGAAAACGTAAGGGATCGATTTTTTTTCCAACGGCGGTTTTATTGGTGGATAGGGACGAGGGCGCATTGAAGTTATCACATTGTATCTCACCTAAGTAGAAACCTCTTAAAAAACTTTGATTGTGCACTGCAGTTCTCTCAGGCCTTGCTGGAAATTTGTAGAAGAGGACTTTTTATTGCATTTATGTGAGTCAAATCAATAGTGGGCCTTTGCGCTAGAGATTTTACGATTGAGATCAAAGGCCGAGCGTATTTAAATTTCAACAATCCTTTACATAAAAAGAGTCCGATGTTTGTTTTTAAGCAGGTTGTTACACTCCAAGTGAGATAAACTGACAATTTAGTTTGACATATGCTGGACATATGCTAAAAATGTGCTTAATACTAATATACAATGGTAAAGACTATTAAACACATTTTAGTCATATTAAACCACTAGTTATGTTTGACTTTATTAATAGATGGCGAATTAGAACAAATCTAAATGTTTTTTCCAATCCAATATCCTGTTTTTGTAGTTTTTTCAGAGGGTTGGAATGAATTCATTAGTTTTTAAGTCATTTCAATGGGAAACGTTTGTTCAAGTGACGAAAAAATCGACATACAAGCTCAGTCCTGGAACAAATTAAGCTCCTATCTCGAGGTACCACTGTATTAGATTTTTATTTTAATCTTTTGAACTCATTAGTCACCCTCGACAGTTATAGACATGGCAGGACAGCCTTCCAGTTAGCAAAGAAATTGGACATATATGTGGACGAAGTCATTTCAAGACTTTGAATAATATTAATAGAAATACAAAGCCACTTTTTGTTTGTTCTTGTTTATTTTCCATGTGAGAAATCACATCTCACAAGCCACAATGTCTTAAATCTTTCCACCCAGGGCCACCAACAGCTTAAGATATCATCATCACTTTGATTCATGGCCGAATAGGAGCGCCATTCACACGTCACGGCATACAACGATGCATTTGCCTCTTAAAAATCAAGCAACTAAGACTCTTTCAAAAGAGTAAAACCCTTTATACAGACCCTCACTGGCCCTAAGATGATTCCCTTATAGTAGCACTTGCAGAGGACACATTAAGAGGATATTAATTTAGCTTTGTTGACAGCCGGAGTCGTGGCAGCGCGGGCGCTAGGCCCCTCGTTGATGAGACGTGGGTGAATAATGAGCTCCTACGACTTGAGAAAGACGAACAACAGAGGCGCCACAACTTCAGATGTCACCGCGGGCTTTGAGCTCGTCGGTTTGACGCGTCGTCGCCAATGCGGGGCGCACAAGACATCCAAACAGTATGTTGTGTGTCTGCAGATGAGATGCAAAAAGGGAGAGGGAAGTGGCATGGATGGCTTGGTAGTGATGAGCGTTAATGCCGGGTGGGCTTGGTTTGCTGGAAGTGAAATACCCGAAAACATATCCATCCATCCATCTATCCATACAGGGCTTAAATGACAAGTCATTATCTCCGCCATGAGTGTGAAAAAAGATAGAGGAGGAGCAGGATGAGGAGGAGGGGGAAGCTAACAGGATGGCATGAAGGTGGAGATGGTGTGTTGATCTCCCAAGACATGATACATTTGTTTTGTTGACATGCATTATTGAACAAAGTGATCTCGTGTTCAGTCGCAATGGAGATCTGCATATTCCTCGCAACTCTTCTTCATGTGCAGTCGTATTTATAGACTGTGCTCACTGCCACACACAATACACTACAAACATTTGGACCGTAACACGTAGACTTTTATTTCACTTTGCAATGAGGTAATTCTGTCTTATCACGGTGTCTTAAATATTTAAAAACAACCTACGAGTAAACAAGGCACCGTGTCAATAGCCCAGTATGACAACATTTTACACTTTCCAAACAAATAGGACAGAACTCAAAAGTCAATTAGCGTATTTTACTGTTTAATATACCCCCCCATTTAATATACAGGGGTATATTAAATGGCGCACAAACGGGAAGGTACGATCCACTACGCACTTGACGGTCTGACTTGGAATTTTAATGAATTTAAGTATCTTTAATTATGCCTCCATGAACAACATACAAATCTTGCCATAAAAGCTAAGTTGCCGTTTAATATACCCGGGTATATTAAATGGCAAACTACGATAGTCATCGAAAATGAAGATACAAAACTTTCTCCGAATTCATCAATACGCTTTCCATAATAATGTTCCCAACCAAATTCTGGTTCAGTGCCTTGCCCAAGGGCCTGGAATCAAACCCCTCACCCCACCACATGACCAACCAACTGTACCACAGCCCCCCACCCCCAGTTAAATCGTGACCAGAAAGACGTCAGACGAAAAGAGTCATGCATTTTTATGACTTCAATTCCTATTTTACAAGTAGCGAGGAAAACCTCATTTAAGAAACTTTCCGCTTTGCGCACAGACATGGGTATGCTTCCCGGAAACAGTCACGGTCGGTGGCGCCGTTTCCTCCGTGTGCATGAATCCTGATGGATCCTCATTACCCCAGGTGTGACCCCTCACAGCTCAGTTCATTAAGCCAAGCAGCCGAGTGTCGGTGACTCAAGTCCAGATTTAATCACAACTTCCGTCCTCTTGCCAATCACAATTAGGTCCTGATAAGCCTCTCCAGCATGGTGCCTTAGGGCTCCCATACACAGACAAAGGTTAATTTGTGAGCAGCCAGGGCTCGGCTACAGAACCAAAGGTCACCTGATTGAATTCATGGAGCGTGTGCACGTGTGTGTGTGTGTGTGCACGTACGATAGGGGGGGCTACAATGCAATTACAAAGTTCATAATTATTCATGCCTTACCTTCATCTGTAATGGCTAATTTACCTTCAGAGAGATGCTGCTGATTTGATCACCCTATGCCCTATTTTTTTGACTACCACCCTAAAAATAAAACTGTACAGTGGTACCTCGAGATACGAGCTTAATTCATTCCGGGACTGAGCTCGTATGTCGATATTGTCGAAACTTGAACAAAGTTTTCCCATTGAAATGGACTAAAAACCAATTAATTAGTTTCAACCTTCTGAAAAAACACCAAAAACAGGATATTGGGTTGGAAAAAAATGTTTTATTTCTTCTAATTTGCCGTCTATTAACAAAGTTACACATAACTAGTGGTTTAATATTACTAAAATGTGTTTAATAGAACTAATAGTACTTGTTTATGTCCCTGAAACTGGGCAATCTGTACAGATTAACCCGTAATGTGCTGAACGTCAGACTATTCGCATTGACGTGACAGAAAGTGTCATGGGATTGACGCCAAGCATATTGCAGGCTATCGCTCCTTGTTCACTTCCGTGTGTCTGACCTCCTTCCCTGCCGTGTATTGTCATTCGCAGGCCAGCTGGCAGCGGGGACATGTGAAATTGTGACGCTGGACAGGGACAGCAGCCAACCACGGCGGACCATCGCCAGGCAGACGGCCCGCTGTGCCTGCAAGAAGGGCCAGATCGCGGGAACTACGAGAGCCAGACCTGCATGTGTGGACGGTAAGGCTTTAAGTAAAAAATGTCTTTGTCCTTAGCTGTAGCTATGACCAAATCGTGAGTTATGTTGTCAGTCCTAGAGTAGAGGTTTGGCTTGAATTGCGATAGAGGTCGATCAGCTTTATTTAGAAGGGGCTATCTTTTGGATATCCATCTTTAGAACGCATTAGGAGTGGTACCTCGAGATACAAGCTTAATTAGTTCCCGGACTGAGCTCGTATGTCGATTTTCTCGTAACTCAAACGAACGTTTACCATTGAAATGAACTAAAAACGAATTAATTTGTTCCAACCGTCTGAAAATAACACCAAAAACAGTATATTGGATTGGAAAAACATTTTTATTTGTTCTAATTCGCCATCTATTAACAAAGGAACAAAAAGTGGTTTAATTGCACTAAAATATGTTTAATAGTACTAACGGATTTCGAGCAAGGCAACACGCCGGTAACATAACATAAACAAATTTAAATAAAGTTTTATTACGATGTGGACATGTTAATATGTAACATTGTAGCAGAGGGCTATTTCCATCTTTAGTGAATTGTGTAAGTTGAAGATAAACGATGACACATACTAGACAGTTAGATGCAGTTTTAGATCAAAATTTTGTTCAAGATTGTGTCCAATGGAAACCGCAAGGAGCTCATCTAGGCATGGCAGTTATGGATTCTCCTGAAATGACCGGTGCATGGCTAGATGAAGGACATAGACTAGAGGTGTTTGCAAAGGCAGACCTCAAGGACTCCAGTGGATTAGAACTGATTGAATTCCAATTTGCGCCGTTTAAGTTTGTCGGTGCCAGCAGTCGTTCTCTGTCTCACTTTCCAATTCCCAACAAATGAGAGTGCCCTTGCAAAGATAGGCATATTTGCATGGCAATAATATCAAGCTCTGGGATTTTGGAAATATGAACCGTAATCTAGTTTTTCTTTCAATAGGAGGCAATATAATGTAGCGGGAAAAAATGGGAAATCATAACAATTGTCGCAAAATATGCACAGAAAGTTTGTCTTCTATGGTGTTGGCTATTCTTGACAAATGGTTTTATTAATATAAGGAAGTAGAATGTAAAAAAGATGAATCCATCAGTGGGGATAATTGGTAAAACAACAAGGAAAGATAAAGTTTAACTAGGTACGATGCCAAAAAAATTAATACCGTATTTTCACGACTATAAGGCGCACCCTCAATGAATGACATGTTTTCCATATATAAGGCGCACTGTATTATAAGGCGCACTGTCTATTTTGGAGAAAATGTTAGACTTTTAAGTGCGCCTTATGGTCGTGAAAATACAGTAATTGCTATTGACTTCCAGGTATGAAGCACTCACTACTTTACAGTCACCTCTAGAGCCAGCCATTGTTGATGTTTTGGATTTTTTTGTACAAAATCTTAAGTGGGGGAGGAGCTATATGATGGAAGATTTTGTAAACTAAGATGGCATCTGCATATTTAACAGTATTGTTTCAGTTCAGGCGTTTGTGTTTTTTTTAATATCCGACAGTAATGGTTTTTCGTTTTCAGTTTTTCCATATATAAAGGCGCACTGGATTATAAGGCGCACTGTCTATTTTGGAGAAAATTTAAGACTTTTAAGTGCGCCTTGTAGTCGTGAAAATACGGTAAATAGAACGCAGAGACAAAGATCTATCGGCTAGGTTTGGATGAATGTTGCTTTGACTTTGACTTCAAATTAAAATATAAGGAATGAGTGAAACACTCTTAAAACTACAAAACAAAAATGAAGCGAGGTTTATATTATTCATCCTTGTCAGATTTTGGCTTGGACTAACACATTCTTCTTTTAAAGTCAACTACACGACTTTTAGCCTTGAAATGATATCCCCCATCGAATAACTATTGTACTTCAATTGTAAATTTTGAAGTAGAGTTGTTTTAAGACCCTAAGTTATGGTTTATAATGTCTCAAATGCTCAGTTGCCCTTTCATAGAATTGAATAGATATTTTATGCTCCAAAAAGCATTTTTCCGTTTTTCATCAGTTAAATGTGTTGAAATTTTCCAATCCTTTGAACACTTTTGATTGTGTGCTGTGATGTTTTTTCCCTGATTCTAAAATATGTCCCCTGGGTTAATAAAAGCAGAGTAACAGTGCCTTTAAAGCATCACAGCGACATAAAAGTGAGAGTCAAAAGGGAAGCGTGTCCACTGTGTTGGAATAAAACAAGCAACAACATAACACTTGTCATCATGCCATGAAAGATAACCCATCTGGTAGCTCACAGCAACATTTTTTTTGGAAGAGAAAAAACTTCAAATGGGATTTTAGTACAATGGTACCTCGGCAATTTGAGATGCAAGTACAATTTAGAGCAGATATTTATCTTGAGATACAAGACAAATTATGCGTCATCATATTTTGACGACATTTGTGTCATTTTGGGAATATTTTGAAGGGAATACAAACAGGAAACAACTCTCGACATTGATTGGAACTCAGTTTGGAGGCGGGGCAAAAAAGAGCCAACCCGAGAGAAGGTATCACAATTTAAGACAAAATTTGAATTATGTTTAGTGTTAGGTTCAATTAAACTTATTTTTTGACATTATGAACAATATATTATGAATAAGAGAATATCATAAAACATAAATAAATATCAATTCATATTGTCTGCACGTAGTAAAACACTGCGCCCCTTAGCGGATAACACAAGAACTACAAATTTTAAAGAAAATTCCTATTTTTTATACAATGCAGCTTTCTTCCCCGGGCCGTACCAAACCACCAGACGGGCCGGATCCGGCCCGCGGGCCATATGTTTGACACCACTGCTTTTTATCATCCCTGATTTCCATTCACATGTAAACATGTGTCAACCCTTGTGTACCTCCTCAATATTTTCCCCTTCTTGCAAATCTTCCATTTATAATTCCAGGTTGCTATTACATCCAACCGAGAGGAATGAGATAATCTTTCATTTGCAGTATGATTGCATTTTCCTCTTTTGAAATGCACGCTCGATTGCTTTCTGGTGTTAGCGTGTATGATTTGGTTTAATCCCCGCCTGCTTTTCTTTCCATCTTTGTAATTAATCATGGAGCAAAAACAGCTTTCTACCCGCCGTCAATTTGCTACCAATATGTTTTAAAATGAAGCAATCTTTCTCATTATATCAGCATGCAATAGCGTGTGCTACTGTGATTGCGTCTGTCATTTAGCGTGGAAATGAAGATGCTGTTTGCTGTAGAAGTAGATCATAAAACAAACATAAAGTTGAGGTAAGATTATGACATTAGGAAGAAAGTATATGCCCATTTCAGGCTGAAAATCCATGATTTAATAATCTGGAGAGTAAAAAACATATTTTATACTTAGTGGGACATTTTGCTAGACACGTCAAACACTCGGCTGACATTTTTTTGTCAATGAGCCATGAGCAGTGGTACCTTGACATATGAGTGGCCCGACATATGAGCAATTTGAGATACAAGTAAAATTTCGGGCAAGTATTTATCTTGAGATAAGAGACATATTTTGATATTTGAGCAGATAGATGCTGCTCATATGAACATCATGGCCACTGTCTCACGTTGTAATATCTCTACGAGCACTGGGCGGAGCATTGCATTTTTTTCAGTGTTTTTTTTCCACGTTAGTCAGTGAGAATGGCAGAGCAATCGCTAATAATAATAATAATAATTAATAAACCCTTACACTACTTGTCATTGGCAAGTGGCCATGCGTTATACTATTGTGAGGACATTTATTTGCATCATTTTGGGAATATTTTGAAGGGAATACAAACTCAAACAACCCTTGATATTTACTGAAAGTTGGTGTGGAGGCGGGGCAAAAAAAGCCAATTTAGGAGAAGAAAGGTTTTAAAATTAGAATTTTAGTGTTAGGTTCGATTAAACTTATTTTTGAGTGTGTCTGCATCGTAATCCAAGTTTATTTAAAAAAAATTATGTTATGTTACCAGCATGTTGCCATACAAAAAGTCCCTCCCTCTAGTAGTTAGTCAGAAAAAATAAAATAATAATTTGCATATGTTGATGCTGCAGAATGGGAACAAACCATTTTTTTTAAAATATCAAGGAAACAAAAAGCCAGCAAAATAACACAAAATAAACCCAAACCTTAAACAGTTAGTCTTATTTTCAGCTGCATCTGAAATAGTGAATATTAATGAACAACATGTTTTTTTTAAAACACTTACTTATACTGCCAATCTGAGATAAACAGAATGTTACGTAGAAAAAAAGGCATTTTTTGTACTCTTGCTGTTAGAAATGTATTATTAACTTAGCTTGCACCAACAGAGTTTTGACTATGAGAGTGAATACGAGAACAAGCCTGCCTCCCAAATGTGTCTATATATTTCCTTCTCTATTTGTTTGCATTGTGCTAATATGAATGCAGAGCTGTCTTTCTCACTCCCTGTAGAGTGGCTGTGATGAAAATAGTTTTTTTTGTTATTGTTGTTGGTTTACAGAGACGCCAAAAGAAACACGAAGCTGGTTTGTGTTTTTAGATTGAGAAAAGCATTGAAATATAACACAAAAGGGTGCTTGTTTTCCCCCCATAGACTGAGATACCGCATGATTCGCATTAGCATAGAAATAATGCAGCGTCGCATATTGTGACTTTTTTCTGTCGATTACTCCCCGCTGGATTCCGTAATGAGCAAGTTCATATTTCATGCTTTGCTTTTTGTTAAGCTGTGCGCAATTTGATCAGTTGAACAATGCTGACATGGTGTTCAAATTACAGTGGTACCTTGACATACGAGTGGGCTGACATATGAGCAATTTGAGATATGAGTAAAATTTTGGGGAAATGTTTATCTTGAGATAGGAGACAATTTTTGAGATACGAGCAGACAGCGGATAAGAGATGCTGCTCATAAGAACATCATGGCTACTGTCTCTTTCGCCGCAACTACCTCGTGTAATGTCTCTGTGAGCACTGGGCGGAGCTTTGTATTTTTTTTTTGTGTTTTTTTCCCGTTAGTCAGTGCGAATGGCGTATATACTATTTCTCGTTGGCTAGTGGTTATGCGTTATCCTATTGTGAGGACATTTGTGTGCATCATTTTGGGAATATTTGGAAGGGAATACAATCTCTTGATAGGTTGCATCTTAAAGAATTTTGCAGTGACTCATATGCATGAAAAATTAACTTTAATTAGCTCGTTACATATTTTTGTGGAGTTTATCGAAACCCCTTAACTAATATTTGAAGTTAATGCAAAAGCACCCCTGCCGCTTGATTTGTTTTAACGTCTTAACAGACTTTTTAATTTAGGAAAATGTATTTTTTATATTTTTTAACAATGGCTGCCATGCTTTTCCTGAGCCGTAAGAAAAAGAAAAAATGATGAAACAGCATTTATTTGTAGTGTAAATTGATTTTCAAAAGATAACATCTTAACTTCTCCAAATATTTGTTCGGTAAATAAAAAAAAATATGTTGCCTACATCAAATACAATTGAATCAAAGCAAATATACTCTAGTCCAATACATTTAAAATACACATAAATAACCACATGAAATTGTTTTGAAGGCAAAAAAAAATACAAATAAAAAAAATCACATAGAGCTAACCTGGCAGGGAGAAAAAAGGTATCAAAATGTCAAACAAAATTAGAATTAAGTTTAGTGTTAGGTTCGATTTAACTTATTTTTGAGTGTATCTGCATCATAATCCAAGTTCATTTAAATTTGTTTATGTTATGTTACGATAGCGTTGCCGTACAAAGGTCAATGGCGGCCAAATCCGGTTAAATATAACCGCATCGACTTATTTCCGCATAGGAAAGGAAGAAATAGCAAGAGATCATCTTCTCATGATGATGATCAGATACCAGATGGACTGCAAATGTGTTGCATCCGAGTGATGACTATGTGACAAACGAGTGAGCGAGTCAAGACTTTGCACGGCGTAATTTCATTGCGGCGACTCAACAGACGATTTGGCTCGCTTCATCTCGGCTTCCGTCGTGGAGTGGCGATGAAAGTCCATTTGAGTTTAGGCGGGGGCATCGTTTAAATATGGAATTGCCGGATGACAAGCTGCTGTCTTTTCACATATTGCAGCACTGTGTTAGCCAGAAGGGGAAACATTTTTATGTATGTAAGGTGATTCAAATTGACTTCTGGGTGATATGAGATGAAGAATCTGTAATGCCGCGGGTTAGAACTCATGAAATGATGACTGGATAAACGATAAGGCAATGTTTTTCTACTGAGGTCCACATGTTGGCCCACTAGTTGAAGTATTCACTTAGTAAACTTCACCCTTCAATGTGTGTATAGTGGTACCTCGAGATACGAGCTTAATTCGTTCCAGGACTGAGCTCGTATGTCGTTTTTCTCGTAACTCAAACCAACGTTTCCCATTAAAATGAACTAAAAACAAATTAATTTGTTCCAACCCTCTGAAAAAAAAACACCAAAAACAGGATATTGGATTGGAAAAACATACTTATTTGTTCTAATTCGCCATCTATTAACTAAGTAACACATAACTAGTGGTTTAATATTACTAAAATGTGTTTAATGGTATTAAAATTAGACTTTTTGCATGACAACCCACTCGTAACATAACAAACAAATTTAAATGAACTTGGATTACAATGCAGACACTCAAAAATAAATGTAATCGAACCTAACACTAAACTTAATTCTAATTTTGTTTTAAATTTTGATACTTTTCTTCTCCCAGGTTGGCTCTTTTTGCCCCGCCTCCACACTGACTTTTTTGTCAATATCGAGGGTTGTTTCAGTTTGTATTCCCTTCAAAATATTCCCAAAATGACAACAGTATATTGAAGTCCCTGCTTCTTTCGTTTTTTTTCCCATTTGCAGTTAAGGATTAGTTTTCTCCTCGTGCTCTCTTTGCTTTTTATATTTTTCTGCAAATGGGTCGAGACTTCTGCTTTGCTCCTTCTCGCTCAATCCAAAACAGTCTAAAAATAAGACTAGATTGTCTAATATTTATTCATAATGAAGCCTTCAAGCAACACATTTAAAGCAAAACAACCATTTAAAGTGATAATAACATAACGTATATTCTTTATATCTGCACTTTACTCGTACAGTTTTTTTTGTCATTTGGTCTGTCTACCAATTTCTAAATCGTATCAACATTTTTGTCATAAAACGTCCATTTAAAATGTCTGCATTGAATTGAGTTTACCAAAAAAAAAAAAATTAACTGGCGTACTATAACTATATTTCATTTCCTTTAGGAGCTTGAAGCTCATCTTATATAACATTATCTTAAGTGGCTTAATACCTACATAAAACATGCCAGGCTGAATGAAACATTTAACCGCTACGGCAGATTGGACATCCTAAATATTCCCATTTATGTGATGCATCAAATTTAACGGCTTCAAATGCGTCGCTATTCATCCGCTCAGTTATGACAATCAATCGTAAACGTACAAAATAATGAGACGCGCAATGGCGATGTTCAAACAATTTATTGTGCAGGCCTAATGTGTCCACATTTTTTTTTGGCTTAGGGGACTATTGTCAGCTACATCGCACAATCTATTTAAGACGACTATAATTAACACTTTTGCGGTTATCTTGCAGTGCCGTTGCTATCTTTATCTTTGCGACATTTCAAAGAGAAGATAAAAAAAATGACAAAGAGATAGCTAGTAGCAAAAGATCCTTAAATCGCGCCGACAGCTCTGAAATGACTTCGAGACGGTAATTATTAATTGTTTACGGCCTGTGGTCGGGTGAGCGGTCAGACGGGGCACCTCGTATGTGTGCCCGCAGCGGGGGAGTGTTGCCTTCCAATTAAACCAGCGAGGTAGAGAGCACGGCCCATCAAACAGCCAAGTGCTAGTGAGGGGACTTTTGGGAAGTAGGTAGCGCTTCAGTCTCAGCACCATGCCTGACGGGCTTGGTACATCACAAAAACAAAAAATATATAGATATAAATAAATATATATATAGGAAAATGGGATGAGATGATATATATACATATACATAATCATACATATACATATACACATACATATACATATACATATACACACATACATATACATATACACACATACACACACACAAACACACACACACATATATACACGCATATATATACACACATATATATATATATATATACACACATATATACAAACAAACATAAATATATATATATATATATATATATATATATATATATATATATATATATATATATATATATATATATATATATATATATATATATATATATATATATATATATATATATATATATATATATATATATATATATATATATATATATATATATATATATATATATATATATATATATATATATATATATATATATATATATATATATATATATATATATATATATATATATATATATATACACACACATATATATACACACACATATATATACACACACATATATATACACACACATACACATATATACACACATACACATATATATACACACATATATACACACACATACACATATATACACACACACACATATATACACATACACAAACATATATATACACACACATACACATATATATACACACATACACATACATATATACACATACACATATATATACACATACACATACATATACACACACACATATATATATATATATATATATATATATATATATATATATATATATATATATATATATATATATATATATATATATATATATATATATATATATATATATACATACACACACACACACACATACATACACACATATATACCACTGTCTCTTATACTTAGCATATTCACTATCATATACAAATGCATTACCTGTCTGTGTACCATTGACGTAATTACTACCATTTAATTTGCTAGAAATTGCCTGATAACGTCCCATTAGCCTCACGTGAGCTAAATTTCACGTCAGCGCCATCGTTCCTGAACGTCCTGCATCTCACGCTAAATAAAGCATTGTTATTTTTCTTCACCTATCATTAAAGAAAGCCAAGCAACAGCTGCACGACGACACCAGACCAAAAGGGATGCACTCTTTTGTAACTGAAATGATGAAATGCACAATTAGGTAGTCAATGTTATGTCCTATCTCGTCCCGCTTTGCTTTTTTACCCACGTAGATACGGCCGCTCTGTCTTTTAGAGGGTAGACGCCACCTTGTGCTACCTCTCCATTCTGGGAAAATGATGTTCACCATTAATGCAATGCCATTTTTTTGTCTTTGGTAATTTGCCTTTATTGGTTGGCTTAGCAATTCCGTCTCGTCGCGATTTCATTCAATAATGCATGCGTCTGGTTATTGCGCACGCCTGCGAACCCACCTGTAATTGTTACGCAGCTGGGTGCACTCAGGCGGACGGATGGCGGGCAAAGTCGTAAGAAGGGTTATTGGCATTGGGTTCATTAAAAAACATGCTCACATCTTGTTGGAAACATTATCTGAACATGTTCACAAGGAATCATTTGTCATCTAGGGAAATATCTGCTTTTGCTCTCTTACTGGATATTAATTGTACTCCCATTTTCCTATTTTATAAGAAGTCAAAGGCTTTTACTTTAGTGTAAAATGTATCATGCAATACAGATGAAACTAGTTCCTCCAGCCCAAACATACTCACCAAATTCTTTTGCTATTATAGTCTATTATACTTTGATAAAAGGGTTCAAACAATCCAAATTAAATCATAATTCAGCACAAGAGTTCACTTTTCATCTATATTGCCGTTTAAGTACTATGATTAAATATAGATATGTCTGCATTTTATACTCATATCTGCTTTTATTATGACAGTGTTTAAACCCATTAGACATCACTCATTTAAATCAATACAAGTTAAATACATTTTTATGGTACTCTTTACAATGAATTCCTATTCATGAAAAAACAATAAAAAAATATTTTAACCTCCCCAAATATTCAAATTCTAAAGAAGTACTACGATATTTAAAAGACATCTCCTGTCTGTCGTTTGTATATGTTTTATTACTTTTTCGGGCCGCACAAAATGTTGTGGCGGGCCAGATTTGGTCCCAGGGCCGCCACTTTAGATCTATAAAAATGGACTACCGTTATTTTCGTGACTATAAGGCGCACTTAAAAGTTTTACATTTTCTCCAAAATAGACAGTGCACCTTAAAAAAAATGGAAAAACAAAAACCAAAAACCACCACTGTCGGATATTAAAAAAACAAAAACGCCTGAACTGAAACAATACTGTTCAATATGCAGATGACATCGTAGTTTACAACATCTCCCATCATATAGCTCCTCCCCCACTGCAAGATTTTATACAAAAAAATCCAAAACATCAACAATGGCTGGCTCTAGAGGTGACTGTAAAGTAGTGAGTGCTTCATACCTGGAAGTCAATAGCAATTACCGTATTTTCACGACTATAAGGCGCACTTAAAAGTCTTAAATTTTCTCTCCAAAATAGACAGTGCGCCTTATAATACAGTGCGCCTTATATATGGCAAAAATGTCATTCATTGAGGGTGCGCCTTATAATGCGGTGCGTCTTATACTCGTGAAAATACGGTATATACGTTTTTAATACAGTTCTTTTAATCCAATTTAAAAATAAAAAATCTAGATATTTGATCTTAAATGGTCCGGCCCACATGAAATGGCATTGACGTTAATGCGGCTCGCAAACCAACCCGAGTTTGACACCCTTGCTGTAGTCTATTTCCGTTCCTTTTGTTGTAATGGGACCCGGCTAGAATGTTACGAGGGCACAAAAGGCACGTCAGCGCTGATAGATGGAAGATAGGGAAAGACTGTGTGTCAGCTGTGAGTGTTTTGGCTGAAGTGAGGGCAGAGGTTTTGTCAGGTGGGGACTTGCACTTTTACGTCTGGGTACTTTTAAAAGGGCAAAGGCTAGTTAAATGTGTCTGTTGTTGCAAATAGTAGTTTCCTATTGTCCAATTTTCAACCCTTGAAAGGTGTTGTGGGATCGTCTGCCGTACAGATTATGTCGTTCCTCCGAGGATTTGACAGGTGTTTCGTAGTAAAATAGAAATAATTCATGCAGAAGAGGTGATGTGAAAGTGAAGGTTCTTGGGAGAAGTGTGGCTAATAATAAACAATATCATGCACGTCAGCCTTTATCATTTCAAACCTGTAGAGGATGGTTAGCGCCGATTTCAAGGGAGTTTCAAGTCGTGGCTGGAATAAGATCGGATTTAATAAAATCAATGCTATTGACTGCTATTGAAATTCTTGAAAGGGAACAGGATAGACTAAGTGTGACTAGATAGGTTGTTTGCACTATTTTAAATCCTGTACTTGCTTGTAAAGCTATTACTAGCTACTGTTTAATGCATGTACACAAAGATAATTCTATACAGTGGTACCTTGAGATATGAGCTTAATTCGTTCCAGGACTGAGCCTGTATGTCAATTTTCTCTTAACTCAAACGAACGTTTCCTATAGAAATGAACTAAAAACAAATTGATTTATTCCAACCCTCTGAAAAAACACCAAAACTGGATATTGGATTGGAAAAAAATGTTTAATTTGTTCTAATTTGACATGTATTAACAAAGTATAAAATATAGTTTGATAGTATACTGTATTTCTTTTTATGAAGATACCCTCGATTGAGTCTTAGCTCTACTGTTCAGTGTTTGCACGAGAGGTGACATTGACTTTACCAGGATTCCCTTTACACACATACAGGTGTGATAGTGGAGTCCTATTTTTTGGTGATGTGTGCATAAAGAAAAGAGCAGTAGTCCTGGGGGAGATGCCATCATCTCCCGAGGTAGGACAAAGTCAATACATGCAGTTAGACCCCAATCCCACTGGGATCGGGGCCCTCCAAGGCCTGACTTAAAGTAATGGAGAAAGAGTTTTTTCCCAGTGTTTACAAGATCTACATATTTATATATTGCACCAAGTTGAATAGAACTGAGTGGTACACAACTGTCAAAATATAGAAGTTTTTGCTGTATTTGATAAGTTTTTAGTATGCCGTATATTTTTTTTTGTTGTACTTGTACTCCTTTCTACCTTTTCAATAGCTTTTAATGAATATTACACAAACACGTATTCTTTTTATTAGCCGGATGTGTTTCTGGAAATGGTTGGAAGAAGAAAGTGTAGTGTATTGATTTATATGGTTGACTTGAACAAATGAGACTATTGATTTTTAAAATGCATTTGAGACCTTCGCCTGAAACACTGGGAGGTAATTGTTGTTGCAAATGAAGACTTATATAAGTGTCTTAAATTTTCTTGACGATGTCAGCTGTTATGTATATAGTCTAATTTTCAAGATTAATCTCTCATCTTAGAAACTGTTTCTCCAAGGTTAATATCCTAAAGTGAATAGGCTTTTTTGCAAGCATACATATCGTTAACTCTGATAAAACTTGTAACATAACAAACAAATTTAAATGAACTTGGATTATAATACAGATACACTAAAAAATAAATTTAATCCAACCTTATACTAAATTTAATTCTAATTCACTCGTATATCAAGATAAATATTTGCCCGAAATTCACTTGTATCTCAAGATAAATTCTTGCCCAAAATTCACTCTTATCTCAAGATAAATATTTCCCCAAAATTCACTCGTATCTCAAAATAAATATTTGCCCGAAATTCACTCGTATCTCAAAATAAATATTTGCCCGAAATTCACTCGTATCTCAAGATAAATATTTGCCCGAAATTCACTCGTATCTCAAGATAAATATTTGCCCGAAATTCACTCGTATCTCAAGATAAATATTTGCCCGAAATTCACTCGTATCTCAAGATAAATATTTACCCGAAATTCACTCGTATCTCAAGATAAATATTTACCCGAAATTCACTCGTATCTCAAGATAAATATTTGTCCGAAATTCACTCGTATCTCAAGATAAATATTTGCCCGAAATTCACTCGTACCTCAAGATAAATATTTACCCGAAATTCACTCGTATCTCAAGATAAATATTTCCCCAAAATTCACTCGTATCTCAAGATAAATATTTACCCGAAATTCACTCATATCTCAAATTCCTCCTATGTCTGGGCACTCGTATGTTGCGCTAGCACTGTAGTACTGGACAGCCGCTTATAGGAATCAGTAGGGAAACAAAATAACTTCTTGCCGGAACACACCAAAAATGGAGAAGATGGGCCAACCCTCTTGAGTGTGAACGTTGTCTCGTGGTGCAGAGTTTTCCGGGCTACCTTTAAATTTGTCCAGGGACATAGCGGCACAAGGTATAATCCACCTGCCAACGCCGTTCAGCATCAGCGACCATGTGGCAGAAACATTTGGGCCTCTCTCCCACTTAAACACAAAACACCATCAGTGCAGAACCGCAAAACCCATTCTCTTCCTCCCACTCGACACCTCTTCCTTTTACTACAAATGTGTCAGTAAGAAAAAAAAGTACTTTTATAAAAGAGGGAGCGTTGTCATTATTTCCCTGCCTTCTGTATTTGTTTATAAAGTCTATATTAGTAAATATAAAAGACATGATTAAGACAAAAACATGTTTTTGTGAGTTAGTGAGGGGTTGATTACTAGTGCCGGGGAAAATTTACACATTTCCGACACAAGAGGTGGGAAGCCCCCCCTGGGGGAGTAAAAAAGAATGATTGGTTCATTTGGATTGGGAAAAGTTCATCTCCTCCATTTAAAAAGAAGAAAAAAATAAGGTGTTTTCTTCCAACGTTAATGACAAATGAACTATCGATTTTGTTGTTTACGATCCAGGGTTAAGTTTGTCCATGATGGACCTTACTGCAGCTTGCCTCCAAATGACAGCAGTACAATCCAAAATAGTGGAGCTCCTCCCTTTCCCAGAAAGAGCTCGCTCTGCTTTAAAGCCATCCTGATTAAGAGATATTGATGACGTATATGCATCGATTAGCTTAGCATTCCGTCAACAACAGATGAAGCAAGTCCATTGCACCAATGTAAAAATTTATAGTATTACAGTGGTACCTCGACATATGAGTGGGTCGACATACGAGCAATTCGAGAAACGAGTAAAGTTTCGGGCTAATACTTATCTTGAGATACCCGACAAATTTTGATATACGAGCAGACAGCAGACATGAGAGGCTGCTCATAAGAACATCATGGCCACTGTTTCTTTCCCCGCAACTAACTTGTGTAATGTCTCTGCGAGCACTGGGCGGAGCGTTGCATTTTTTAAGTGTTTTTTTTACGGTTTATACGTGCGAATAGCGCACTACTACTTCTCGTTGGGAAGTGGTCGTGCCTTGTTCTATTGTGAAGACATTTGAGGCATCATTTTGGGAATATTTTGAAGGGAAGACAAAAACAAGACCCTTGATAGATTGCATCTTAAAGTCCGGGTAGAGGCGGGTCAGTGTGTCTGCATCGTAATCCAAGTTCATTTAAATTTGTTTGGTATTTTACAGTAAATTGTTAGAAAAGTAATCATTTAGGATAGTCCTACTCTGCTTTCACCTTGCTGCAGAGACACAGGTGAAGGAAAACCTATTGTTCCAAGTGTCTCAACAAGCTAAAGGTTCTTGTTTTGCTGACCTTTGCTATTGATCTTCACTGATCCTTCAAAATGTCAGCAGCTTCCACAGACTTCAGCCACACTTGCTTAAACACTTAAAGTACTGTCATCATATACGCACGATCATAACTTGTGTACATCTATTTTTTCCAGGTGTCTTTTCAAAGGGTTGGAATTAATTAATTAGTTTTTAGTTCATTTCAATGGGAAACGTTCATTTGAGTTACAAGAAAATCGACATACGAGCTCAGTCCTGGAACGAATTAAGCTTGTATCTCGAGGTACCACTTTATAGGTATTTAAAATATCCTACGGCATGCAATATTAATCACATTTACAAATGATCATATTTTAAATCCATTTCCAAAATATAGTAACCATCCATCAAAAAAAAAATTGCAACATAAAATCTAACAAAATGTTAAATAAGTAAAAACTTGACATGCTTAGGGCTAATTTATATCAATTATATTATACTTTTGTGTTAATAAAAATACAAATTCAATTGTAATAGTCTTTCAAATGACTCCATACTATAATATCTTGCTCTTTTGTGTAATTCTTAAAAGCATTTTTCTTTTTTAAACGTTTATGATATCCCTATTTGCACTATAATTTCTGCCTGCGGTTTTTAACCTATAACAGGTACTTTGCACTACATAATCGATTTTTTAAAGCTCACGTTGCGGTTGATTAGCGCCACACGAACCACAGTAGCTGACCTGATGACCACAAGCACATTTACGCAAAACCCGCCATACGCTGCCTTTATACATTAATGCCAATGATTGCGGTCTTCTGCTCTTTAGGGACCGTTCTGCCTCATTACTATTCACGACATATTGCTGTCTTGCTTAATTGGAATTTGTTTAGCACAATTTATAAGGGGAGGAAAGACGGAATAAACAGATTTATTGCTAGACGTGCTACTGCCAAGTTAAGGTTATGCATAATTTACAGCGGATTAGTTTAGATGTAGAGGTCATGAAGGCTAAACGGACAACATTGAAGGAGGAGAAACCAAAGTTTAAAATGCAAAAACACGAAGAAAAATTGCCCCAAATTGCTTATTACTTTTTGTTTGCGGCCTGCAGGGGATGGAGGGGATGATGAGGGGAGGAGCGCAACGTTCTACTTAAATCTAAGTCTGCCAATGTGTCATTTGTGATCATCTTCAAATGAGTCACCTTCATTACCGCCGCACGCATCATGAGATTGCCGTCACACGATGCACTTGGCACCAAATCAAGTTTAAGACTTGATGAATCAAGGATGGGGAAAAGTGGCAAATTTTGCAGCGAATATTTTGTTTTTTGGAGGGGTAGTGTTGGGTTGGTTGATTTTGTGATAATACGAGACTTTTTGCACGGCAACGCGCTCGTAACATAACGTAAACAAATTTAAATGAACTTGGATTGTGATGCAGACACACTCAAAAATAAGTTTAATTTAACCTAACACTTAATTCTAATTTATTTTTTTGCCCCGCCTCCACACTGACTTTCAGTCAATATCGCACTTAAAAGTCTTAAATTTTCTCCAAAATAGACAGTGCGCCTTATAATCCAGTGCGCCTTACATATGGAAAAAAACAGAAAACCAAAAACGAAAAGCTACCACTGTCGGATATTAAAAAAACACAAATACCTGAACTGAATCAATACTGTTAAATATGCAGATGCCATCTTAGTTTACAAAATCTTCCATCATATAGCTCCTCCCCCACTGCAAGATTTTATACAAAAAAAATCCAAAACATCAACAATGGCTGGCTCTAGAGGTGACTGTTAAGTAGTGAGTGCTTCATACCTGGAAGTCAATAGCAATTACCATATTTTCACGACTATAAGGCGCACTTAAAAGTCTTAAATTTTCTCCAAAATAGACAGTGCGCCTTATAATACAGTGCGCCTTATATATGGAAAAAATGTCATTCATTGAGGGTGCGCCTTATAGTCATGAAAATACGGTATATCAAATTTAGGGACAAAACCTAAAAATAGGCCTGCCATGCTTAACCGTGCGTTAAAATTAAAAGCTCAAGGTTGTTCCGTTCCCAAAAAAAAATGATCCTGAGATTGAAGCGTGTGTATCACACACAGTCTTCTCGTTCTTTATTGGTGGATTTGTGCATGGAGGCTTTGTCATTGCTGTGAAATGAAGTTAGCGCCTCCCTTGTTGAGTGTGAAGAAGAAACAACTTGTGTTGCGCATGACTTTGTGTTGTCCTTGCCAAACAATCATAAGCAAAAACTTGGGATAGTGTGATATATGGGACTGCTGAGGCAAAAATCTTTTAGAGTAGCGATTCCAAACTAGTGGGGCGTGAGAGTGCTGCATGACATCATCTCGTTTCGATCATTTCTACAGAACTACAAGTACTCTTTTCATGATGATGAAGTCATATCATGTCGATTTTAGAGCTTTTTTATTCAATTTAATTGTAGTTGTAACTTATATTTTCATCAGGTAGACATCATACCTGTCAATTTATGTTTTTCTTATATTTTATACTTTCTTTTTTGGATCCTTTCAAATTGTGTTTTTGTACTGTTTTTTTTTTAAAGTACCTTTTTTGTAAAAAAACAATCTATACTTTAATCCGGGTTGTCTTGGCAGACAAAAACGTATTTATTGACTGCTAATATTGTATTGTATTCTATTTTCAGACGTCTGCCCAGTGGTACCTCGAGATACGAGCTTAATTTGTTGCGGGACTGAGCTCGTATGTCAATTTTCCCCTAACTCAAACGAATGTTTGCCATTGAAATGAACTAGAAACAAATTAATTTGTTCGAACCCTCTGAAAAAACACCCACAACAGGATATTGGATTGGAAAAACATTCTTATTTGTTCTAATTCGCCATCTATTAACAAAGTAACAAATAACTAGTGGTTTAATATTACTAAAATGTGTCTAATATTATTAAAATTATACGTATTTTCCACTGAAAAAAATGCAACGCTCCACCCAGTGCTCGTAGAGACATTACACAAGTTAGTTACGGGTAGAGAGACAGTCGCCATGATGTTCTTATGAGCAGCATCTGTCTGCTCGTATATCAAAATTTCTCTCGTATCTCAAATTACCCGTATGCCGCGCCACTCGTATGTCGAGGTACCACTGTATAATCATGAAAACACAACAGTGGCACCCGGTTAAGACTGCAAAGCTATATTTGCATGGCTATGTTTATTGAAGCCATACACAAGATTGCTTTTTTCTGCCACTTCATATTGCTTAGTGCCTAGCAGCAGCATCAAATCAACAATATTCATCATTCCCTTCTCATGATGAGCTGCTGGTAAATTGGAGCTAGCGCATACAAATAAGCATCCACGTATATGTATGTGTGTGTGTGTTTTTTCTCCTTGCTCTTGATCATTTCACTCCTGCGTACCTCCTCCTCGTCTTCACTAATGCGTTACTATGTTTTTTCAAGCTCCAGATGAGTCAAATAACCTTTTAAGCCAATTCACTGTGTCTTCATCTCACGTGAAGTACGATAAATCTGCTAGGAATTTTCTCCTTGGCCTTTTTGTTTTGTTTTTGGTTTAAAAATTCTAGCGTAAAAGTAAAAATGTCCCTGTGTTATATGGAAACGTAAGTATACAAAACAGCTGCCCGATCCCTTTCTATCATTCGAGCTTTATTGTTGAAAAATTGGCAATTTATTCTTAGTCGGTTGAGCTCGACGAGCAAGTGATGAACATCAACAAACCGTGCTGAGAGTTGTTGATATTTTTGTGCATGGACTTGGTTTTTTATCTTGGTTTTTCTGAATAAGTAGGAAGTATTATACCTAACTGATGGATGTCTTTTTCGTCGTTACTGAACTTCACTCACTGTTTTGATTTTTTTTTTGTAGTTTACTGTCAACTTAGATTTCTTCACAAGGAGATTTTATTGCATTTTTCTACTTGAAGTGCACAGAAATACGGCATACTTTTTCCAAATGGGGGGTGAATGAATTAAGTGTTCCACATTTAAAATGACAAATATTCTAACATTAAGCTTTCAAAAAAATGTTTATGGTGAAACAGTTGGAAATCTGTTTAGAACAGGCATGGGCAAACTAAGGCCCCCGGCCCATATTCGGCCCGCAAGGCGTTTTAATCCGGCCCGCTGACGTTGTCCAAATAGTTTTTATTTATTTTTTTGGTGTTTTACAGGCGCTCTATCTTTTTTAAATGACATTTTAATATTTGTTAATACAATCCTTTTTACTTGACTTTGTACTTTATACTTTTTACTTCAATTATGAGTGATAAGTATGTTAATACTTTAGTCCTTTTTTCTCTTTATTTTTCATATGTACTGTTAACGGATGCACTTTTTTATATGTATCCTATCTTGTGCTGACCCGGCCCATCTGTCAAATTTTTAAAGTGAATGTGGCCCCCCCGGGCCGAAAAGTTTGCCCACCCCTTCTTTAGCATAACTAGTATGTAAACAATTTTTTAAATCCTTTTTTACCAAAAAAACGATCAGCTGTAGAGTATTTTGGCACTGTTTTTTTTTAGTTAAATTCCCTCAAAGTTGCTTCCCTAGAAAATAATCCAATGATAACTCGTATCTGAAACTTGATGCCCTACATATGCTGCTCACCTGCTCAGGTCACATCCAATCTGTCCACTTGGTAATTATCAAAACACTTCATCTTCGACTGGAGCGCCATATTCATCACTTGAGATTCTATCTTTCGTTTGGGGGTGAGGGGGGGGTTTGCTCGCTCTCTCCCACGCCAAACCCGCGTCCCATCTTTCACCATGCTGGCATGGGATTAGACAGAATTTATTGGGCCAAGATGCCGGCTGTTGACACGTCTGTGATCGGTCATTTGATGGGGAGATAAGAGCTGTGTGGAAGCTTTAATAATACACTGATTAAAGCTTTTTATTTTTTGCAACAAGCACTTGTATCTGTGCCTAAATGCTTTATGGTGAAAATTGTAACATTATTTTTAGTATAAGCCTGTAATTCACACGTGATGTAATGGCCGTGAGCAAATTTGGCAGTGGTGGACCGTCAGGGCCTGCAAGGTATTCTCTGCTGGCCTAAAAAATATATCTAAATCACAGACTGAAGATAATTGTGTTTTTCCCATGAATACTTATTAATAATTCCAAATTGTTTGTCAGATTCCTTTCATTGCTTTCCCCTTTCAGATGTGTGTGTTTTCATATTGAAACATCTAACCAATCACATTTGAGCTATTATTATTTGTTGCCATGATCAGAAATCGACCTCAAGGCCTTCACAATCAGTTCTGCAGGCTCTGCTGGATTAAACAAGCATCGATAAGACTGTTGCTTTAATCAATCCGATTTCAAGTTGGCGACACCAACAGGCAGACGGCTTAATAAATTCCTTTTTACTTTACTTTATACTTTTTACTTTAATGATGAGTGATGAGTATGTTAATACTTTAGTCCCTTTTTTCTGTTTATGTTTCATTTGTACTGTTAACGGATGCACTTTTTTATATGTATCGTATCTTGTGCTGACCCGGCCCATCTCTCAAATGTTTAAAGTCATTGTGACCCCCAGGCCGAAAAGTTTGCCCACCCCTGAGCTAGAGCTACCAAACTGTATCTAGAGCGAGCTGCACAAGCAAACATATTGTTGTGTTGATTTAATAGTAGTTTTCTCAACTCGCATTGCCTAGAGGAGGAGAAGAAATTGATTTTTTTGCAGATTTACTGTCAAAGCCATTTTCAAGATGGACTTATCAATAAGAAAAAGCTGAACATCATTAAGAAAGCACAACTATGAATCTTGCAAGCCTGTCACAACCCGGAAAACGAACATTTTCTGTCATTCTACTCATCAAACTTGACTATTTTCAGCAGTCATTGCATTCCATCATCCTTAATTTTCTCTATACAAGGTTTCCGGTGTGTTTAAGAGGTACTACAGCGATAAAAGTTGCGTGTCCTTGTTTTTGCAACATGTTCATTGCTTTTGTGTTTCACCTTTCGTTACATTTTTTTTTCCATACAAGGTTTCTGGTGTTTAAGTGGGTAGGCAATAAAAGTTGCATGTCCTTGTGATTACAACATGTTTAGTGCTTTTATCTTGTAGAAGCACATTTTCTTTTAAAAAAAAAAGCTCAGACAAATCATTTTCACAACAACATTTTGATTTAGGATGAATTTTAAGTGATAGCAATATGATAAACCAAAGTTAAGACATTTTCTACTGTCCTGATTGGATGATTCGGAAGTGATTAGATTTAAAACTGATGGTGAATTCACTGGGAGATCAAATCCCAACACTAGTGTATTCAAGTCTGGGATTTATTGGGTTTGTGGCTTTGATTGAATCCATTTACCTGTCTGATACTTGCTCTTCTTCCTCTGTCTGATTTGCACCATCTTGGCCTCATCTCTCACTGCCATCCCCTCATTTCATATCTTTCAATTGTGTCTCCGCTTCATTGCTCTTCATCTTCCCAAAACCCTCCCATCCAATCTACCTTGTCCGTTTCCGCCATTTTTCTCCCCATTTGCAGTCCTTTGTGCACTTTAGAATATCAACCCCTCAGCCATTAAACCTTTCCCATCGTGTTCAACCCCCTTCCCCTGCTCATCTTCATATCTGGCTATCTCAGTGTTTGTTTTTCATCAACTGTTTACCCCCCATCGACCCAAGAACTTGAACCGTAATCGTTCATCTTCCATCTTCTCCGCAGCTGCCATTGTTCGGAAAAAGCAGTGGTGCGAGATGGTGCCGTGTTTGGAGGACGAAGGATGCGACCTGTTAGTCAATAAATCTGGTTGGACTTGTACGCAGCCCGGAGGCCGAGTCAAGACGACAACGGTGAGTTCAAGTTCTCTTGTCTTGGCTATTTGAGCGTTTAATGGGAATTTTTAAACCATTTCAAATGATGTTTTAAGATTCAACTACAGTGGTACCTCGACATATGAGTGGCCTGATATATGAGCAATTTGAGGTATGAGTAAAATGTTGGGCCAATATTTATCTTGAGATACGAGACAAATTTTGATATACGAGCAGACAGCGGATGCGAGATGCTGCTTATAAGAACATCATGGCCATTGTCTCTTGCCACAACTCCCTCGTATACGAGAATTATATATACTATTGTTGGCAAATGGTCGTGCGTTATGCTAATTTGTGTGCATCATTTTGGGAATATTTTGAAGGGAAAACAACCCTCGATATTGACTGAAAGTCAGTGTGGAGGCGGGGCAAAAAGAGCTAAGGAGAAGAGAAGAAAGGTATCAAAATGTCAAACAAAATTAGAATTAAGTTTAGTGTAAGGTTCGATTAAACGTATTTTTGAGTGTCTGCATCGTAATCCAAGTTCATTTCAATTTGTTTATGTTATGTTACGAGCGCGTTGCCGTGCAAAATGTCCTCCCCCTCTATCTCTCTTTGTCAGTCCACCCCCCTTCGAAATATTAAACCACTAGTTATGTTTTACTTTATTAATAGATGGCGAATTAGAACAAATCAAAATGTTTTTCCAATCCAATATCCTGTTTTTGGTATTTTTTCAGAGGGTTGGAACAAATTAATTTGTTTTTAGTTCATTTCAATAGTAAACATTCGTTTGAGTTACGAGAAAATCAACATACGAGCTCAGCCCCGGAACGAATCAAGCTCGTATCTCGATGTACCACTGTACCCATGCTTGTTGAGAACCGTTAAAATTGTGACATTTATTTAATTACACAAACACGTTTTGAGGGTGTGCAACCACCTCCTAATATTATCTCTGAGTGCTGAAATCACGCTGTGACCTGCTTTGTCTGAAAATGCTTCAAACGGAACGATGATTGACGGACAAATATGCACAGCGTGGTGCTCTCTTTGTATCCTGTAGAAAATATAGCGACAAATAAATAATAGCCCTGCTGCGTTTCCCTTTCAAGTTAGAAAAGTAAAAGTAAAAATGCTATTGCATAATTTTTTTTTGCAGTCAATATAGTAAAAGCCCTTTAGAAGTAACTAACATTGTCATCTGTCTTCTATATATTTCTCTGTAAAACATTTTGAGGAAAAATATCACACGGAATTCATCAAAAAAGTATTGTGGGTGTCATTTTGTTAGGTTTCGCTGGAGGTATATTTGCCTAATAATATCTACACATGAATTTTCTACTTCTGTATTTCCAGCTGTGTTTTCAGCAGGATGTTTTAACAACCTCATATTTTAGCCTCCAAACTATCTTTTCAACTTAGTGGTTTCTCGCTAGCACGTCTTTTTAATCAAACAATTGTGTAAATAGCCACTAAAATCACCCACCCTCATTTTAACGTGCCGGGTATCTTGACGCAATGTCGATCTTGTCATATTTTGTGGCTCATTAATGAGTATAAAACCATCAGTACACAACCACTCTTTGTTTGTTTGCCTAATCTAAATCTACACTATTAGATTTTTTTCTCTCGTCGTCTAGAATGATCTCAAAAAGGCGCTCTTAATGTCAATGGAGGAGGCGATTTCATAACAGTGAAATTGCTTGTATTCTTATTGCCTCCTTCATCACTTCACCCACGTAACCTCCTTAGTTTCCTTCACAACAGGGATAAACACATGTACGTGCACCACCCTGAATAAAAATCAGGAGATACAGTGGTACCTTGAGATACAAGCTTAATTCGTTCCAGGACTGAGCTCGTATATTGATTTTCTCGTAACTCAAATGAACGTTTCCCATAGAAATGAACTGGAAAGAAATTAATTTGTTCCAATTCTCTGAAAAAAGACCCAAAATAAGATATTGGATGGGGAAAAACAATTTGATTTGTTGTAATTCGCCATCTATTAACAAAGTAACACATAACTAGTGGTTTAATATCAAGGGTTAGTTTTGAGTTTGTATTCCCTTCAAAATAATCCCAAAATGATGCACATAAATGTCCTCGCAATAGGATAACGCACGACCACTTGCCAGCAAGAAGTAGTATATCCTCCTCATATTAGCGATCGCTCCGCGTGACGGAAAAAAAAAACACTGAAAAAAATGCAACACTCCTCCCAGTGCTCGTAGATATCTGTTATACACAAAAGAGATGCTGCAAAAAAAGACAGTGTCCTAAAATCATAAACAGCATCTCATTTCTTGGCCACCTGGCTTTCTCATATCTCGAAATTTGTCTCGTATCTAGAGATAATTATTTGCTCTAAAATTTTACTCGTATCTCGAATTGCTCGTATGTCGAAGTACCACTGTACATTCACAGCAAGACAGAGCGTCCTCATCTTGGCTAAAAAAAATACGCAAAAACAAAACGCTTTACTCCATTTACTTCCACCGAATGCCCTTTCCCCCCGCGGCTTTTCCAAGTATAAGCCTTCCACCTTATACGTGGACATTGCCAGAGGACAACTGCGACACACTCACAGTCCAGTGAGCATGTCCGACCTGTCTGTCAGGTGTTTGTGTGAAAACATCAATACAGACAAGCTCGCTCATCCCCGGCGGCGACGGCGGCGGCAGCGTTCATATGACCAAGCCAAGTCAATCTGACTCAACCCTTTAAAGGGCTATTTTCAACAAACGCCAGGAAGCAGTTTGCGTGTCTTGCTTCAATGTGCGTGAGTTATTTCCTTGTTTTTCTGTTAGAAAATGAACCGGTCGACCTTTTTGGTGTATTTGAAATACAGCCCTTGCGATCAAACCTTTTCCTGCATCTCCCTCAGATATAAACACTGACACTCATCCAGACGTTTGCTACCAGTGTTTAAAAATAGCGCCTGTTTTGTGTCTATCTCCCAACCTTTGGCCGTGCATTTATCTCAGTCCAAATCCCCTACAAGAGCCCGTCAATTAAGACATGCTATTGATTATATTTTTCAACACCAAGATTGATATGTAGGATTTTATTACGAACCGTGACACTGACGCTTTGAACGAGCTTTACTTCCGCCTTCTAGCAGAAGGATACATTTGGAAATGTTAAAGCTACGCCCTGCATTAATTTAAATTTGAAAACTACTGTATTCTCTGGACTATAAGTCGCACCTAGTTACAGGTTCAAGTATATACCCCAAATATATAAATCCCTGACAATCTCTTATTATAGAAAAGCCATGTATTCACCTTAATACATTCATGAACTGCTTTATCCTCACTAGGGTCACAGAGAGGGGGTGCTGGAGCCTATCCCAGCTGACTCAAAGCCAAAGCCAGGGTACAACACCCGAAATCGAACAACCATTCACACTCAGTTATATCAAGAGCTAATTTAGAGTGTCCAAATAGCTTAGAATGCATGTTTTTTTTTGGAATGTAGGAAGAAACCAGAGTACCCGGAGAGAACCCACGCACATACAAACTCCACACAGGTGGACCGACCTGGATTTGAACCCAGGACTCTAGAGCACAAGCCGCCGGGCTTTGTATTCATATTAATATTCTTCCTAAAGAATGTTTACATAAGACAATCAGGATATTTACACACTAGGATTAGCATCCCTTTTCTCATCATTTGCATCTTTGTCTCTCGACGGGACAAATTCGAGTCGGTCCTGATGGAATCCTTTTCCGGGTAGGTTCTGGGTCGGTACCAGCCTCTGTAATTGATCCCTCTGAGAATTCCGGGCACATCTATTGAATAGAATCACCGAGAAGAAGACAGCTGCTAGGCCACCTTAGACATACCAGGCGATGGGAAGATTAAGACCCACCCACCCCCATTCATTCTGTTTCAAGCTTTCTTTTGGAGGGAGCCAAGTCAGCACACCTCGCCCTCCATTTTGGGAACTTGGGCAAGATATTACAGTGTTTGGAAGGGGCAAGAGGGAGATGTACGAGGAATAAAAAAGTGCTGTCTCCTCAGGTTCTTTAGAGAGGAAGCATTGGGATTGACGTAAAGCCTCTCCTTGACAGTAAAACGGGCGGAAAGTGCAATGTTTCCAAAACAAATGGTGTGTTTTAGGCATTTAGCTTGCCCCAAAAGGGGATCATTGATTTCATAAAATGGGAATTCATAGACAGTTTGCTTTGTTTTTGTTTTTTTTTTAGCTACTAAATGGCTGAAAATACGTAAGGTCGACGAACTGCTTCCATGTTGGAGTCCTGTATGACATTTTTGTGTTTTTTAGCGGTTAAAAAACAGAAAAAATATCAGTGGAACTGTGTTGTAATGTTGACAAAACAAAAGAGAACCTTATCACCTCCTATTTTTGTACTTTCTCCCTCCAGGCTCTATGACGCGACAGGACTCTCCCTCCACATTCTTGCACTGACGAGAGCATTGACGACCCCCTTGACACCACCCACCACCACCATCTTATCTCCACTATAACCAGCCCACCCATTCCTTGGAGGCCTTCCATCTCGCATCGTGGTCCTCCTCGAGGCAAAAAGGTAGTCAAGTTGTATGTATATGTACATAAATTATATATTTAAAGAGCGAGAACATGCATGGATATGTAGATACATGTTACCTCGAGATATGAGCTTAATTCGTTCTAGGACTGTGCTCGTATGTCGATTTTCTCCTATCTCAAATGAAAGTTTCCCATTGAAATGAACTAAACACTAATTAATTTGCTCCAACCCTCTGAAAAAACACCAAAAACAGGATATTGGATTGGAAAAAATGTTTTATTTGTTCTAATTTGCCATCTATTAACAAAGTAACAAGTAGCTAGTGGTTTAATATTACTAAAATGTGTTTAATAGTACTAAAATTTTACAGAATTACTCAAGAGAAATATTTGCCCAAAATTTTACTCTTATCTTGAATTGCTCATATGTCGGGTACTCTAATGTCGAGGTACCACTGTACATCCGTACTGTATAAAAGTGTATCCTCTCATACAAAAAACAGTACCGTATTTTCACGACTATAAGGTGCACTGCATTATAAGGCGCACCCTCAATGAATGACATTTTTTTCCATTTATAAGGTGCACTGTATTATAAGGCGCACTTTCTATTTTGGAGAAAATTTAAGACTTTTAAGTGCGCCTTATAGTCGTGAAAATACTGTACTTGCCTTACTGCTTTTGACGTTATAGCCTTAACTTAAATCTCCTGAATTAAAGAGGTAACTTTAGCAAGCTGCTTTAAACATAAATAACTATTTAACTTGATCCCATAACCACCCCAACTGCAAATATAGACAATAATAGACACATGCTCACCAACAGGAGTCCTGATATATATTTTTTGAGACAACCATCTGCTTTAAAAGAAAAATCTAATTTAGTTTCTTTTTTTGTACTTTTTTTGCATTAACTCACACCAACATCCTCATGTACGTCCGCTAAGCTACCAAAAATCCACGTGTGTTACAATACAAGACCGCTCCATCTGTCTTTCCATCTTGTTTTCAGTCTTGTTTTGCATGCTTTAAGCCTCTCGAGCCCCGTTGGCGTCTACAAGTCTGAATTGAAACGAACACCCAATCAGAAGCGGGTACTAATACACATTATTGAAATGTCGGAGGATCCACAGACATTTTTTTAACTTAGAGAGCGATAAAAACGGATTAAGACCAAGTCATAAAAGTGTCCATTCTTATTGAGCTTCCGAAAAGCAGATTGGTATACCAGTCAATATTCTTGGCAGTTATAAGCCCTTTTATGATTTGCTTTCAAGAGAAAATTTGATCCTACCGTTTTTTTACCCATTCAGACAGCAAGATTTTCACTATATTTTATACTAAAAATAGACATTGAAGGAATCCATGCTTAGATACTTGCACAGCATGCCCTAGAGAAGATCTGTTTACCGCCAGATACAGGAGACCAGAATCCAATTAGTAGGACAGGCCCTGTAAAATAATATATATATAATAAAAAGCCAATGGCATAACCTCTGTTACAAGTTTTTTTTTTTGTATCAGGGACGAATTAGTGCGCTTTTTCCCTTAGGTCATACATTTGCGCTGTGGCATTGTGTATCTGCTGTAATGTGGCCTCTTGAGAACCATCTTTCAAATCAGATTAAGTTGAAAAGATAGCCTTGATGTGTTTTTCATGTTCCAATCCGGCGTCTGGATTGCCACATACACACACACGAGAAGTGTGTGAAGATTTTTTGCCGCTTCAGGCAACGAAAGATTCATTTCCCATCGCTGATTAGCCTGTTGATCATTGCTCACTTGCTGATGAATATTCATCAGGGAGAGAGGTGACACAATAAAAAGATGACTTTATAATGATAGACACTAAAAGAGTAGTGGAAAATTCGGGGTACCTCGACATGAGGAATTCGAGATGCGAGTAAAATTTCGGGCAAATATTTATCTTGAGGTACGAGAAAAGTTTTGGTATACGAGCAGACAATGGACGTGAGATGCTGCTCATAAGAACATCATGGCCACTGTCTTTCTGGTCTCAACTCCCTCGTGTAATGTCTCTGCGAGCACTGGGCGGAGCATTGCATTTTTTTCAGTGTTTTTTTCCTCGTTAGTCAGTGCGAATGGCGGAGCTTGTTCGCTAATACGAGAGGAGTATATAGTACTTCTCGTTGGCAAGTGGTCGTGCGTTATCCTATTGTGAGGACATTTGTGTGCATCATTTTGGGAATATTTTGAAGGGAATACAAACTCAAACAACTCTCGAAAGTCAGTGTGGAGGCGGGGCAAAAAGAGCCAACCTGGCCGGTATCAAAATGTCACACAAAATTAGAATTAAGTTTAATGTTAGGTTCGATTAAACTTATTTTTTAGTGTCTGCCTCGTAATCCAAGTTCATTTAAATTTGTTTAAGTTATGTTACGAGTGCGTTGCCGTGTAAAATGTCCTCACCCTCTCTCTCTCTCTCCTTCCCACATCAAAATCAGTATAATTTTAGTACTATTAAACACATTTTAATAATATTAAACCACTAGTTATGTGTTACTTTGTTATTACATGGCAAATTACAACAAATTTAAGAAAAATCCAATCCAATATCCTGTTCTGGGTGTTTTTTCAGAGGGTTGAAACTAATCAATTAATTTTTAGTTCATTTCAATGGGAAACGTTCATTTGAGTCACAAGAAAACCGACATACGAGCTCAGTCCTGGAACGAATTAAGCTCATATCTCAAGCTACCACTATAGTATAGCCGTGTTTGCACAAATTCTCAACAGTCCTTGCCGTGACCAAGTGGATGCATTTTCTTTCATGCGTCTGGTAACACGTTTAGCGCAAGTCCGTGTGCATTGACATTTTCCAAAGGAGTCGGCCAGAGTACACAGGCAAAAGAAATCCAATCGCAAGGCTATATGTTGCCGTGATTTTGCAATCCCAGCTGGAAAGTGACTGCATATGTATTATTTATGGAGTTGTCTTTATAGCTAACAGATGTGCTTGTGTTCACCTTCACTTCGGTGAACACGTAAAGCGTATATATATAAAAGAGAGAAGGCAGAATGTGTGAACAAATGTACTGTATCCTTTGGTACACACTACTGCGCCTCTAGACAGGAAGATGTACTGTACCTTGCCATGTGTACGGAATCCAATGTTTTCCTCTTCCTTGGATGAATATCGATATGTATTGAGCGGAATGCCCGGGAGCGAGCGTGCACAAATTAGATGTAAACACACATGGATTATTTACGTTCTGTTGCAGCCATCACTCTCGGCGATCGCTTCAAATTTGTCAGTCGCTTTGGAATCGGACTTCAGTCATCCTAGCTAAGACCGGCGTCTAGTGAGTCCTGGGGTGTCAAACTCGCTTTGGTCTGCGGGTCGAATACAGCTTAATTTGAGATGAAGCGGGCCGAAACCAGTAAACTCATTGAGAAATTACATAGAACTAACAATAAGCCCACTTTTTTGCCTTTGTATTACAGTGTTCCCTCGCTTATCGCGGTTAATGGGGACCGGTTCACCCGCGATAAGTGCATTTGTGCGAAGTAGGGATTCCCCTTCAAAAATGCT
This sequence comes from Stigmatopora nigra, assembly GCF_051989575.1. Classification (NCBI taxonomy): domain Eukaryota; kingdom Metazoa; phylum Chordata; class Actinopteri; order Syngnathiformes; family Syngnathidae; genus Stigmatopora; species Stigmatopora nigra. The sequence goes on from NC_135530.1 coordinate 3,548,996, forward strand.
TAATTTGAATTTAATTCCAAATCATTATTATTTTTTAATTATTATTTTTACCCCCCTGTATACAGTACACCATATAGAATACGGGTAGAGAGAGTGAAATTCATGTTATAACAAAAAAAAACTATAAAATATGTTGTTTTAATGTAATTATGGTATTTTTTATTTTTTTTTCCCCCAAAAAAATCTGCGAAGCTCTGAGTCCGCGATATCTGAACCACGAAGTAGTCACTAATACTAATAATTAGTGCAAAGAATGAGTAAATTATCAAAATGTTTATTAACAGAATTTTCCTTTTACATTATGAACAATATATTATGAACAAGCGAATAACATAAGAACATAAATAAATGTCAATTCATGTTGTCTGCACGTACTAAAACACTGCGCCACCTAGCGAATAATACAAGAACTTCAAATTTTAAAGAAAATTCATATTTTTTTATACAATGCAGCTTTCTTCACCGGGCCGTACCAAACCACCAGACGGGCCGGATCCGGCCCGCGGGCCGTATGTTTGACACCACTGGTCTAGTCATTGCCATTCCTGAGATATAAAACAGAGTAATATGGCAGTTTCCTGATAAACCCAAGGTAATAATCACCCCCGGGGGGTTAGAATTTTATTCATAGGGCAAATTCATCTGATATTCATCTGACATTGGTTCCTTTTTTTAATAGGAGGCTTGCATTTCCTGAGATTTGTGTGTGAGGGAGATTTATGGAAGGCTGTTTTGTAACTATGCCAGTGCAGGTTTGTTTGTTTGAGAGGGTAGAAGTGGAAAAAGGAGTATTGTGGGAGCAGGCAACAAAAAAAAATATCACAGCATTGTATAAGTACAGGGTGTTCCAAAATGTTTGACCTTGTTTTGTAGGGCAATCATTTTGACAATTTTCGTTTGGAATGACCTCAAATTTTCACAGCTTGTGTAGAAATGTTTCAAGTTTTGGCCGGTAATGTTTGGCATTTCCTATCTTTTCAGGTTAAGAAATGCTGTTTACTCCAAAAGAAAAGGCATTTTGCATGTTAGAGTATGCTCAGAATTAGTCATTGAAGAAGACTGCACCATGTCTTCACATATTTGGCAACTATAAAACAAATTAAGCACTAAAAATGTCAAGAAAAAGGGCTGGAATTTGTGAAAGGCTTCACCAACCTGATCAAAATTATTGGCCCAATGTAATGGGTTGGAACAGCCTATAATGTCAATGTGTCAATGAAAAATCTACACTGAACAGGTAAAAGTTTTGTTTTGCTAATATTATGTCTACTCAAATTGATAGAGTGCTCACAACACAGACTTTAAAGGGGAATCCGTGGCCCCAGTGGGCTCTGGTATTTGCATTTCTATTACAGTGGTACCTCGAGATATGAGCTTAATGCGTTTCGGGACTGAGCTCGTATGTCGATTTTCTTGTAACTCAAATGAATGTTTCCCATAGAAATGAACTAAAAACAAATTAATTTGTTCCAACATTATGAAAAAGCACCAAAAACAGGATATTGGATTGGTAAAAATGTTTAAATTGTTCTGATTCGCCATCTATTAACAAAGTAACAAATAAGTAGCTGTTTAATAGTATACTAAAATGTGTTTAATAGAACGTCCCATAGAAATGAACTAAAAACAAATTCATTCGATCAACCCATCGCATATTGGATTGGAAAATGTTATTATTTGTTCTAATTTGCCATCTATTAACAAAATAACAAATAACTAGTGGTTTAATAGAACGACCATTGAATTGAGTCTACCATTGAATATTAATATTCCAGACATGTTCTCCATCCAACACCTGATTCTTGCTTGGTCTGTTCCATGATCCAAGTTCATTATTATTGCATTCAAGCCCCAGGGGCATTGCCAAAAATCTTGGACGGCGACGCTATCAGTTTGGCCGTGGCGCACCTGCACGCGGCCAGATGGTTTTGCAGACGCTTCCAGATTTGTCTTTTTTGCCGAAAGATGAATCGTTTCTCTGGGAAGTTTACACTTGAAGTCATATTCAACTTAACCAATCCTAATGACGGTTTTTGATAGTTTCAGTAGATGGTTTTCAACCTTTGGTGTCAAAAATGTGACTTATTTTATCTCTATAGTCTCTTAATGACAATGACCAAATTTTGGGATTAATAAGTGTCAAGTTTCTATGACATTGACTTTAAAAATTTGACGGATGGGCCGGGTTAGTACAAGATACGATACATATAGAAAAGTGCATCCGTTAACAGTACATATGACACATAAACAGAAAAAAAGGACTAAAGTATTAACATACTCATCACTCATCATTGAAGTAAAAAGTATAAAGTACAAAGTAAAGTAAAAAGGAATGTATTAAGAAATATTAAAATGCAATTACAGCGGGGCGGATGTAGCCCGCGAGCCGTAGTTTTTCCGCTCTATGACAACAATGTTTCTATACTTACAAATTCTGATACAATTTGAACAAGCAATTGCAAAGCGACTTTGTCATCTTATCTTACAATCTTATCTTACAGTATATTTGTCCTTTTTTAAAATTCTGAAGTCATTTTTTTGTTTGGAAAATTCTATTATTGTAAAAATACATCTTGGCAGTGACTGACATGCATGATTTGTTTGGCATAGAATGAAATTGAGCTCATTTTCCACGCTCTGAAGTATCCAAAGTGCACTCAAAGTTCTCTTGCCAAAAGACTCCCAGTTAATTGACTCATGACTGTAAGAGACTCTCATGTTTGTTCTGTTCTTGATCTTTGGTTTCAGGTCTCCTAACGCCTCCAGAGCACCAGAAAGGGAGTGTTTGCAGGACTTTCTCTCTAACCGCCACCTCCCTTGGACATTGGGTAAATGAGTGGTAAAAAAAAACAACAAAAAACTCTGTTCTCCCCCCCTGCAAGCGACTCTACGAACCTTCTCCCACCCGGTGTGTGTCGTTGGGGGTCAATGCGGTCGCCTGCTCTCCAAACTCGTCCAATTAGCAGCTTTTCCCCATCGCCGGTGGAGGGTCCTGCACTTGTTAAATGGCGGTTTCCGCTCCATCAAAAGTCCTCTCGATTGCTTTTGACGAAACCCAGGAATTGCCCGCATTTCTTCACCTCTATTTAGAACATCAGCAGGGTGCAACGACGGACAAGACTGCTGTGAATAGGCCTTCTGCTCGGAGAAAAAAGCCTCCCATATTTTTATAGACCAAAGAGCAAAAAAAAGAACAAATAAGTGAGTACAGACACAGCGGACAGACACATTGCCGTTTGTGTCCTCGCCAAGAACCCGTAGACTCCTTGCATTGTCTGGCACGGATCAAAAGGAGTACTTTTTGTTCTTTTCTTGAGTTTTTTTTTTTTTTTTTGTCCTCAGACTGAACCCATCACTGTACTTTGGAACTGGAGATTTAGGTACTACTACATACGTATAACGGCATACCGTGAGAGGAACAAAAACAAAACAAAAGGTGGTCTGGACACCTTAAGAAAGGCAAGTATGAAAAAAAAATAAGAATAATGCGACTGACAAGGAAGACGGTATGAAGAAATGTCCTTTAATGTATTTTGAAAGGCCCTAAAAGTTATATATTTAACAGTTTTTATATGTTGTACCTTTGTAGAGAAGCTTATTGGACTTGTGGTCACAATGACAGTTAGGATGTGAACAAATGCTGTTGTTCTCATTATAGCCTGGCGCTCGTAGTCTTGGGTTTTTTCCGTTCACAACTTCCTAGACCGCTTTCTTTTCATGCTCATTTCTAAAGTCAGCGTCCGACACAAAAAATTTCCCAGGACTGAACCCGCCCGCCGCCGACTTAACATTGTAAATGTATAGTAGTCAGTGGAAGCCATTGAAGACTGCTAATTTGCTATGATATTGTATTGTACACAATGTGTAATACTGACTCATTTCCTCCTTAATGGGCTTTTGATCTCTTAATTTATTTCCGTGCTTGTGTTGCTTCGCACAATAGTCGGGAAATCGGACGAGAAAGCGGCAGAGATAGAACGGCCATTGACATGCAGTACTTTTTTTTTAATCATGGAATATTTTAAGAATAAATTAATTACATGAAAGAAATAGTCGCATGTTCTTTATCATGAATGTTGCGCTCTGAACCAAGCAGAAAGTGATATATGTTATAGCTAGAATGAAAAAAATATTTTAATGTACAGTGGTACCTTGAGATACGAGCTTAATTCGTTCCGGGGCTGAACTTGTATGTCAAATTTCCTATTGAAATGAACTGAAAACAAATTAATTCGTTCTAACCCTTTGAAAAAAACACCAAAAGTAGGATATTGGATTGGAAAAAAATGTTTTATTTGTTCTAATTTGCCATCTATTAACATAGTAACACAAGTAGTGGTTTAATATTACTAAAATGTGTTTAATAGTACTAACAACACTGAAAAAAATGCAACGCTCCGCCCAGTGCTCGTAAGAGACATTACACAAGTTAGTTGCAGGGAGAGAGACAGTGGCCATGATTTTCTTATGAGTTGCATCTCTCTGCTCGTATATCAAAATTTGTCTCATATTTGCTCAAAATTTGACTCGTATCTCAAATTGCTCCTATGTCGGGGCACTCATATGTCAAGGTACCACTGTACAAGTTAAGCCAATTCTGATATCCATTCCATTCTTTTTAATGCATATTATTACTGTTGTTACTCGCTAACTATTCTGAAAATGTGGTAGCCCATCACGCCAAAATGGTTGACAGCTGGCGACCAGTCTGACATAGTAAATGAGAAAAAATGACCAGCTTTTCAACAGTTCCTTTAAGCGCTCATTTACATGCTGTCAGATTCTATTACAGGCCCCGATCGAGCATGGCCGCCTGGCTATCGTCGGCCTGACCTGCTTCACCGCTCTGCCAAGCAACAACTTCACTTATGTCAGGATTCCTTTTTCAAACTCAGCTGGAAGAAGAAGCTGATAGAAATACCTGATTCGGAATTCGGGAAATTCAAGGACGGGTTCTTTTTCCAGGAGCCTTCAAGTCAAAAACGCAGTTGTTTTGGTCTCGAAAATAAACCTGCATGGTCTTCTTTTTGTCAATAGATGTTCCCAAAGAGCAAGAAGCGTCCGATTAACGGATTTACAGTGTTCCCTCGCTACTTCGCAATTCAGCCACCGCAGATTCAGAGTTTCGCGTTTTTTGGGGGGTAAAAAAAATACAAATATTACATTGAGACAACATATTTTACAGTTTTTTTTTGTTATAACATGAATTTCACTCTCTCTCTACCCGTATTCTATATGGTGTACTGTATACAGGGGGGGGGGGCTAAAAAAATAAAAAATAAAACAATTAAAAACATTTAAATTAAATTAAAATTAAGAATTTTTGAAGGGGCATCCCTACTTGGCGGAAATTCACTTATCGCGGGTGGTCTCGGTCCCCATTAACCGCGATAACTGAGGGAACACTGTATAGCGCTCGAGTGAACCTTGGCTCCGCCTCCAGGGCTTATAAGGTGAAGTCAACAAACACCTGATTGGCACTGACGGCGATTAAAGAAGGTGCTTCTTATCATTCCAAGCCACGTGTGATTCTACTAACACTTTGGGGAAGGAGGAGTTAAGAACCAGGAAGCGAGAGGGGGTCGCTGAAAAAGTCGAGAAAATAAAAACACCACCGTTTAAAGCTTAGTGCCTTCCAGGGGGGGCTATTTTATCGCTCAGCTTGAGGCAGATGGCTGCCCACTCACTCTGCAGTGTCTGTCAAATCTCAGATGCTTAATGAGAAGGGACCGTTGAGCTTTTTCAGGTAATTATGTGGACCTTCATCAGAGGAAAAAGGCTGGCTGTTTTTTTTGTTCGGAATGTCACGCTGCGCCATCTGCCGCAACCGAAATGCTGAGTTTAAGAGTAGAGTGGTACCTTGAGATACGAGCTTAAATGCGTTACGGGACTGAGCTTGTATGTCGGTTTTATCGTAACTTAAACGAATGTTTCCCATTGAAATGAACTAAAAACTAATTCATTCGTTTCGACCCTCTGAAAAAACACTAAAAACAGGATATTGGATTGGAAAAACATTTTTATTTGTTCTAATTCACAATCTATTAACAATGTAACAAATAACTAGTGGTTTAATTATACTAAAATGTGTTTAGTAGAAGTAAAATTAGACAGATTTCGCAGAGGATAGAGAGAGAGAGGAATCTATAATAATACACAATATTACAAGAATTTGATACCTCAGCACTCACATATAATTTTTCTATGATCACTTCTGCCTCCACAGGTTACATAGCAAAAAAATACATTAAAATAATCGATTTTGACGTCAAAGCTCTAGGAACATTGCAGATTGAAATTGTCATTTTCAAATTAAGGTCGGGGGCGGTGAAAGCTTGCACGCTAGAGTGCGCAGGCTATCCATAATTTATAGCACTGCATCGAGTGCCATAATCTTTGCTCTGCGCGCTAATGAAAGCTACACTGCTGCAATTTTTTTTATTCATTTATAATGTTTGACTCCAAATGTCCATCAATTGCAACAGCAGAAAGTGGTACACTACTACGAAGACTAGTAGTATCTGTGTGTGTATGTATGTATGTGTATATATATATATATATGTATATATATATATATATATATATATATATATATATATATATATATATATATATATATATATATATATATATATATATATATATATATATATATATATATATATATATATATATATATATATATATATATATATATATATATATATATATATATATATATATATATATATATATATATATATATATATATATATATATATATATATATATATATATATATATATATATATATATATATATATATATATATATATATATATATATATATATATATATATATATATATATATATATATATATATATATATATATATATATATATATATATATATATATATATATATATATATATATATATATATATATATATATATATATATATATATATATATATATATATATATATATATATATATATATATATATATATATATATATATATATATATATATATATATATATATATATATATATATATATATATATATATATATATATATATATATATATATATATATATATATATATATATATATATATATATATATATATATATATATATATATATATATATATATATATATATATATATATATATATATATATATATATATATATATATATATATATATATATATATATATATATATATATATATATATATATATATATATATATAAAAAGACCACATTCTACGTCATCTTCAAAACATTCAATATGGGCGTGGTTACGTCTGTTTTTCACATCGTGGGATAGGTTATGCGCATGCGCAAAGATCTCGAGCTGGGAATAGCATTTGCGATGCTCGTGGACTCCTAGCACGATGAGGTAAGGCGTCGAGTGATTTACTGGCCTAAATACGTTTTTATCACGCAATCGGGGAATTTTTTAGCAATCGATTGAGCCCAAAACTCCAACAAATCTCCGAGTTTAATGCCAGGTTGAACACACCGTCGAAATTTGTCGAAGTTTGAGCTTCTTTTCACCACCCTTTGTGTAGTTGGCATTAGCGTTAGCGGTAACTCGTCGGGTAATTTACTGACCTAAATACGTTTTTATTACGCAATCGGGAAAACATTTAGCAATCAATTGAGCCCAAAACGCCAACAAATCTCCTAGTTTAATGCCAGGTTGAACACCGTCGAAATTTTTCGAAGTTTGAGCTTCTTTTCGCCACTGTGTTTTTAGCAATAGCGTTAGCGTCACGATCTGACTCACGTCACGTGACTTCTTCGTTTTTCTCTCAATTACTGAGTCTTGTACAAGACTTTAAATTTAATCAAACAAAGCCGAGACATAAAACGAATGTTTTCTGGGGAAAGGCTCACTCTAGAATGACATCCAGAGAGACACGACTTAGTTCCTGTTGTTTGTAATGAGTTTTCACTGAGTGCGCCTAACACCATATTCTGATTTATTATTGTTTTGTTACAAATATATATATATATATATATATATATATATATATATATATATATATATATATATATATATATATATATATATATATATATATATATATATATATATATATATAATTTATGCAAAACTGTTAAGGCAACTTTCTCATAGCTGTTAACGGCAATCTGTATATTTAATCGCCTTCTCTGGAAATGGGAAAATAGCACCGAGCACTCACTGGTGTCAAAGTGGCGGCCCGTGGGCCAAATTTGGCCCGCCGCGTCTTTTTGTGTGGCCCGAGCAATTAAAAGATGAGTGCCAACTTTCGGGTGAATGATGAAATTCAAATAAAGATTGTAGATTAATTCCTGTGTTTCTTCAGCTTCAGTATGTATGTATTTGTATATATAAGGCTTTTTTCTTAAAACACGACACAGTATAGTAAGACTTTTCTCTTAAACAACAACACAGTATAGTAAGGCTTTAGTCCTTAAATACGACAGTATAGTAAGGCTTTTTCTTAGAAAACTACATAGTCTAGTA